>NW_027175352.1:0-300000 GCF_028021215.1 Eschrichtius robustus
TCATTCTCCATGGCCTGTCCTGCATTTCTGGTTTTGACACTTTTTGCAGCATGGCCCTTTTGACCGATGGAAGCGAGACCTCTTTGTAGCGCTGATTTGCCTTTCCAGGTTGCTTGGTTGGCCAAAAAGGGCGTATGCTTTTTTTCCTGAATATATTCAGGAAAAAACGCATACGCCCTTTTGGCCAAGGGCATCATTGTCGACGTTTGCCGCTTTTCATGTGCTTTAAAGGCGATTCGAATCTACCTCCTGAAATCTGCTTCCTGCAATTCTGCCTTGCTTTCAAATCCTCTTCGTTGCCTTCCCTCAATATATCTGTGGATGAGAGTTATCATTATAACTCTGTGGGTTTGTGAATTGCAGTGTCCCTGAGCTGCATTTTTCAACTCGCTTTTTTGGAGCTGGCCACAAAAGCGCGAGATTGCCTCAGGCCTTATTCTGTTCCTGGCGGCAGGCTGAGCCTGTGGTTAATTCTTCTTCCTGATGGGAAAATAGAGTGACCTGTGCCTGTCCCAACACCTAGATCTAGTCTCTCATTGGTTGCCCCTCTTCCCGTTCATCCTCAGGACAAATTGCAACCTGTAGGGAACAGGAGCTTAAGGTGCTGATTCTCCAAGTAGGGAGATTGCTAGTAAAGTAGCTGGAAAGGCGAACCCGAGCACAAGGAGATGAGAAATTGGGTGCGTTTTAGAAACCTTTCAAATCACACGGTGTACCATCTTCTGGGTTTCTCATGCATGTTTTCGATGTAGGAAGATGCCTTGAACCTGGAGATTTGGGACCATGGGATGGGTACCACACAGTATTACTTTAAAGATCTGCGTTTGCTCACCCAACCTCACCAACCTCTAAGCCCCAAGAGTGTCCACCCTTATGTCTCATCAGCTGTGGGTCTAGATATGGTCAATCCAGGTTGCATCACAGCCTCTGAACGAATTTGTAAGAATTTCTCTCTCTTTCACTGTCTTTGTTTTACGGGTTTTTAAAAGTAATTTATTTTTATAATGGGGTTTAGCTGCTTTTCACGGCTGTGTTTATGCGGCTTTACACCCACTTGACTCACTTCCAGACAGATATCAATATATAGGTTTTAAGATTCTTACTAGTCACATATATTCTTGTGCGGTGAATAGGGGGTGTTGAGTCCAGTTCACTGAGCAAGGAGTAGGTCTTGTCTATTACATATTGGGTGTATGGAACGGTATCTGAGCGAATTTGAAACCCTTGTTTTATGCATCACCCCACCTCACCTTTCCCGTTAAGCAGCCATAGTGTGTTTTCTAAACGTGTGACTCTGTTCTGTTTTGTAATTCAGTTCAAGTGTAGCGGTTTTTACATTCCCTCTATAAGTGATATCTTATGATAAGTGTCTTTTTCTGTGTGACTTATTTCACTTAGAATCGTCATACCTAAATCCACTCATCTTGCTTCTACTAGCCTTATGACATTGATTTCATGTCTGAGTGATATTCCTTTGTACATAAGGACCACAACTTCTTTATCCATTTTTCTCTTTCCTGGGATATTTAAGGTGTCATGAAGTGGAGGTTCTTGTCAACATAGCAGCCCTAAACATTGGGGTGCCTGTGTCTTGCTGATTTTTAGTTTTCCCAATTTATACGCCCATGAGTGGACGTGCCCTATGCTCACTAAGCTGTGTTTTTTCGATGTTTCAGGACACACCGTACACTTCTCTAGAGTGGCTGTTGGCAATTTACATCCCGCCCATCAGCGTAGCAAGGCTGCCATTTCTCCATGGCCTGTCCTGCATTTCTGGTTTTGACACTTTTTGCAGCATGGCCCTTTTGACCGATGGGAAGCGAGACCTCTTTGTAGCGCTGATTTGCCTTTCCAGGTTGCTTGGTTGGCCAAAAAGGGCGTATGCGTTTTTTCCTGAATATATTCAGGAAAAAACGCATACGCCCTTTTTGGCCAAGGGCATCATTGTCGACGTTTTGCCGCTTTTCATGTGCTTTAAAGGCGATTCGAATCTACCTCCTGAAATCTGCTTCCTGCAATTCTGCCTTGCTTTCAAATCCTCTTCGTTGCCTTCCCTCAATATATCTGTGGATGAGAGTTATCATTTATAACTCTGCGGGTTTGTGAATTGCAGTGTCCCTGAGCTCCATTTTTCAACTCGCTTTTTTGGGAGCTGGCCACAAAAGCGCGAGATTGCCTCAGGCCTTATTCTGGTTCCTGGCGGCAGGCTGAGCCTGTGGTTAATTCTTCTTCCTGATGGGAAAATAGAGTGACCTGTGCCTCTACCAACACCTAGATCTAGTCTCTCATTGGTTGCCCCTCTTCCCGTTCATCCTCAGGACAAATTGCAACCTGTAGGGAACAGGAGCTTAAAGGTGCTGATTCTCCAAGTAGGGAGATTGCTAGTAAAGTAGCTGGAAAGGCGAACCCTAGCACAAGGAGATGAGAAATGGGGTGCGTTTTAGAAACCTTTCAAAATCACACGGTGTACCATCTTCTGGGTTTCTCATGCATGTTTTCGATGTAGGAAGATGCCCTTGAACCTGGAGATTTGGGACCCATGGGATGGGTACCACGCAGTATTACTTTAAAGGGTCTGAGTTTGCTCTCCCAACCTCACCCAACCTCTCAGCCCCAAGAGTGTCCACCCTTATGTCTCATCCAGGTGTGGGTCTAGATATGGTCAATCCAGGTTGCATCACAGCCCCTGAACGAATTTTGTAAGAATTTCTCTCTCTTTCACTGTCTTTGTTTTACGGGTTTTTAAAAGTAATTTATTTTTATAATGGGGTTTAGCTGCTTTTCACGGCTGTGTTTATGCGGCTTTACACCCACTTGGCTCACTTCCAGAGAGATATCAATACATAGGTTTTACGATTCTTACTAGTCAGATATATTCTTGTGCGGTGAATAGGGGGTGTTGAGTCCAGTTCACTGAGCAAGGTGTAGGTCTTGTCTATTACATATTGGGTGTATGGAACGGTATCTGAGCGAATTTGAAACCCTTGTTTTATGCATCACCCCACCTCACCTTTCCCGTTAAGCAGCCATAGTGTGTTTTCTAAACGTGTGACTCTGTTCTGTTTTGTAATTCAGTTCAAGTGTAGCGGTTTTTACATTCCCTCTATAAGTGATAGCTTATGATAAGTGTCTTTTTCTGTGTGACTTATTTCACTTAGAATCGTCATACCTAAATCCACTCATCTTGCTTCTACTAGCCTTATGACATTGATTTCATGTCTGAGGGATATTCCTTTGTACATAAGGACCACAACTTCTTTATCCATTTATCTCTTTCCTGGGATATTTAAGGTGTCATGAAGTGGAGGTTCTTGTCAACATAGCAGCCCTAAACATTGGGGTGCCTGTGTCTTGCTGATTTTTAGTTTTCCCAATTTATACGCCCATGAGTGGATGTGCCCTATGCTCCCTAAGCTGTGTTTTTTCGATGTTTCAGGACACACCGTACACTTCTCCAGAGTGGCTTTTGGCAATTTACATCCCGCCCATTAGCGTAGCAAGGCTGCCATTTCTCCATGGCCTGTACTGCATTTCTGGTTTTCTCACTTTTTGCAGCATGGCCCTTTTGACCGATGGGAAGCGAGACTTCTTTGTAGCGCTGATTTGCCTTTCCAGGTTGCTTGGTTGGCCAAAAAGGGCGTATGCGTTTTTTCCTGAATATATTCAGGAAAAAACGCATACGCCCTTTTTGGCCAAGGGCATCATTGTCGACGTTTTGCCGCTTTTCATGTGCTTTAAAGGCGATTCGAATCTACCTCCTGAAATCTGCTTCCTGCAATTCTGCCTTGCTTTCAAATCCTCTTCGTTGCCTTCCCTCAATATATCTGTGGATGAGAGTTATCATTTATAACTCTGTGGGTTTGTGAATTGCAGTGTCCCTGAGCTCCATTTTTCAACTCGCTTTTTTGGGAGCTGGCCACAAAAGCGCGAGATTGCCTCAGGCCTTATTCTGGTTCCTGGCGGCAGGCTGAGCCTGTGGTTAATTCTTCTTCCTGATGGGAAAATAGAGTGACCTGTGCCTCTACCAACACCTAGATCTAGTCTCTCATTGGTTGCCCCTCTTCCCGTTCATCCTCAGGACAAATTGCAACCTGTAGGGAACAGGAGCTTAAAGGTGCTGATTCTCCAAGTAGGGAGATTGCTAGTAAAGTAGCTGGAAAGGCGAACCCTAGCACAAGGAGATGAGAAATGGGGTGCGTTTTAGAAACCTTTCAAAATCACACGGTGTACCATCTTCTGGGTTTCTCATGCATGTTTTCGATGTAGGAAGATGCCCTTGAACCTGGAGATTTGGGACCCATGGGATGGGTACCACGCAGTATTACTTTAAAGGGTCTGCGTTTGCTCTCCCAACCTCACCCAACCTCTCAGCCCCAAGAGTGTCCACCCTTATGTCTCATCCAGGTGTGGGTCTAGATATGGTCAATCCAGGTTGCATCACAGCCCCTGAACGAATTTTGTAAGAATTTCTCTCTCTTTCACTGTCTTTGTTTTACGGGTTTTTAAAAGTAATTTATTTTTATAATGGGGTTTAGCTGCTTTTCACGGCTGTGTTTATGCGGCTTTACACCCACTTGGCTCACTTCCAGAGAGATATCAATACATAGGTTTTACGATTCTTACTAGTCAGATATATTCTTGTGCGGTGAATAGGGGGTGTTGAGTCCAGTTCACTGAGCAAGGTGTAGGTCTTGTCTATTACATATTGGGTGTATGGAACGGTATCTGAGCGAATTTGAAACCCTTGTTTTATGCATCACCCCACCTCACCTTTCCCGTTAAGCAGCCATAGTGTGTTTTCTAAACGTGTGACTCTGTTCTGTTTTGTAATTCAGTTCAAGTGTAGCGGTTTTTACATTCCCTCTATAAGTGATAGCTTATGATAAGTGTCTTTTTCTGTGTGACTTATTTCACTTAGAATCGTCATACCTAAATCCACTCATCTTGCTTCTACTAGCCTTATGACATTGATTTCATGTCTGAGGGATATTCCTTTGTACATAAGGACCACAACTTCTTTATCCATTTATCTCTTTCCTGGGATATTTAAGGTGTCATGAAGTGGAGGTTCTTGTCAACATAGCAGCCCTAAACATTGGGGTGCCTGTGTCTTGCTGATTTTTAGTTTTCCCAATTTATACGCCCATGAGTGGATGTGCCCTATGCTCCCTAAGCTGTGTTTTTTCGATGTTTCAGGACACACCGTACACTTCTCCAGAGTGGCTTTTGGCAATTTACATCCCGCCCATTAGCGTAGCAAGGCTGCCATTTCTCCATGGCCTGTACTGCATTTCTGGTTTTCTCACTTTTTGCAGCATGGCCCTTTTGACCGATGGGAAGCGAGACTTCTTTGTAGCGCTGATTTGCCTTTCCAGGTTGCTTGGTTGGCCAAAAAGGGCGTATGCGTTTTTTCCTGAATATATTCAGGAAAAAACGCATACGCCCTTTTTGGCCAAGGGCATCATTGTCGACGTTTTGCCGCTTTTCATGTGCTTTAAAGGCGATTCGAATCTACCTCCTGAAATCTGCTTCCTGCAATTCTGCCTTGCTTTCAAATCCTCTTCGTTGCCTTCCCTCAATATATCTGTGGATGAGAGTTATCATTTATAACTCTGTGGGTTTGTGAATTGCAGTGTCCCTGAGCTCCATTTTTCAACTCGCTTTTTTGGGAGCTGGCCACAAAAGCGCGAGATTGCCTCAGGCCTTATTCTGGTTCCTGGCGGCAGGCTGAGCCTGTGGTTAATTCTTCTTCCTGATGGGAAAATAGAGTGACCTGTGCCTCTACCAACACCTAGATCTAGTCTCTCATTGGTTGCCCCTCTTCCCGTTCATCCTCAGGACAAATTGCAACCTGTAGGGAACAGGAGCTTAAAGGTGCTGATTCTCCAAGTAGGGAGATTGCTAGTAAAGTAGCTGGAAAGGCGAACCCTAGCACAAGGAGATGAGAAATGGGGTGCGTTTTAGAAACCTTTCAAAATCACACGGTGTACCATCTTCTGGGTTTCTCATGCATGTTTTCGATGTAGGAAGATGCCCTTGAACCTGGAGATTTGGGACCCATGGGATGGGTACCACGCAGTATTACTTTAAAGGGTCTGCGTTTGCTCTCCCAACCTCACCCAACCTCTCAGCCCCAAGAGTGTCCACCCTTATGTCTCATCCAGGTGTGGGTCTAGATATGGTCAATCCAGGTTGCATCACAGCCCCTGAACGAATTTTGTAAGAATTTCTCTCTCTTTCACTGTCTTTGTTTTACGGGTTTTTAAAAGTAATTTATTTTTATAATGGGGTTTAGCTGCTTTTCACGGCTGTGTTTATGCGGCTTTACACCCACTTGGCTCACTTCCAGAGAGATATCAATACATAGGTTTTACGATTCTTACTAGTCAGATATATTCTTGTGCGGTGAATAGGGGGTGTTGAGTCCAGTTCACTGAGCAAGGAGTAGGTCTTGTCTATTACATATTGGGTGTATGGAACGGTATCTGAGCGAATTTGAAACCCTTGTTTTATGCATCACCCCACCTCACCTTTCCCGTTAAGCAGCCATAGTGTGTTTTCTAAACGTGTGACTCTGTTCTGTTTTGTAATTCAGTTCAAGTGTAGCGGTTTTTACATTCCCTCTATAAGTGATAGCTTATGATAAGTGTCTTTTTCTGTGTGACTTATTTCACTTAGAATCGTCATACCTAAATCCACTCATCTTGCTTCTACTAGCCTTATGACATTGATTTCATGTCTGAGGGATATTCCTTTGTACATAAGGACCACAACTTCTTTATCCATTTTTCTCTTTCCTGGGATATTTAAGGTGTCATGAAGTGGAGGTTCTTGTCAACATAGCAGCCCTAAACATTGGGGTGCCTGTGTCTTGCTGATTTTTAGTTTTCCCAATTTATACGCCCATGAGTGGATGTGCCCTATGCTCCCTAAGCTGTGTTTTTTCGATGTTTCAGGACACACCGTACACTTCTCCAGAGTGGCTTTTGGCAATTTACATCCCGCCCATTAGCGTAGCAAGGCTGCCATTTCTCCATGGCCTGTACTGCATTTCTGGTTTTCTCACTTTTTGCAGGATGGCCCTTTTGACCGATGGGAAGCGAGACTTCTTTGTAGCGCTGATTTGCCTTTCCAGGTTGCTTGGTTGGCCAAAAAGGGCGTATGCGTTTTTTCCTGAATATATTCAGGAAAAAACGCTTACGCCCTTTTTGGCCAAGGGCATCACTGTCGACGTTTTGCCACTTTTCATGTGCTTTAAAGGCGATTCGAATCTACCTCCTGAAACCTGTTTCCTGCAATTCTGCCTTGCTTTCAAATCCTCTTCGTTGCCTTCCCTCAATATATCTGTGGATGAGAGTTATCATTTATAACTCTGTGGGTTTGTGAATTGCAGTGTCCCTGAGCTGCATTTTTCAACTCGCTTTTTTGGGAGCTGGCCACAAAAGCGCGAGATTGCCTCAGGCCTTATTCTGGTTCCTGGCGGCAGGCTGAGCCTGTGGTTAATTCTTCTTCCTGATGGGAAAATAGAGTGACCTGTGCCTGTCCCAACACCTAGATCTAGTCTCTCATTGGTTGCCCCTCTTCCCGTTCATCCTCAGGACAAATTGCAACCTGTAGGGAACAGGAGCTTAAAGGTGCTGATTCTCCAAGTAGGGAGATTGCTAGTAAAGTAGCTGGAAAGGCGAACCCGAGCACAAGGAGATGAGAAATTGGGTGCGTTTTAGAAACCTTTCAAAATCACACGGTGTACCATCTTCTGGGTTTCTCATGCATGTTTTCGATGTAGGAAGATGCCCTTGAACCTGGAGATTTGGGACCCATGGGATGGGTACCACACAGTATTACTTTAAAGGATCTGCGTTTGCTCACCCAACCTCACCCAACCTCTAAGCCCCAAGAGTGTCCACCCTTATGTCTCATCCAGCTGTGGGTCTAGATATGGTCAATCCAGGTTGCATCACAGCCTCTGAACGAATTTTGTAAGAATTTCTCTCTCTTTCACTGTCTTTGTTTTACGGGTTTTTAAAAGTAATTTATTTTTATAATGGGGTTTAGCTGCTTTTCACGGCTGTGTTTATGCGGCTTTACACCCACTTGACTCACTTCCAGACAGATATCAATATATAGGTTTTAAGATTCTTACTAGTCACATATATTCTTGTGCGGTGAATAGGGGGTGTTGAGTCCAGTTCACTGAGCAAGGAGTAGGTCTTGTCTATTACATATTGGGTGTATGGAACGGTATCTGAGCGAATTTGAAACCCTTGTTTTATGCATCACCCCACCTCACCTTTCCCGTTAAGCAGCCATAGTGTGTTTTCTAAACGTGTGACTCTGTTCTGTTTTGTAATTCAGTTCAAGTGTAGCGGTTTTTACATTCCCTCTATAAGTGATATCTTATGATAAGTGTCTTTTTCTGTGTGACTTATTTCACTTAGAATCGTCATACCTAAATCCACTCATCTTGCTTCTACTAGCCTTATGACATTGATTTCATGTCTGAGTGATATTCCTTTGTACATAAGGACCACAACTTCTTTATCCATTTTTCTCTTTCCTGGGATATTTAAGGTGTCATGAAGTGGAGGTTCTTGTCAACATAGCAGCCCTAAACATTGGGGTGCCTGTGTCTTGCTGATTTTTAGTTTTCCCAATTTATACGCCCATGAGTGGACGTGCCCTATGCTCACTAAGCTGTGTTTTTTCGATGTTTCAGGACACACCGTACACTTCTCTAGAGTGGCTGTTGGCAATTTACATCCCGCCCATCAGCGTAGCAAGGCTGCCATTTCTCCATGGCCTGTCCTGCATTTCTGGTTTTGACACTTTTTGCAGCATGGCCCTTTTGACCGATGGGAAGCGAGACCTCTTTGTAGCGCTGATTTGCCTTTCCAGGTTGCTTGGTTGGCCAAAAAGGGCGTATGCTTTTTTTCCTGAATATATTCAGGAAAAAACGCATACGCCCTTTTTGGCCAAGGGCATCATTGTCGACGTTTTGCCGCTTTTCATGTGCTTTAAAGGCGATTCGAATCTACCTCCTGAAATCTGCTTCCTGCAATTCTGCCTTGCTTTCAAATCCTCTTCGTTGCCTTCCCTCAATATATCTGTGGATGAGAGTTATCATTTATAACTCTGCGGGTTTGTGAATTGCAGTGTCCCTGAGCTCCATTTTTCAACTCGCTTTTTTGGGAGCTGGCCACAAAAGCGCGAGATTGCCTCAGGCCTTATTCTGGTTCCTGGCGGCAGGCTGAGCCTGTGGTTAATTCTTCTTCCTGATGGGAAAATAGAGTGACCTGTGCCTCTACCAACACCTAGATCTAGTCTCTCATTGGTTGCCCCTCTTCCCGTTCATCCTCAGGACAAATTGCAACCTGTAGGGAACAGGAGCTTAAAGGTGCTGATTCTCCAAGTAGGGAGATTGCTAGTAAAGTAGCTGGAAAGGCGAACCCTAGCACAAGGAGATGAGAAATGGGGTGCGTTTTAGAAACCTTTCAAAATCACACGGTGTACCATCTTCTGGGTTTCTCATGCATGTTTTCGATGTAGGAAGATGCCCTTGAACCTGGAGATTTGGGACCCATGGGATGGGTACCACGCAGTATTACTTTAAAGGGTCTGAGTTTGCTCTCCCAACCTCACCCAACCTCTCAGCCCCAAGAGTGTCCACCCTTATGTCTCATCCAGGTGTGGGTCTAGATATGGTCAATCCAGGTTGCATCACAGCCCCTGAACGAATTTTGTAAGAATTTCTCTCTCTTTCACTGTCTTTGTTTTACGGGTTTTTAAAAGTAATTTATTTTTATAATGGGGTTTAGCTGCTTTTCACGGCTGTGTTTATGCGGCTTTACACCCACTTGGCTCACTTCCAGAGAGATATCAATACATAGGTTTTACGATTCTTACTAGTCAGATATATTCTTGTGCGGTGAATAGGGGGTGTTGAGTCCAGTTCACTGAGCAAGGTGTAGGTCTTGTCTATTACATATTGGGTGTATGGAACGGTATCTGAGCGAATTTGAAACCCTTGTTTTATGCATCACCCCACCTCACCTTTCCCGTTAAGCAGCCATAGTGTGTTTTCTAAACGTGTGACTCTGTTCTGTTTTGTAATTCAGTTCAAGTGTAGCGGTTTTTACATTCCCTCTATAAGTGATAGCTTATGATAAGTGTCTTTTTCTGTGTGACTTTTTCACTTAGAATCGTCATACCTAAATCCACTCATCTTGCTTCTACTAGCCTTATGACATTGATTTCATGTCTGAGGGATATTCCTTTGTACATAAGGACCACAACTTCTTTATCCATTTTTCTCTTTCCTGGGATATTTAAGGTGTCATGAAGTGGAGGTTCTTGTCAACATAGCAGCCCTAAACATTGGGGTGCCTGTGTCTTGCTGATTTTTAGTTTTCCCAATTTATACGCCCATGAGTGGATGTGCCCTATGCTCCCTAAGCTGTGTTTTTTCGATGTTTCAGGACACACCGTACACTTCTCCAGAGTGGCTTTTGGCAATTTACATCCCGCCCATTAGCGTAGCAAGGCTGCCATTTCTCCATGGCCTGTACTGCATTTCTGGTTTTCTCACTTTTTGCAGCATGGCCCTTTTGACCGATGGGAAGCGAGACTTCTTTGTAGCGCTGATTTGCCTTTCCAGGTTGCTTGGTTGGCCAAAAAGGGCGTATGCGTTTTTTCCTGAATATATTCAGGAAAAAACGCATACGCCCTTTTTGGCCAAGGGCATCATTGTCGACGTTTTGCCGCTTTTCATGTGCTTTAAAGGCGATTCGAATCTACCTCCTGAAATCTGCTTCCTGCAATTCTGCCTTGCTTTCAAATCCTCTTCGTTGCCTTCCCTCAATATATCTGTGGATGAGAGTTATCATTTATAACTCTGTGGGTTTGTGAATTGCAGTGTCCCTGAGCTCCATTTTTCAACTCGCTTTTTTGGGAGCTGGCCACAAAAGCGCGAGATTGCCTCAGGCTTTATTCTGGTTCCTGGCGGCAGGCTGAGCCTGTGGTTAATTCTTCTTCCTGATGGGAAAATAGAGTGACCTGTGCCTCTACCAACACCTAGATCTAGTCTCTCATTGGTTGCCCCTCTTCCCGTTCATCCTCAGGACAAATTGCAACCTGTAGGGAACAGGAGCTTAAAGGTGCTGATTCTCCAAGTAGGGAGATTGCTAGTAAAGTAGCTGGAAAGGCGAACCCTAGCACAAGGAGATGAGAAATGGGGTGCGTTTTAGAAACCTTTCAAAATCACACGGTGTACCATCTTCTGGGTTTCTCATGCATGTTTTCGATGTAGGAAGATGCCCTTGAACCTGGAGATTTGGGACCCATGGGATGGGTACCACGCAGTATTACTTTAAAGGGTCTGCGTTTGCTTTCCCAACCTCACCCAACCTCTCAGCCCCAAGAGTGTCCACCCTTATGTCTCATCCAGGTGTGGGTCTAGATATGGTCAATCCAGGTTGCATCACAGCCCCTGAACGAATTTTGTAAGAATTTCTCTCTCTTTCACTGTCTTTGTTTTACGGGTTTTTAAAAGTAATTTATTTTTATAATGGGGTTTAGCTGCTTTTCACGGCTGTGTTTATGCGGCTTTACACCCACTTGGCTCACTTCCAGAGAGATATCAATACATAGGTTTTACGATTCTTACTAGTCAGATATATTCTTGTGCGGTGAATAGGGGGTGTTGAGTCCAGTTCACTGAGCAAGGTGTAGGTCTTGTCTATTACATATTGGGTGTATGGAACGGTATCTGAGCGAATTTGAAACCCTTGTTTTATGCATCACCCCACCTCACCTTTCCCGTTAAGCAGCCATAGTGTGTTTTCTAAACGTGTGACTCTGTTCTGTTTTGTAATTCAGTTCAAGTGTAGCGGTTTTTACATTCCCTCTATAAGTGATAGCTTATGATAAGTGTCTTTTTCTGTGTGACTTATTTCACTTAGAATCGTCATACCTAAATCCACTCATCTTGCTTCTACTAGCCTTATGACATTGATTTCATGTCTGAGGGATATTCCTTTGTACATAAGGACCACAACTTCTTTATCCATTTATCTCTTTCCTGGGATATTTAAGGTGTCATGAAGTGGAGGTTCTTGTCAACATAGCAGCCCTAAACATTGGGGTGCCTGTGTCTTGCTGATTTTTAGTTTTCCCAATTTATACGCCCATGAGTGGATGTGCCCTATGCTCCCTAAGCTGTGTTTTTTCGATGTTTCAGGACACACCGTACACTTCTCCAGAGTGGCTTTTGGCAATTTACATCCCGCCCATTAGCGTAGCAAGGCTGCCATTTCTCCATGGCCTGTACTGCATTTCTGGTTTTCTCACTTTTTGCAGCATGGCCCTTTTGACCGATGGGAAGCGAGACTTCTTTGTAGCGCTGATTTGCCTTTCCAGGTTGCTTGGTTGGCCAAAAAGGGCGTATGCGTTTTTTCCTGAATATATTCAGGAAAAAACGCATACGCCCTTTTTGGCCAAGGGCATCATTGTCGACGTTTTGCCGCTTTTCATGTGCTTTAAAGGCGATTCGAATCTACCTCCTGAAATCTGCTTCCTGCAATTCTGCCTTGCTTTCAAATCCTCTTCGTTGCCTTCCCTCAATATATCTGTGGATGAGAGTTATCATTTATAACTCTGTGGGTTTGTGAATTGCAGTGTCCCTGAGCTCCATTTTTCAACTCGCTTTTTTGGGAGCTGGCCACAAAAGCGCGAGATTGCCTCAGGCCTTATTCTGGTTCCTGGCGGCAGGCTGAGCCTGTGGTTAATTCTTCTTCCTGATGGGAAAATAGAGTGACCTGTGCCTCTACCAACACCTAGATCTAGTCTCTCATTGGTTGCCCCTCTTCCCGTTCATCCTCAGGACAAATTGCAACCTGTAGGGAACAGGAGCTTAAAGGTGCTGATTCTCCAAGTAGGGAGATTGCTAGTAAAGTAGCTGGAAAGGCGAACCCTAGCACAAGGAGATGAGAAATGGGGTGCGTTTTAGAAACCTTTCAAAATCACACGGTGTACCATCTTCTGGGTTTCTCATGCATGTTTTCGATGTAGGAAGATGCCCTTGAACCTGGAGATTTGGGACCCATGGGATGGGTACCACGCAGTATTACTTTAAAGGGTCTGCGTTTGCTCTCCCAACCTCACCCAACCTCTCAGCCCCAAGAGTGTCCACCCTTATGTCTCATCCAGGTGTGGGTCTAGATATGGTCAATCCAGGTTGCATCACAGCCCCTGAACGAATTTTGTAAGAATTTCTCTCTCTTTCACTGTCTTTGTTTTACGGGTTTTTAAAAGTAATTTATTTTTATAATGGGGTTTAGCTGCTTTTCACGGCTGTGTTTATGCGGCTTTACACCCACTTGGCTCACTTCCAGAGAGATATCAATACATAGGTTTTACGATTCTTACTAGTCAGATATATGCTTGTGCGGTGAATAGGGGGTGTTGAGTCCAGTTCACTGAGCAAGGAGTAGGTCTTGTCTATTACATATTGGGTGTATGGAACGGTATCTGAGCGAATTTGAAACCCTTGTTTTATGCATCACCCCACCTCACCTTTCCCGTTAAGCAGCCATAGTGTGTTTTCTAAACGTGTGACTCTGTTCTGTTTTGTAATTCAGTTCAAGTGTAGCGGTTTTTACATTCCCTCTATAAGTGATAGCTTATGATAAGTGTCTTTTTCTGTGTGACTTATTTCACTTAGAATCGTCATACCTAAATCCACTCATCTTGCTTCTACTAGCCTTATGACATTGATTTCATGTCTGAGGGATATTCCTTTGTACATAAGGACCACAACTTCTTTATCCATTTATCTCTTTCCTGGGATATTTAAGGTGTCATGAAGTGGAGGTTCTTGTCAACATAGCAGCCCTAAACATTGGGGTGCCTGTGTCTTGCTGATTTTTAGTTTTCCCAATTTATACGCCCATGAGTGGATGTGCCCTATGCTCCCTAAGCTGTGTTTTTTCGATGTTTCAGGACACACCGTACACTTCTCCAGAGTGGCTTTTGGCAATTTACATCCCGCCCATTAGCGTAGCAAGGCTGCCATTTCTCCATGGCCTGTACTGCATTTCTGGTTTTCTCACTTTTTGCAGCATGGCCCTTTTGACCGATGGGAAGCGAGACTTCTTTGTAGCGCTGATTTGCCTTTCCAGGTTGCTTGGTTGGCCAAAAAGGGCGTATGCGTTTTTTCCTGAATATATTCAGGAAAAAACGCTTACGCCCTTTTTGGCTAAGGGCATCACTGTCGACGTTTTGCCACTTTTCATGTGCTTTAAAGGCGATTCGAATCTACCTCCTGAAACCTGTTTCCTGCAATTCTGCCTTGCTTTCAAATCCTCTTCGTTGCCTTCCCTCAATATATCTGTGGATGAGAGTTATCATTTATAACTCTGTGGGTTTGTGAATTGCAGTGTCCCTGAGCTGCATTTTTCAACTCGCTTTTTTGGGAGCTGGCCACAAAAGCGCGAGATTGCCTCAGGCCTTATTCTGGTTCCTGGCGGCAGGCTGAGCCTGTGGTTAATTCTTCTTCCTGATGGGAAAATAGAGTGACCTGTGCCTGTCCCAACACCTAGATCTAGTCTCTCATTGGTTGCCCCTCTTCCCGTTCATCCTCAGGACAAATTGCAACCTGTAGGGAACAGGAGCTTAAAGGTGCTGATTCTCCAAGTAGGGAGATTGCTAGTAAAGTAGCTGGAAAGGCGAACCCGAGCACAAGGAGATGAGAAATTGGGTGCGTTTTAGAAACCTTTCAAAATCACACGGTGCACCATCTTCTGGGTTTCTCATGCATGTTTTCGATGTAGGAAGATTCCCTTGAACCTGGAGATTTGGGACCCATGGGATGGGTACCACACAGTATTACTTTAAAGGGTCTGCGTTTGCTCACCCAACCTCACCCAACCTCTAAGCCCCAAGAGTGTCCACCCTTATGTCTCATCCAGCTGTGGGTCTAGATATGGTCAATCCAGGTTGCATCACAGCCTCTGAACGAATTTTGTAAGAATTTCTCTCTCTTTCACTGTCTTTGTTTTACGGGTTTTTAAAAGTAATTTATTTTTATAATGGGGTTTAGCTGCTTTTCACGGCTGTGTTTTTGCAGCTTTACACCCACCTGACACACTTCCAGAGAGATATCAATACATAGGTTTTAAGATTCTTACTAGTCACATATATTCTTGTGCGGTGAATAGGGGGTGTTGAGTCCAGTTCACTGAGCAAGGAGTAGGTCTTGTCTATTACATATTGGGTGTATGGAACGGTATCTGAGCGAATTTGAAACCCTTCTTTTATGCATCACCCCACCTCACCTTTCCCGTTAAGCAGCCAAAGTGTGTTTTCTAAACGTGTGACTCTGTTCTGTTTTGTAATTCAGTTCAGGTGTAGCGGTTTTTACATTCCCTCTATAAGTGATAGCTTATGATAAGTGTCTTTTTCTGTGTCACTTATTTCACTTAAAATCGTCATACCTAAATCCACTCATCTTGCTTCTACTAGCCTTATGACATTGATTTCATGTCTGAGTGATATTCCTTTGTACATAAGGACGACAACTTCTTTATCCATTTTTCTCTTTCCTGGGATATTTAAGGTGTCATGAAGTGGAGGTTCTTGTCAACATAGCAGCCCTAAACATTGGGGTGCCTGTGTCTTGCTGATTTTTAGTTTTCCCAATTTATACGCCCATGAGTGGACGTGCCCTATGCTCCCTAAGCTGTGTTTTTTCGATGTTTCAGGACACACCGTACACTTCTCCAGAGTGGCTGTTGGCAATTTACATCCCGCCCATCAGCGTAGCAAGGCTGCCATTTCTCCATGGCCTGTCCTGCATTTCTGGTTTTGACACTTTTTGCAGCATGGCCCTTTTGACCGATGGGAAGCGAGACCTCTTTGTAGCGCTGATTTGCCTTTCCAGGTTGCTTGGTTGGCCAAAAAGGGCGTATGCGTTTTTTCCTGAATATATTCAGGAAAAAACGCATACGCCCTTTTTGGCCAAGGGCATCATTGTCGACGTTTTGCCGCTTTTCATGTGCTTTAAAGGCCATTCGAATCTACCTCCTGAAATCTCTTTCCTGCAATTCTGCCTTGCTTTCAAATCCTCTTCGTTGCCTTCCCTCAATATATCTGTGGATGAGAGTTAACATTTATAACTCTGCGGGTTTGTGAATTGCAGTGTCCCTGAGCTCCATTTTTCAACTCGCTTTTTTGGGAGCTGGCCGCAAAAGCGCGGGATTGCCTCAGGCCCTATTCTGGTTCCTGGAGGCAGGCAGAGCCTGTGGTTAATTCTTCTTCCTGATGGGAAAATAGAGTGACCTGTGCCTGTCCCAACCCCTAGATCTAGTCTCTCATTGGTTGCCCCTCTTCCCGTTCATCCTCAGGACAAATTGCAACCTGTAGGGAACAGGAGCTTAAAGGTGCTGATTCTCCAAGTAGGGAGATTGCTAGTAAAGTAGCTGGAAAGGCGAACCCGAGCAAAAGGAGATGAGAAATTGGGTGCGTTTTAGAAACCTTTCAAAATCACACGGTGCACCATCTTCTGGGTTTCTCATGCATGTTTTCGATGTAGGAAGATGCCCTTGAACCTGGAGATTTGGGACCCATGGGATGGGTACCACACAGTATTACTTTAAAGGGTCTGTGTTTGCTCACCCAACCTCACCCAACATCTAAGCCCCAAGAGTGTCCACCCTTATGTCTCATCCAGCTGTGGGTCTAGATATGGTCAATCCAGGTTGCATCACAGCCTCTGAACGAATTTTGTAAGAATTTCTCTCTCTTTCACTGTCTTTGTTTTACGGGTTTTTAAAAGTAATTTATTTTTATAATGGGGTTTAGCTGCTTTTCACGGCTGTGTTTTTGCAGCTTTACACCCACTTGACACACTTCCAGAGAGATATCAATACATAGGTTTTAAGATTCTTACTAGTCACATATATTCTTGTGCGGTGAATAGGGGGTGTTGAGTCCAGTTCACTGAGCAAGGAGTAGGTCTTGTCTATTACATATTGGGTGTATGGAACGGTATCTGAGCGAATTTGAAACCCTTGTTTTATGCATCACCCCACCTCACCTTTCCCGTTAAGCAGCCAAAGTGTGTTTTCTAAACGTGTGACTCTGTTCTGTTTTGTAATTCAGTTCAGGTGTAGCGGTTTTTACATTCCCTCTATAAGTGATAGCTTATGATAAGTGTCTTTTTCTGTGTCACTTATTTCACTTAGAATCGTCATACCTAAATCCACTCATCTTGCTTCTACTAGCCTTATGACATTGATTTCATGTCTGAGTGATAATCCTTTGTACATAAGGACCACAACTTCTTTATCCATTTTTCTCTTTCCTGGGATATTTAAGGTGTCATGAAGTGGAGGTTCTTGTCAACATAGCAGCCCTAAACATTGGGGTGCCTGTGTCTTGCTGATTTTTAGTTTTCCCAATTTATACGCCCATGAGTGGACGTGCCCTATGCTCCCTAAGCTGTGTTTTTTCGATGTTTCAGGACACACCGTACACTTCTCCAGAGTGGCTGTTGGCAATTTACATCCCGCCCATCAGCGTAGCAAGGCTGCCATTTCTCCATGGCCTGTCCTGCATTTCTGGTTTTGACACTTTTTGCAGCATGGCCCTTTTGACCGATGGGAAGCGAGACCTCTTTGTAGCGCTGATTTGCCTTTCCAGGTTGCTTGGTTGGCCAAAAAGGGCGTATGCGTTTTTTCCTGAATATATTCAGGAAAAAACGCATACGCCCTTTTTGGCCATGGGCATCATTGTTGATGTTTTGCCGCTTTTCATGTGCTTTAAAGGCGATTCGAATCTACCTCCTGAAATCTGTTTCCTGCAATTCTGCCTTGCTTTCAAATCCTCTTCGTTGCCTTCCCTCAATATATCTGTGGATGAGAGTTATCCATTATAACTCTGCGGGTTTGTGAATTGCAGTGTCCCTGAGCTCCATTTTTCAACTCGCTTTTTTGGGAGCTGGCCGCAAAAGCGCGGGATTGCCTCAGGCCCTATTCTGGTTCCTGGCGGCAGGCTGAGCCTGTGGTTAATTCTTCTTCCTGATGGGAAAATAGAGTGACCTGGGCCTGTCCCAACACCTAGATCTAGTCTCTCATTGGTTGCCCCTCTTCCCGTTCATCCTCAGGACAAATTGCAACCTGTAGGGAACAGGAGCTTAAAGGTGCTGATTCTCCAAGTAGGGAGATTGCTAGTAAAGTAGCTGGAAAGGCGAACGCGAGCACAAGGAGACGAGAAATTGGGTGCGTTTTAGAAACCTTTCAAAATCACACGGTGTACCATCTTCTGGGTTTCTCATGCATGTTTTCGATGTAGGAAGATGCCCTTGAACCTGGAGATTTGGGACCCATGGGATGGGTACCACACAGTATTACTTTAAAGGATCTGCGTTTGCTCACCCAACCTCACCCAACCTCTAAGCCCCAAGAGTGTCCACCCTTATGTCTCATCCAGCTGTGGGTCTAGATATGGTCAATCCAGGTTGCATCACAGCCTCTGAACGAATTTTGTAAGAATTTCTCTCTCTTTCACTGTCTTTGTTTACGGGTTTTTAAAAGTAATTTATTTTTATAATGGGGTTTAGCTGCTTTTCATGGCTCTGTTTATGCGGCTTTACACCCACTTGACTCACTTCCAGACAGATATCAATATATAGGTTTTAAGATTCTTACTAGTCACATATATTCTTGTGCGGTGAATAGGGGGTGTTGAGTCCAGTTCACTGAGCAAGGAGTAGGTCTTGTCTATTACATATTGGGTGTATGGAACGGTATCTGAGCGAATTTGAAACCCTTGTTTTATGCATCACCCCACCTCACCTTTCCCGTTAAGCAGCCATAGTGTGTTTTCTAAACGTGTGACTCTGTTCTGTTTTGTAATTCAGTTCAAGTGTAGCGGTTTTTACATTCCCTCTATAAGTGATTTCTTATGATAAGTGTCTTTTTCTGTGTGACTTATTTCACTTAGAATCGTCATACCTAAATCCACTCATCTTGCTTCTACTAGCCTTATGACATTGATTTCATGTCTGAGTGATATTCCTTTGTACATAAGGAACACAACTTCTTTATCCATTTTTCTCTTTCCTGGGATATTTAAGGTGTCATGAAGTGGAGGTTCTTGTCAACATAGCAGCCCTAAACATTGGGGTGCCTGTGTCTTGCTGATTTTTAGTTTTCCCAATTTATACGCCCATGAGTGGACGTGCCCTATGCTCCCTAAGCTGTGTTTTTTCGATGTTTCAGGACACACCGTACACTTCTCCAGAGTGGCTGTTGGCAATTTACATCCCGCCCATCAGCGTAGCAAGGCTGCCATTTCTCCATGGCCTGTCCTGCATTTCTGGTTTTGACACTTTTTGCAGCATGGCCCTTTTGACCGATGGGAAGCGAGACCTCTTTGTAGCGCTGATTTGCCTTTCCAGGTTGCTTGGTTGGCCAAAAAGGGCGTATGCGTTTTTTCCTGAATATATTCAGGAAAAAACGCATACGCCCTTTTTGGCCATGGGCATCATTGTTGATGTTTTGCCGCTTTTCATGTGCTTTAAAGGCGATTCGAATCTACCTCCTGAAATCTGTTTCCTGCAATTCTGCCTTGCTTTCAAATCCTCTTCGTTGCCTTCCCTCAATATATCTGTGGATGAGAGTTATCCATTATAACTCTGCGGGTTTGTGAATTGCAGTGTCCCTGAGCTCCATTTTTCAACTCGCTTTTTTGGGAGCTGGCCGCAAAAGCGCGGGATTGCCTCAGGCCCTATTCTGGTTCCTGGCGGCAGGCTGAGCCTGTGGTTAATTCTTCTTCCTGATGGGAAAATAGAGTGACCTGGGCCTGTCCCAACACCTAGATCTAGTCTCTCATTGGTTGCCCCTCTTCCCGTTCATCCTCAGGACAAATTGCAACCTGTAGGGAACAGGAGCTTAAAGGTGCTGATTCTCCAAGTAGGGAGATTGCTAGTAAAGTAGCTGGAAAGGCGAACGCGAGCACAAGGAGACGAGAAATTGGGTGCGTTTTAGAAACCTTTCAAAATCACACGGTGTACCATCTTCTGGGTTTCTCATGCATGTTTTCGATGTAGGAAGATGCCCTTGAACCTGGAGATTTGGGACCCATGGGATGGGTACCACACAGTATTACTTTAAAGGATCTGCGTTTGCTCACCCAACCTCACCCAACCTCTAAGCCCCAAGAGTGTCCACCCTTATGTCTCATCCAGCTGTGGGTCTAGATATGGTCAATCCAGGTTGCATCACAGCCTCTGAACGAATTTTGTAAGAATTTCTCTCTCTTTCACTGTCTTTGTTTACGGGTTTTTAAAAGTAATTTATTTTTATAATGGGGTTTAGCTGCTTTTCATGGCTCTGTTTATGCGGCTTTACACCCACTTGACTCACTTCCAGACAGATATCAATATATAGGTTTTAAGATTCTTACTAGTCACATATATTCTTGTGCGGTGAATAGGGGGTGTTGAGTCCAGTTCACTGAGCAAGGAGTAGGTCTTGTCTATTACATATTGGGTGTATGGAACGGTATCTGAGCGAATTTGAAACCCTTGTTTTATGCATCACCCCACCTCACCTTTCCCGTTAAGCAGCCATAGTGTGTTTTCTAAACGTGTGACTCTGTTCTGTTTTGTAATTCAGTTCAAGTGTAGCGGTTTTTACATTCCCTCTATAAGTGATATCTTATGATAAGTGTCTTTTTCTGTGTGACTTATTTCACTTAGAATCGTCATACCTAAATCCACTCATCTTGCTTCTACTAGCCTTATGACATTGATTTCATGTCTGAGTGATATTCCTTTGTACATAAGGAACACAACTTCTTTATCCATTTTTCTCTTTCCTGGGATATTTAAGGTGTCATGAAGTGGAGGTTCTTGTCAACATAGCAGCCCTAAACATTGGGGTGCCTGTGTCTTGCTGATTTTTAGTTTTCCCAATTTATACGCCCATGAGTGGACGTGCCCTATGCTCCCTAAGCTGTGTTTTTTCGATGTTTCAGGACACACCGTACACTTCTCTAGAGTGGCTGTTGGCAATTTACATCCCGCCCATCAGCGTAGCAAGGCTGCCATTTCTCCATGGCCTGTCCTGCATTTCTGGTTTTGACACTTTTTGCAGCATGGCCCTTTTGACCGATGGGAAGCGAGACCTCTTTGTAGCGCTGATTTGCCTTTCCAGGTTGCTTGGTTGGCCAAAAAGGGCGTATGCGTTTTTTCCTGAATATATTCAGGAAAAAACGCATACGCCCTTTTTGGCCAAGGGCATCATTGTCGACGTTTTGCCGCTTTTCATGTGCTTTAAAGGCGATTCGAATCTACCTCCTGAAATCTGCTTCCTGCAATTCTGCCTTGCTTTCAAATCCTCTTCGTTGCCTTCCCTCAATATATCTGTGGATGAGAGTTTTCATTTATAACTCTGCGGGTTTGTGAATTGCAGTGTCCCTGAGCTCCATTTTTCAACTCGCTTTTTTGGGAGCTGGCCACAAAAGCGCGAGATTGCCTCAGGCCCTAATCTGGTTCCTGGAGGCAGGCAGAGCCTGTGGTTAATTCTTCTTCCTGATGGGAAAATAGAGTGACCTGTGCCTGTCCCAACACCTAGATCTAGTCTCTCATTGGTTGCCCCTCTTCCCGTTCATCCTCAGGACAAATTGCAACCTGTAGGGAACAGGAGCTTAAAGGTGCTGATTCTCCAAGTAGGGAGATTTCTAGTAAAGTAGCTGGAAAGGCGAACCCGAGCACAAGGAGATGAGAAATTGGGTGCGTTTTAGAAACCTTTCAAAATCACACGGTGCACCATCTTCTGGGTTTCTCATGCATGTTTTCGATGTAGGAAGATGCCCTTGAACCTGGAGATTTGGGACCCATGGGATGGGTACCACACAGTATTACTTTAAAGGGTCTGCGTTTGCTCACCCAACCTCACCCAACCTCTAAGCCCCAAGAGTGTCCACCCTTATGTCTCATCCAGCTGTGGGTCTAGATATGGTCAATCCAGGTTGCATCACAGCCTCTGAACGAATTTTGTAAGAATTTCTCTCTCTTTCACTGTCTTTGTTTTACGGGTTTTTAAAAGTAATTTATTTTTATAATGGGGTTTAGCTGCTTTTCACGGCTGTGTTTTTGCAGCTTTACACCCACTTGACACACTTCCAGAGAGATATCAATACATAGGTTTTAAGATTCTTAGTAGTCACATATATTCTTGTGTGGTGAATAGGGGGTGTTGAGTCCAGTTCACTGAGCAAGGAGTAGGTCTTGTCTATTACATATTGGGTGTATGGAACGGTATCTGAGCGAATTTGAAACCCTTCTTTTATGCATCACCCCACCTCACCTTTCCCGTTAAGCAGCCATAGTGTGTTTTCTAAACGTGTGACTCTGTTCTGTTTTGTAATTCAGTTCAGGTGTAGCGGTTTTTACATTCCCTCTATAAGTGATAGCTTATGATAAGTGTCTTTTTCTGTGTCACTTATTTCACTTAGAATCGTCATACCTAAATCCACTCATCTTGCTTCTACTAGCCTTATGACATTGATTTCATGTCTGAGTGATATTCCTTTGTACATAAGGACCACAACTTCTTTATCCATTTTTCTCTTTCCTGGGATATTTAAGGTGTCATGAAGTGGAGGTTCTTGTCAACATAGCAGCCCTAAACATTGGGGTGCCTGTGTCTTGCTGATTTTTAGTTTTCCCAATTTATACGCCCATGAGTGGACGTGCCCTATGCTCCCTAAGCTGTGTTTTTTCGATGTTTCAGGACACACCGTACACTTCTCCAGAGTGGCTGTTGGCAATTTACATCCCGCCCATCAGCGTAGCAAGGCTGCCATTTCTCCATGGCCTGTCCTGCATTTCTGGTTTTGACACTTTTTGCAGCATGGCCCTTTTGACCGATGGGAAGCGAGACCTCTTTGTAGCGCTGATTTGCCTTTCCAGGTTGCTTGGTTGGCCAAAAAGGGCGTATGCGTTTTTTCCTGAATATATTCAGGAAAAAACGCATACGCCCTTTTTGGCCAAGGGCATCATTGTCGACGTTTTGCCGCTTTTCATGTGCTTTAAAGGCCATTCGAATCTACCTCCTGAAATCTCTTTCCTGCAATTCTGCCTTGCTTTCAAATCCTCTTCGTTGCCTTCCCTCAATATATCTGTGGATGAGAGTTATCATTTATAACTCTGCGGGTTTGTGAATTGCAGTGTCCCTGAGCTCCATTTTTCAACTCGCTTTTTTGGGAGCTGGCCACAAAAGCGCGAGATTGCCTCAGGCCCTATTCTGGTTCCTGGAGGCAGGCAGAGCCTGTGGTTAATTCTTCTTCCTGATGGGAAAATAGAGTGACCTGTGCCTGTCCCAACACCTAGATCTAGTCTCTCATTGGTTGCCCCTCTTCCCGTTCATCCTCAGGACAAATTGCAACCTGTAGGGAACAGGAGCTTAAAGGTGCTGCTTCTCCAAGTAGGGAGATTGCTAGTAAAGTAGCTGGAAAGGCGAACCCGAGCACAAGGAGATGAGAAATTGGGTGCGTTTTAGAAACCTTTCAAAATCACACGGTGCACCATCTTCTGGGTTTCTCATGCATGTTTTAGATGTAGGAAGATGCCCGTGAACCTGGAGATTTGGGACCCATGGGATGGGTACCACACAGTATTACTTTAAAGGGTCTGCGTTTGCTCACCCAACCTCACCCAACCTCTAAGCCCCAAGAGTGTCCACCCTTATGTCTCATCCAGCTGTGGGTCTAGATATGGTCAATCCAGGTTGCATCACAGCCTCTGAACGAATTTTGTAAGAATTTCTCTCTCTTTCACTGTCTTTGTTTTACGGGTTTTTAAAAGTAATTTATTTTTATAATGGGGTTTAGCTGCTTTTCACGGCTGTGTTTTTGCAGCTTTACACCCACTTGACACACTTCCAGAGAGATATCAATACATAGGTTTTAAGATTCTTACTAGTCACATATATTCTTTTGCGGTGAATAGGGGGTGTTGAGTCCAGTTCACTGAGCAAGGAGTAGGTCTTGTCTATTACATATTGGGTGTATGGAACGGTATCTGAGCGAATTTGAAACCCTTGTTTTATGCATCACCCCACCTCACCTTTCCCGTTAAGCAGCCATAGTGTGTTTTCTAAACGTGTGACTCTGTTCTGTTTTGTAATTCAGTTCAAGTGTAGCGGTTTTTACATTCCCTCTATAAGTGATATCTTATGATAAGTGTCTTTTTCTGTGTGACTTATTTCACTTAGAATCGTCATACCTAAATCCACTCATCTTGCTTCTACTAGCCTTATGACATTGATTTCATGTCTGAGTGATATTCCTTTGTACATAAGGACCACAACTTCTTTATCCATTTTTCTCTTTCCTGGGATATTTAAGGTGTCATGAAGTGGAGGTTCTTCTCAACATAGCAGCCCTAAATATTGGGGTGCCTGTGTCTTGCTGATTTTTAGTTTTCCCAATTTATACGCCCATGAGTGGACGTGCCCTATGCTCCCTAAGCTGTGTTTTTTCGATGTTTCAGGACACACCGTACACTTCTCTAGAGTGGCTGTTGGCAATTTACATCCCGCCCATCAGCGTAGCAAGGCTGCCATTTCTCCATGGCCTGTCCTGCATTTCTGGTTTTGACACTTTTTGCAGAATGGCCCTTTTGACCGATGGGAAGCGAGACCTCTTTGTAGCGCTGATTTGCCTTTCCAGGTTGCTTGGTTGGCCAAAAAGGGCGTATGCGTTTTTTCCTGAATACATTCAGGAAAAAACGCATACGCCCTTTTTGGCCAAGGGCATCATTGTCGACGTTTTGCCGCTTTTCATGTGCTTTAAAGGCGATTCGAATCTACCTCCTGAAATCTGCTTCCTGCAATTCTGCCTTGCTTTCAAATCCTCTTCGTTGCCTTCCCTCAATATATCTGTGGATGAGAGTTATCATTTATAACTCTGCGGGTTTGTGAATTGCAGTGTCCCTGAGCTCCATTTTTCAACTCGCTTTTTTGGGAGCTGGCCACAAAAGCGCGAGATTGCCTCAGGCCTTATTCTGGTTCCTGGCGGCAGGCTGAGCCTGTGGTTAATTCTTCTTCCTGATGGGAAAATAGAGTGACCTGTGCCTCTACCAACACCTAGATCTAGTCTCTCATTGGTTGCCCCTCTTCCCGTTCATCCTCAGGACAAATTGCAACCTGTAGGGAACAGGAGCTTAAAGGTGCTGATTCTCCAAGTAGGGAGATTGCTAGTAAAGTAGCTGGAAAGGCGAACCCGAGCACAAGGAGATGAGAAATTGGGTGCGTTTTAGAAACCTTTCAAAATCACACGGTGCACCATCTTCTGGGTTTCTCATGCATGTTTTCGATGTAGGAAGATGCCCTTGAACCTGGAGATTTGGGACCCATGGGATGGGTACCACACAGTATTACTTTAAAGGGTCTGCGTTTGCTCACCCAACCTCACCCAACCTCTAAGCCCCAAGAGTGTCCACCCTTATGTCTCATCCAGCTGTGGGTCTAGATATGGTCAATCCAGGTTGCATCACAGCCTCTGAACGAATTTTGTAAGAATTTCTCTCTCTTTCACTGTCTTTGTTTTACGGGTTTTTAAAAGTAATTTATTTTTATAATGGGGTTTAGCTGCTTTTCACGGCTGTGTTTTTGCAGCTTTACACCCACTTGACACACTTCCAGAGAGATATCAATACATAGGTTTTAAGATTCTTACTAGTCACATATATTCTTGTGCGGTGAATAGGGGGTGTTGAGTCCAGTTCACTGAGCAAGGAGTAGGTCTTGTCTATTACATATTGGGTGTATGGAACGGTATCTGAGCGAATTTGAAACCCTTGTTTTATGCATCACCCCACCTCACCTTTCCCGTTAAGCAGCCATAGTGTGTTTTCTAAACGTGTGACTCTGTTCTGTTTTGTAATTCAGTTCAGGTGTAGCGGTTTTTACATTCCCTCTATAAGTGATAGCTTATGATAAGTGTCTTTTTCTGTGTGACTTATTTCACTTATAATCGTCATACCTAAATCCACTCATCTTGCTTCTACTAGCCTTATGACATTGATTTCATGTCTGAGTGATATTCCTTTGTACATAAGGACCACAACTTCTTTATCCATTTTTCTCTTTCCTGGGATATTTAAGGTGTCATGAAGTGGAGGTTCTTGTCAACATAGCAGCCCTAAACATTGGGGTGCCTGTGTCTTGCTGATTTTTAGTTTTCCCAATTTATACGCCCATGAGTGGACGTGCCCTATGCTCCCTAAGCTGTGTTTTTTCGATGTTTCAGGACACACCGTACACTTCTCCAGAGTGGCTGTTGGCAATTTACATCCCGCCCATCAGCGTAGCAAGGCTGCCATTTCTCCATGGCCTGTCCTGCATTTCTGGTTTTGACACTTTTTGCAGCATGGCCCTTTTGAACGATGGGAAGCGAGACCTCTTTGTAGCGCTGATTTGCCTTTCCAGGTTGCTTGGTTGGCCAAAAAGGGCGTATGCGTTTTTTCCTGAATATATTCAGGAAAAAACCCATACGCCCTTTTTGCCCATGGGCATCATTGTCGACGTTTTGCCGCTTTTCATGTGCTTTAAAGGCGATTCGAATCTACCTCCTGAAATCTGTTTCCTGCAATTCTGCCTTGCTTTCAAATCCTCTTCGTTGCCTTCCCTCAATATATCTGTGGATGAGAGTTATCCCTTATAACTCTGCGGGTTTGTGAATTGCAGTGTCCCTGAGCTCCATTTTTCAACTCGCTTTTTTGGGAGCTGGCCGCAAAAGCGCGGGATTGCCTCAGGCCCTATTCTGGTTCCTGGCGGCAGGCTGAGCCTGTGGTTAATTCTTCTTCCTGATGGGAAAATAGAGTGACCTGGGCCTGTCCCAACACCTAGATCTAGTCTCTCATTGGTTGCCCCTCTTCCCGTTCATCCTCAGGACAAATTGCAACCTGTAGGGAACAGGAGCTTAAAGGTGCTGATTCTCCAAGTAGGGAGATTGCTAGTAAAGTAGCTGGAAAGGCGAACCCTAGCACAAGGAGATGAGAAATGGGGTGCATTTTAGAAACCTTTCAAAATCACACGGTGTACCATCTTCTGGGTTTCTCATGCATGTTTTCGATGTAGGAAGATGCCCTTGAACCTGGAGATTTGGGACCCATGGGATGGGTACCACGCAGTATTACTTTAAAGGGTCTGAGTTTGCTCTCCCAACCTCACCCAACCTCTCAGCCCCAAGAGTGTCCACCCTTATATCTCATCCAGGTGTGGGTCTAGATATGGTCAATCCAGGTTGCATCACAGCCCCTGAACGAGTTTTGTAAGAATTTCTCTCTCTTTCACTGTCTTTGTTTTACGGGTTTTTAAAAGTAATTTATTTTTATAATGGGGTTTAGCTGCTTTTCACGGCTGTGTTTATGCGGCTTTACACCCACTTGGCTCACTTCCAGAGAGATATCAATACATAGGTTTTACGATTCTTACTAGTCAGATATATTCTTGTGCGGTGAATAGGGGGTGTTGAGTCCAGTTCACTGAGCAAGGAGTAGGTCTTGTCTATTACATATTGGGTGTATGGAACGGTATCTGAGCGAATTTGAAACCCTTGTTTTATGCATCACCCCACCTCACCTTTCCCGTTAAGCAGCCATAGTGTGTTTTCTAAACGTGTGACTCTGTTCTGTTTTGTAATTCAGTTCAAGTGTAGCGGTTTTTACATTCCCTCTATAAGTGATAGCTTATGATAAGTGTCTTTTTCTGTGTGACTTATTTCACTTAGAATCGTCATACCTAAATCCACTCATCTTGCTTCTACTAGCCTTATGACATTGATTTCATGTCTGAGGGATATTCCTTTGTACATAAGGACCACAACTTCTTTATCCATTTTTCTCTTTCCTGGGATATTTAAGGTGTCATGAAGTGGAGGTTCTTGTCAACATAGCAGCCCTAAACATTGGGGTGCCTGTGTCTTGCTGATTTTTAGTTTTCCCAATTTATACGCCCATGAGTGGATGTGCCCTATGCTCCCTAAGCTGTGTTTTCTCGATGTTTCAGGACACACCGTACACTTCTCCAGAGTGGCTTTTGGCAATTTACATCCCGCCCATTAGCGTAGCAAGGCTGCCATTTCTCCATGGCCTGTACTGCATTTCTGGTTTTGTCACTTTTTGCAGCATGGCCCTTTTGACCGATGGGAAGCGAGACTTCTTTGTTGCGCTGATTTGCCTTTCCAGGTTGCTTGGTTGGCCAAAAAGGGCGTATACGTTTTTTCCTGAATATATTCAGGAAAAAACGCTTACGCCCTTTTTGGCCAAGGGCATCACTGTCGACGTTTTGCCACTTTTCATGTGCTTTAAAGGCGATTCGAATCTACCTCCTGAAACCTGTTTCCTGCAATTCTGCCTTGCTTTCAAATCCTCTTCGTTGCCTTCCCTCAATATATCTGTGGATGAGAGTTATCATTTATAACTCTGCAGGTTTGTGAATTGCAGTGCCCCTGAGCTCCATTTTTCAACTCGCTTTTTTGGGAGCTGACCGCAAAAGCACGGGATTGCCTCAGGCCCTATTCTGGTTCCCGGCGGCAGGCTGAGCCTGTGTTTAATTCTTCTTCATGATGGGAAATTAGAGTGACCTGTGCCTTTCCCAACACCTAGATCTAGTCTCTCATTGGTTGCCCCTCTTCCCGTTCATCCTCAGGACAAATTGCAACCTGTAGGGAACAGGAGCTTAAAGGTGCTGATTCTCCAAGTAGGGAGATTGCTAGTAAAGTAGCTGGAAAGGCGAACCCGAGCACAAGGAGATGAGAAATTGGGTGCGTTTTAGAAACCTTTCAAAATCACACGGTGTACCATCTTCTGGGTTTCTCATGCATGTTTTCGATGTAGGAAGATGCCCTTGAACCTGGAGATTTGGGACCCATGGGATGGGTACCACACAGTATTACTTTAAAGGATCTGCGTTTGCTCACCCAACCTCACCCAACCTCTAAGCCCCAAGAGTGTCCACCCTTATGTCTCATCCAGCTGTGGGTCTAGATATGGTCAATCCAGGTTGCATCACAGCCTCTGAACGAATTTTGTAAGAATTTCTCTCTCTTTCACTGTCTTTGTTTTACGGGTTTTTAAAAGTAATTTATTTTTATAATGGGGTTTAGCTGCTTTTCACGGCTGTGTTTATGCGGCTTTACACCCACTTGACTCACTTCCAGACAGATATCAATATATAGGTTTTAAGATTCTTACTAGTCACATATATTCTTGTGCGGTGAATAGGGGGTGTTGAGTCCAGTTCACTGAGCAAGGGGTAGGTCTTGTCTATTACATATTGGGTGTATGGAACGGTATCTGAGCGAATTTGAAACCCTTGTTTTATGCATCAACCCACCTCACCTTTCCCGTTAAGCAGCCATAGTGTGTTTTCTAAACGTGTGACTCTGTTCTGTTTTGTAATTCAGTTCAGGTGTAGCGGATTTTACATTCCCTCTATAAGTGATAGCTTATGATAAGTGTCTTTTTCTGTGTCAGTTATTTCACTTAGAATCGTCATACCTAAATCCACTCATCTTGCTTCTACTAGCCTTATGATATTGATTTCATGTCTGAGTGATATTCCTTTGTACCTAATGACCACAACTTCTTTATCCATTTTTCTCTTTCCTGGGATATTTAAGGTGTCGTGAAGTGGAGGTTCTTGTCAACATAGCAGCCCTAAACATTGGGGTGCCTGTGTCTTGCTGATTTTTAGTTTTCCCAATTTATACGCCCATGAGTGGACGTGCCCTATGCTCCCTAAGCTGTGTTTTTTCGATGTTTCAGGACACACCGTACACTTCTCCAGAGTGGCTTTTGGCAATGTACATCCCGCCCATCAGCGTAGCAAGGCTGCCATTTCTCCATGGCCTGTACTGCATTTCTGGTTTTGACACTTTTTGCAGCATGGCCCTTTTGACCGATGGGAAGCGAGACTTCTTTGTAGCGCTGATTTGCCTTTCCAGGTTGCTTGGTTGGCCAAAAAGGGCGTATGCGTTATTTCCTGAATATATTCAGGAAAAAACGCATACGCCCTTTTTGGCCAAGGGCATCATTGTCGACGTTTTGCCGCTTTTCATGTGCTTTAAAGGCGATTCGAATCTACCTCCTGAAATCTGTTTCCTGCAATTCTGCCTTGCTTTCAAATCCTCTTCGTTGCCTTCCCTCAATATATCTGTGGATGAGAGTTATCACTTATAACTCTGCGGGTTTGTGAATTGCAGTGTCCCTGAGCTCCATTTTTCAACTCGCTTTTTTGAGAGCTGGCCGCAAAAGCGCGGGATTGCCTCAGGCCCTATTCTGGTTCCTGGCGGCAGGCTGAGCCTGTGGTTAATTCTTCTTCCTGATGGGAAAATAGAGTGACCTGGGCCTGTCCCAACACCTAGATCTAGTCTCTCATTGGTTGCCCCTCTTCCCGTTCATCCTCAGGACAAATTGCAACCTGTAGGGAACAGGAGCTTAAAGGTGCTGATTCTCCAAGTAGGGAGATTGCTAGTAAAGTAGCTGGAAAGGCGAACCCGAGCACAAGGAGATGAGAAATTGTGTGCGTTTTAGAAACCTTTCAAAATCACACGGTGCACCATCTTCTGGGTTTCTCATGCATGTTTTCGATGTAGGAAGATGCCCTTGAACCTGGAGATTTGGGACCCATGGGATGGGTACCACACAGTATTACTTTAAAGGGTCTGCGTTTGCTCACCCAACCTAACCCAACCTCTAAGCCCCAAGAGTGTCCACCCTTATGTCTCATCCAGCTGTGGGTCTAGATATGGTCAATCCAGGTTGCATCACAGCCTCTGAACGAATTTTGTAAGAATTTCTCTCTCTTTCACTGTCTTTGTTTTACGGGTTTTTAAAAGTAATTTATTTTTATAATGGGGTTTAGCTGCTTTTCACGGCTGTGTTTTTGCGGCTTTACACCCACTTGACACACTTCCAGAGAGATATCAATACATAGGTTTTAAGATTCTTACTAGTCACATATATTCTTGTGCGGTGAATAGGGGGTGTTGAGTCCAGTTCACTGAGCAAGGAGTAGGTCTTGTCTATTACATATTGGGTGTATGGAACGGTATCTGAGCGAATTTGAAACCCTTGTTTTATGCATCACCCCACCTCACCTTTCCCGTTAAGCAGCCATAGTGTGTTTTCTAAACGTGTGACTCTGTTCTGTTTTGTAATTCAGTTCAGGTGTAGCGGATTTTACATTCCCTCTATAAGTGATAGCTTATGATAAGTGTCTTTTTCTGTGTCAGTTATTTCACTTAGAATCGTCATACCTAAATCCACTCATCTTGCTTCTACTAGCCTTATGATATTGATTTCATGTCTGAGTGATATTCCTTTGTACCTAATGACCACAACTTCTTTATCCATTTTTCTCTTTCCTGGGATATTTAAGGTGTCATGAAGTGGAGGTTCTTGTCAACATAGCAGCCCTAAACATTGGGGTGCCTGTGTCTTGCTGATTTTTAGTTTTCCCAATTTATACGCCCATGAGTGGACGTGCCCTATGCTCCCTAAGCTGTGTTTTTTCGATGTTTCAGGACACACCGTACACTTCTCCAGAGTGGCTGTTGGCAATTTACATCCCGCCCATCAGCATAGCAAGGCTGCCATTTCTCCATGGCCTGTCCTGCATTTCTGGTTTTGACACTTTTTGCAGCATGGCCCTTTTGACCGATGGGAAGCGAGACCTCTTTGTAGCGCAGTTTTGCCTTTCCAGGCTGCTTGGTTGGCCAAAAAGTGCGTATGCGTTTTTTCCTGAATATATTCAGGAAAAAACGCATACGCCCTTTTTGGCCAAGGGCATCATTGTCGACGTTTTGCCGCTTTTCATGTGCTTTAAAGGCGATTCGAATCTACCGCCTGAAATCTGCTTCCTGCAATTCTGCCTTGCTTTCAAATCCTCTTCGTTGCCTTCCCTCAATATATCTGTGGATGAGAGTTATCATTTATAACTCTGCGGGTTTGTGAATTGCAGTGTCCCTGAGCTCCATTTTTCAACTCGCTTTTTTGGGAGCTGGCCACAAAAGCGCGAGATTGCCTCAGGCCTTATTCTGGTTCCTGGCGGCAGGCTGAGCCTGTGGTTAATTCTTCTTCCTGATGGGAAAATAGAGTGACCTGTGCCTCTACCAACACCTAGATCTAGTCTCTCATTGGTTGCCCCTCTTCCCGTTCATCCTCAGGACAAATTGCAACCTGTAGGGAACAGGAGCTTAAAGGTGCTGATTCTCCAAGTAGGGAGATTGCTAGTAAAGTAGCTGGAAAGGCGAACCCGAGCACAAGGAGATGAGAAATTGGGTGCGTTTTAGAAACCTTTCAAAATCACACGGTGTACCATCTTCTGGGTTTCTCATGCATGTTTTCGATGTAGGAAGATGCCCTTGAACTTGGAGATTTGGGACCCATGGGATGGGTACCACACAGTATTACTTTAAAGGGTCTGCGTTTGCTCACCCAACCTCACCCAACCTCTAAGCCCCAAGAGTGTCCACCCTTATGTCTCATCCAGCTGTGGGTCTAGATATGGTCAATCCAGGTTGCATCACAGCCTCTGAACGAATTTTGTAAGAATTTCTCTCTCTTTCACTGTCTTTGTTTTACGGGTTTTTAAAATTAATTTATTTTTATAATGGGGTTTAGCTGCTTGTCACGGCTGTGTTTATGCGGCTTTACACCCACTTGACTCACTTCCAGACAGATATCAATACATAGGTTTTAAGATTCTTACTAGTCACATATATTCTTGTGCGGTGAATAGGGGGTGTTGAGTCCAGTTCACTGAGCAAGGGGTAGGTCTTGTCTATTACATATTGGGTGTATGGAACGGTATCTGTGCGAATTTGAAACCCTTGTTTTATGCATCACCCCACCTCACCTTTCCCGTTAAGCAGCCATAGTGTGTTTTCTAAACGTGTGACTCTGTTCTGTTTTGTAATTCAGTTCAGGTGTAGCGGTTTTTACATTCCCTCTATAAGTGATAGCTTATGATAAGTGTCTTTTTCTGTGTCACTTATTTCACTTAGAATCGTCATACCTAAATCCACTCATCTTGCTTCTACTAGCCTTATGACATTGATTTCATGTCTGAGTGATATTCCTTTGTACATAAGGACCACAACTTCTTTATCCATTTTTCTCTTTCCTGGGATATTTAAGGTGTCATGAAGTGGAGGTTCTTGTCAACATAGCAGCCCTAAACATTGGGGTGCCTGTGCCTTGCTGATTTTTAGTTTTCCCAATTTATACGCCCATGAGTGGACTTGCCCTATGCTCCCTAAGCTGTGTTTTTTCGATGTTTCAGGACACACCGTACACTTCTCCAGAGTGGCTTTTGGCAATGTACATCCCGCCCATCAGCGTAGCAAGGCTGCCATTTCTCCATGGCCTGTACTGCATTTCTGGTTTTGACACTTTTTGCAGCATGGCCCTTTTGACCGATGGGAAGCGAGACTTCTTTGTAGCGCTGATTTGCCTTTCCAGGTTGCTTGGTTGGCCAAAAAGGGCGTATGCGTTATTTCCTGAATATATTCAGGAAAAAACGCATACGCCCTTTTTGGCCAAGGGCATCATTGTCGACGTTTTGCCGCTTTTCATGTGCTTTAAAGGCGATTCGAATCTACCTCCTGAAATCTGTTTCCTGCAATTCTGCCTTGCTTTCAAATCCTCTTCGTTGCCTTCCCTCAATATATCTGTGGATGAGAGTTATCACTTATAACTCTGCGGGTTTGTGAATTGCAGTGTCCCTGAGCTCCATTTTTCAACTCGCTTTTTTGGGAGCTGGCCGCAAAAGCGCGGGATTGCCTCAGGCCCTATTCTGGTTCCTGGCGGCAGGCTGAGCCTGTGGTTAATTCTTCTTCCTGATGGGAAAATAGAGTGACCTGGGCCTGTCCCAACACCTAGATCTAGTCTCTCATTGGTTGCCCCTCTTCCCGTTCATCCTCAGGACAAATTGCAACCTGTAGGGAACAGGAGCTTAAAGGTGCTGATTCTCCAAGTAGGGAGATTGCTAGTAAAGTAGCTGGAAAGGCGAACCCGAGCACAAGGAGATGAGAAATTGGGTGCGTTTTAGAAACCTTTCAAAATCACACGGTGCACCATCTTCTGGGTTTCTCATGCATGTTTTCGATGTAGGAAGATGCCCTTGAACCTGGAGATTTGGGACCCATGGGATGGGTACCACACAGTATTACTTTAAAGGGTCTGCGTTTGCTCACCCAACCTAACCCAACCTCTAAGCCCCAAGAGTGTCCACCCTTATGTCTCATCCAGCTGTGGGTCTAGATATGGTCAATCCAGGTTGCATCACAGCCTCTGAACGAATTTTGTAAGAATTTCTCTCTCTTTCACTGTCTTTGTTTTACGGGTTTTTAAAAGTAATTTATTTTTATAATGGGGTTTAGCTGCTTTTCACGGCTGTGTTTTTGCGGCTTTACACCCACTTGACACACTTCCAGAGAGATATCAATACATAGGTTTTAAGATTCTTACTAGTCACATATATTCTTGTGCGGTGAATAGGGGGTGTTGAGTCCAGTTCACTGAGCAAGGAGTAGGTCTTGTCTATTACATATTGGGTGTATGGAACGGTATCTGAGCGAATTTGAAACCCTTGTTTTATGCATCACCCCACCTCACCTTTCCCGTTAAGCAGCCATAGTGTGTTTTCTAAACGTGTGACTCTGTTCTGTTTTGTAATTCAGTTCAGGTGTAGCGGATTTTACATTCCCTCTATAAGTGATAGCTTATGATAAGTGTCTTTTTCTGTGTCAGTTATTTCACTTAGAATCGTCATACCTAAATCCACTCATCTTGCTTCTACTAGCCTTATGATATTGATTTCATGTCTGAGTGATATTCCTTTGTACCTAATGACCACAACTTCTTTATCCATTTTTCTCTTTCCTGGGATATTTAAGGTGTCATGAAGTGGAGGTTCTTGTCAACATAGCAGCCCTAAACATTGGGGTGCCTGTGTCTTGCTGATTTTTAGTTTTCCCAATTTATACGCCCATGAGTGGACGTGCCCTATGCTCCCTAAGCTGTGTTTTTTCGATGTTTCAGGACACACCGTACACTTCTCCAGAGTGGCTGTTGGCAATTTACATCCCGCCCATCAGCGTAGCAAGGCTGCCATTTCTCCATGGCCTGTCCTGCATTTCTGGTTTTGACACTTTTTGCAGCATGGCCCTTTTGACCGATGGGAAGCGAGACCTCTTTGTAGCGCAGTTTTGCCTTTCCAGGCTGCTTGGTTGGCCAAAAAGTGCGTATGCGTTTTTTCCTGAATATATTCAGGAAAAAACGCATACGCCCTTTTTGGCCAAGGGCATCATTGTCGACGTTTTGCCGCTTTTCATGTGCTTTAAATGCGATTCGAATCTACCGCCTGAAATCTGCTTCCTGCAATTCTGCCTTGCTTTCAAATCCTCTTCGTTGCCTTCCCTCAATATATCTGTGGATGAGAGTTATCATTTATAACTCTGCGGGTTTGTGAATTGCAGTGTCCCTGAGCTCCATTTTTCAACTCGCTTTTTTGGGAGCTGGCCACAAAAGCGCGAGATTGCCTCAGGCCTTATTCTGGTTCCTGGCGGCAGGCTGAGCCTGTGGTTAATTCTTCTTCCTGATGGGAAAATAGAGTGACCTGTGCCTCTACCAACACCTAGATCTAGTCTCTCATTGGTTGCCCCTCTTCCCGTTCATCCTCAGGACAAATTGCAACCTGTAGGGAACAGGAGCTTAAAGGTGCTGATTCTCCAAGTAGGGAGATTGCTAGTAAAGTAGCTGGAAAGGCGAACGTGAGCACAAGGAGATGAGAAATTTGGTGCGTTTTAGAAACCTTTCAAAATCACACGGTGTACCATCTTCTGGGTTTCTCATGCATGTTTTCGATGTAGGAAGATGCCCTTGAACTTGGAGATTTGGGACCCATGGGATGGGTACCACACAGTATTACTTTAAAGGGTCTGCGTTTGCTCACCCAACCTCACCCAACCTCTAAGCCCCAAGAGTGTCCACCCTTATGTCTCATCCAGCTGTGGGTCTAGATATGGTCAATCCAGGTTGCATCACAGCCTCTGAACGAATTTTGTAAGAATTTCTCTCTCTTTCACTGTCTTTGTTTTACGGGTTTTTAAAAGTAATTTATTTTTATAATGGGGTTTAGCTGCTTGTCACGGCTGTGTTTATGCGGCTTTACACCCACTTGACTCACTTCCAGACAGATATCAATACATAGGTTTTAAGATTCTTACTAGTCACATATATTCTTGTGCGGTGAATAGGGGGTGTTGAGTCCAGTTCACTGAGCAAGGGGTAGGTCTTGTCTATTACATATTGGGTGTATGGAACGGTATCTGTGCGAATTTGAAACCCTTGTTTTATGCATCACCCCACCTCACCTTTCCCGTTAAGCAGCCATAGTGTGTTTTCTAAACGTGTGACTCTGTTCTGTTTTGTAATTCAGTTCAGGTGTAGCGGTTTTTACATTCCCTCTATAAGTGATAGCTTATGATAAGTGTCTTTTTCTGTGTCACTTATTTCACTTAGAATCGTCATACCTAAATCCACTCATCTTGCTTCTACTAGCCTTATGACATTGATTTCATGTCTGAGTGATATTCCTTTGTACATAAGGACCACAACTTCTTTATCCATTTTTCTCTTTCCTGGGATATTTAAGGTGTCATGAAGTGGAGGTTCTTGTCAACATAGCAGCCCTAAACATTGGGGTGCCTGTGCCTTGCTGATTTTTAGTTTTCCCAATTTATACGCCCATGAGTGGACTTGCCCTATGCTCCCTAAGCTGTGTTTTTTCGATGTTTCAGGACACACCGTACACTTCTCCAGAGTGGCTTTTGGCAATTTACATCCCGCCCATCAGCGTAGCAAGGCTGCCATTTCTCCATGGCCTGTACTGCATTTCTGGTTTTGACACTTTTTGCAGCATGGCCCTTTTGACCGATGGGAAGCGAGACCTCTTTGTAGCGCTGATTTGCCTTTCCAGGTTGCCTGGTTGGCCAAAAAGGGCGTATGCGTTTTTTCCTGAATATATTCAGGAAAAAACGCATACGCCCTTTTTGGCCAAGGGCATCATTGTCGACGTTTTGCCGCTTTTCATGTGCTTTAAAGGCCATTCGAATCTACCTCCTGAAATCTCTTTCCTGCAATTCTGCCTTGCTTTCAAATCCTCTTCGTTGCCTTCCCTCAATATATCTGTGGATGAGAGTTATCATTTATAACTCTGCGGGTTTGTGAATTGCAGTGTCCCTGAGCTCCATTTTTCAACTCGCTTTTTTGGGAGCTGGCCGCAAAAGCGCGGGATTGCCTCAGGCCCTATTCTGGTTCCTGGAGGCAGGCAGAGCCTGTGGTTAATTCTTCTTCCTGATGGGAAAATAGAGTGACCTGTGCCTGTCCCAACACCTAGATCTAGTCTCTCATTGGTTGCCCCTCTTCCCGTTCATCCTCAGGACAAATTGCAACCTGTAGGGAACAGGAGCTTAAAGGTGCTGATTCTCCAAGTAGGGAGATTGCTAGTAAAGTACCTGGAAAGGCGAACGTGAGCACAAGGAGATGAGAAATTGGGTGCGTTTCAGAAACCTTTCAAAATCACACGGTGTACCATCTTCTGGGTTTCTCATGCATGTTTTCGATGTAGGAAGATGCCCTTGAACTTGGAGATTAGGGACCCATGGGATGGGTACCACACAGTATTACTTTAAAGGGTCTGCGTTTGCTCACCCAACCTCACCCAACCTCTAAGCCCCAAGAGTGTCCACCCTTATGTCTCATCCAGCTGTGGGTCTAGATATGGTCAATCCAGGTTGCATCACAGCCTCTGAACGAATTTTGTAAGAATTTCTCTCTCTTTCACTGTCTTTGTTTTACGGGTTTTTAAAAGTAATTTATTTTTATAATGGGGTTTAGCTGCTTTTCACGGCTGTGTTTATGCGGCTTTACACCCACCTGACACACTTCCAGACAGATATCAATACATAGGTTTTAAGATTCTTACTAGTCACATATATTCTTGTGCGGTGAATAGGGGGTGTTGAGTCCAGTTCACTGAGCAAGGAGTAGGTCTTGTCTATTACATATTGGGTGTATGGAACGGTATGTGAGCGAATTTGAAGCCCTTGTTTTATGCATCACCCCACCTCACCTTTCCCGTTAAGCAGCCATAGTGTGTTTTCTAAACGTGTGACTCTGTTCTGTTTTGTAATTCAGTTCAGGTGTAGCGGTTTTTACATTCCCTCTATAAGTGATAGCTTATGATAAGTGTCTTTTTCTGTGTCACTTATTTCACTTAGAATCGTCATACCTAAATCCACTCATCTTGCTTCTACTAGCCTTATGATATTGATTTCATGTCTGAGTGATATTCCTTTGTACATAAGGACCACAACTTCTTTATCCATTTTTCTCTTTCCTGGGATATTTAAGGTGTCATGAAGTGGAGGTTCTTGCAAACATAGCAGCCCTAAACATTGGGGTGCCTGTGTCTTGCTGATTTTTAGTTTTCCCAATTTATACGCCCATGAGTGGACGTGCCCTATGCTCCCTAAGCTGTGTTTTCTCGATGTTTCAGGACACACCGTACACTTCTCCAGAGTGGCTTTTGGCAATGTACATCCCGCCCATCAGCGTAGCAAGGCTGCCATTTCTCCATGGCCTGTCCTGCATTTCTGGTTTTGACACTTTTTGCAGCATGGCCCTTTTGACCGATGGGAAGAGAGACTTCTTTGTAGCGCAGATTTGCCTTTCCAGGTTGCTTGGTTGGCCAAAAAGGGCGTATGCGTTATTTCCTGAATATATTCAGGAAAAAACGCATACGCCCTTTTTGGCCAAGGGCATCATTGTTGACGTTTTGCCGCTTTTCATGTGCTTTAAAGGCGATTCGAATCTACCTCCTGAAATCTGTTTCCTGCAATTCTGCCTTGCTTTCAAATCCTCTTCGTTGCCTTCCCTCAATATATCTGTGGATGAGAGTTATCACTTATAACTCTGCGGGTTTGTGAATTGCAGTGTCCCTGAGCTCCATTTTTCAACTCGCTTTTTTTGGAGCTGGCCGCAAAAGCGCGGGATTGCCTCAGGCCCTATTCTGGTTCCTGGCGGCATGCTGAGCCTGTGGTTAATTCTTCTTCCTGATGGGAAAATAGAGTGACCTTGGCCTGTCCCAACACCTAGATCTAGTCTGTCATTGGTTGCCCCTCTTCCCGTTCATCCTCAGGACAAATTGCAACCTGTAGGGAACAGGAGCTTAAAGGTGCTGATTCTCCAAGTAGGGAGATTGCTAGTAAAGTAGCTGGAAAGGCGAACCCGAGCAGAAGGAGATGAGAAATTGGGTGCGTTTTAGAAACCTTTCAAAATCACACGGTGTACCATCTTCTGGGTTTCTCATGCATGTTTTCGATGTAGGAAGATGCCCTTGAACCTGGAGATTTGGGACCCATGGGATGGGTACCACACAGTATTACTTTAAAGGGTCTGCGTTTGCTCACCCAACCTCACCCAAACTCTAAGCCCCAAGAGTGTCCACCCTTATGTCTCATCCAGCTGTGGGTCTAGATATGGTCAATCCAGGTTGCATCACAGCCTCTGAACGAATTTTGTAAGAATTTCTCTCTCTTTCACTGTCTTTGTTTTACGGGTTTTTAAAAGTAATTTATTTTTATAATGGGGTTTAGCTGCTTTTCACGGCTGTGTTTATGCGGCTTTACACCCACTTGACTCACTTCCAGAGAGATATCAATACATAGGTTTTAAGATTCTTACTAGTCACATATATTCTTGTGCGGTGAATAGGGGGTGTTGAGTCCAGTTCACTGAGCAAGGGGTAGGTCTTGTCTATTACATATTGGGTGTATGGAACGGTATCTGAGCGAATTTGAAACCCTTGTTTTATGCATCACCCCACCTCACCTTTCCCGTTAAGCAGCCATAGTGTGTTTTCTAAACGTGTGACTCTGTTCTGTTTTGTAATTCAGTTCAAGTGTAGCGGTTTTTACATTCCCTCTATAAGTGATATCTTATGATAAGTGTCTTTTTCTGTGTGACTTATTTCACTTAGAATCGTCATACCTAAATCCACTCATCTTGCTTCTACTAGCATTATGATATTGATTTCATGTCTGAGTGATATTCCTTTGTACATAAGGACCACAACTTCTTTATCCATTTTTCTCTTTCCTGGGATATTTAAGGTGTCATGAAGTGGAGGTTCTTGTCAACATAGCAGCCCTAAACATTGGGGTGCCTGTGTCTTGCTGATTTTTAGTTTTCCCAATTTATACGCCCATGAGTGGACGTGCCCTATGCTCCCTAAGCTGTGTTTTTTCGATGTTTCAGGACACACCGTACACTTCTCTAGAGTGGCTGTTGGCAATTTACATCCCGCCCATCAGCGTAGCAAGGCTGCCATTTCTCCATGGCCTGTCCTGCATTTCTGGTTTTGACACTTTTTGCAGCATGGCCCTTTTGACCGATGGGAAGAGAGACCTCTTTGTAGCGCTGATTTGCCTTTCCAGGTTGCTTGGTTGGCCAAAAAGGGCGTATGCGTTTTTTCCTGAATATATTCAGGAAAAAACGCATACGCCCTTTTTGGCCAAGGGCATCATTGTCGACGTTTTGCCGCTTTTCATGTGCTTTAAAGGCGATTCGAATCTACCTCCTGAAATCTGCTTCCTGCAATTCTGCCTTGCTTTCAAATCCTCTTCGTTGCCTTCCCTCAATATATCTGTGGATGAGAGTTATCACTTATAACTCTGCGGGTTTGTGAATTGCAGTGTCCCTGAGCTCCATTTTTCAACTCGCTTTTTTTGGAGCTGGCCGCAAAAGCGCGGGATTGCCTCAGGCCCTATTCTGGTTCCTGGCGGCATGCTGAGCCTGTGGTTAATTCTTCTTCCTGATGGGAAAATAGAGTGACCTTGGCCTGTCCCAACACCTAGATCTAGTCTGTCATTGGTTGCCCCTCTTCCCGTTCATCCTCAGGACAAATTGCAACCTGTAGGGAACAGGAGCTTAAAGGTGCTGATTCTCCAAGTAGGGAGATTGCTAGTAAAGTAGCTGGAAAGGCGAACCCGAGCAGAAGGAGATGAGAAATTGGGTGCGTTTTAGAAACCTTTCAAAATCACACGGTGTACCATCTTCTGGGTTTCTCATGCATGTTTTCGATGTAGGAAGATGCCCTTGAACCTGGAGATTTGGGACCCATGGGATGGGTACCACACAGTATTACTTTAAAGGGTCTGCGTTTGCTCACCCAACCTCACCCAAACTCTAAGCCCCAAGAGTGTCCACCCTTATGTCTCATCCAGCTGTGGGTCTAGATATGGTCAATCCAGGTTGCATCACAGCCTCTGAACGAATTTTGTAAGAATTTCTCTCTCTTTCACTGTCTTTGTTTTACGGGTTTTTAAAAGTAATTTATTTTTATAATGGGGTTTAGCTGCTTTTCACGGCTGTGTTTATGCGGCTTTACACCCACTTGACTCACTTCCAGACAGATATCAATACATAGGTTTTAAGATTCTTACTAGTCACATATATTCTTGTGCGGTGAATAGGGGGTGTTGAGTCCAGTTCACTGAGCAAGGGGTAGGTCTTGTCTATTACATATTGGGTGTATGGAACGGTATCTGAGCGAATTTGAAACCCTTGTTTTATGCATCACCCCACCTCACCTTTCCCGTTAAGCAGCCATAGTGTGTTTTCTAAACGTGTGACTCTGTTCTGTTTTGTAATTCAGTTCAAGTGTAGCGGTTTTTACATTCCCTCTATAAGTGATATCTTATGATAAGTGTCTTTTTCTGTGTGACTTATTTCACTTAGAATCGTCATACCTAAATCCACTCATCTTGCTTCTACTAGCCTTATGACATTGATTTCATGTCTGAGTGATATTCCTTTGTACATAAGGACCACAACTTCTTTATCCATTTTTCTCTTTCCTGGGATATTTAAGGTGTCATGAAGTGGAGGTTCTTGTCAACATAGCAGCCCTAAACATTGGGGTGCCTGTGTCTTGCTGATTTTTAGTTTTCCCAATTTATACGCCCATGAGTGGACGTGCCCTATGCTCCCTAAGCTGTGTTTTTTCGATGTTTCAGGACACACCGTACACTTCTCTAGAGTGGCTGTTGGCAATTAACATCCCGCCCATCAGCGTAGCAAGGCTGCCATTTCTCCATGGCCTGTCCTGCATTTCTGGTTTTGACACTTTTTGCAGCATGGCCCTTTTGACCGATGGGAAGCGAGACCTCTTTGTAGCGCTGATTTGCCTTTCCAGGTTGCTTGGTTGGCCAAAAAGGGCGTATGCGTTTTTTCCTGAATATATTCAGGAAAAAACGCATACGCCCTTTTTGGCCAAGGGCATCATTGTCGACGTTTTGCCGCTTTTCATGTGCTTTAAAGGCGATTCGAATCTACCTCCTGAAATCTGCTTCCTGCAATTCTGCCTTGCTTTCAAATCCTCTTCGTTGCCTTCCCTCAATATATCTGTGGATGAGAGTTATCATTTATAACTCTGCGGGTTTGTGAATTGCAGTGTCCCTGAGCTCCATTTTTCAACTCGCTTTTTTGGGAGCTGGCCACAAAAGCGCGAGATTGCCTCAGGCCTTATTCTGGTTCCTGGCGGCAGGCTGAGCCTGTGGTTAATTCTTCTTCCTGATGGGAAAATAGAGTGACCTGTGCCTGTCCCAACACCTAGATCTAGTCTGTCATTGGTTGCCCCTCTTCCCGTTCATCCTCAGGACAAATTGCAACCTGTAGGGAACAGGAGCTTAAAGGTGCTGATTCTCCAAGTAGGGAGATTGCTAGTAAAGTAGCTGGAAAGGCGAACCCGAGCACAAGGAGATGAGAAATTGGGTGCGTTTTAGAAACCTTTCAAAATCACACGGTGCACCATCTTCTGGGTTTCTCATGCATGTTTTCGATGTAGGAAGATGCCCTTGAACCTGGAGATTTGGGACCCATGGGATGGGTACCACACAGTATTACTTTAAAGGGTCTGCGTTTGCTCACCCAACCTCACCCAACCTCTAAGCCCCAAGAGTGTCCACCCTTATGTCTCATCCAGCTGTGGGTCTAGATATGGTCAATCCAGGTTGCATCACAGCCTCTGAACGAATTTTGTAAGAATTTCTCTCTCTTTCACTGTCTTTGTTTTACGGGTTTTTAAAAGTAATTTATTTTTATAATGGGGTTTAGCTGCTTTTCACGGCTGTGTTTTTGCAGCTTTACACCCACTTGACACACTTCCAGAGAGATATCAATACATAGGTTTTAAGATTCTTACTAGTCACATATATTCTTGTGCGGTGAATAGGGGGTGTTGAGTCCAGTTCACTGAGCAAGGAGTAGGTCTTGTCTATTACATATTGGGTGTATGGAACGGTATCTGAGCGAATTTGAAACCCTTGTTTTATGCATCACCCCACCTCACCTTTCCCGTTAAGCAGCCATAGTGTGTTTTCTAAACGTGTGATTCTGTTCTGTTCTGTAATTCAGTTCAAGTGTAGCGGTTTTTACATTCCCTCTATAAGTGATAGCTTATGATAAGTGTCTTTTTCTGTGTCAGTTATTTCACTTAGAATCGTCTTACCTAAATCCACTCATCTTGCTTCTACTAGCCTTATGATATTGATTTCATGTCTGAGTGATATTCCTTTGTACATAAGGACCACAACTTCTTTATCCATTTTTCTCTTTCCTGGGATATTTAAGGTGTCATGAAGTGGAGGTTCTTGTCAACAGAGCAGCCCCAAACTTTGGGGTGCCTGTGTCTTGCTGATTTTTAGTTTTCCCAATTTATACGCCCATGAGTGGACGTGCCCTATGCTCCCTAAGCTGTGTTTTTTCGATGTTTCAGGACACACCGTACACTTCTCCAGAGTGGCTTTTGGCAATGTACATCCCGCCCATCAGCGTAGCAAGGCTGCCATTTCTCCATGGCCTGTACTGCATTTCTGGTTTTGACACTTTTTGCAGCATGGCCCTTTTGACCGATGGGAAGCGAGACTTCTTTGTAGCGCTGATTTGCCTTTCCAGGTTGCTTGGTTGGCCAAAAAGGGCGTATGCGTTATTTCCTGAATATATTCAGGAAAAAACGCATACGCCCTTTTTGGCCAAGGGCATCATTGTCGACGTTTTGCCGCTTTTCATGTGCTTTAAAGGCGATTCGAATCTACCTCCTGAAATCTGTTTCCTGCAATTCTGCCTTGCTTTCAAATCCTCTTCGTTGCCTTCCCTCAATATATCTGTGGATGAGAGTTATCACTTATAACTCTGCGGGTTTGTGAATTGCAGTGTCCCTGAGCTCCATTTTTCAACTCGCTTTTTTGGGAGCTGGCCGCAAAAGCGCGGGATTGCCTCAGGCCCTATTCTGGTTCCTGGCGGCAGGCTGAGCCTGTGGTTAATTCTTCTTCCTGATGGGAAAATAGAGTGACCTTGGCCTGTCCCAACACCTAGATCTAGTCTGTCATTGGTTGCCCCTCTTCCCGTTCATCCTCAGGACAAATTGCAACCTGTAGGGAACAGGAGCTTAAAGGTGCTGATTCTCCAAGTAGGGAGATTGCTAGTAAAGTAGCTGGAAAGGCGAACCCGAGCAGAAGGAGATGAGAAATTGGGTGCGTTTTAGAAACCTTTCAAAATCACACGGTGTACCATCTTCTGGGTTTCTCATGCATGTTTTCGATGTAGGAAGATGCCCTTGAACCTGGAGATTTGGGACCCATGGGATGGGTACCACACAGTATTACTTTAAAGGGTCTGCGTTTGCTCACCCAACCTCACCCAAACTCTAAGCCCCAAGAGTGTCCACCCTTATGTCTCATCCAGCTGTGGGTCTAGATATGGTCAATCCAGGTTGCATCACAGCCTCTGAACGAATTTTGTAAGAATTTCTCTCTCTTTCACTGTCTTTGTTTTACGGGTTTTTAAAAGTAATTTATTTTTATAATGGGGTTTAGCTGCTTTTCACGGCTGTGTTTATGCGGCTTTACACCCACTTGACTCACTTCCAGACAGATATCAATACATAGGTTTTAAGATTCTTACTAGTCACATATATTCTTGTGCGGTGAATAGGGGGTGTTGAGTCCAGTTCACTGAGCAAGGGGTAGGTCTTGTCTATTACATATTGGGTGTATGGAACGGTATCTGAGCGAATTTGAAACCCTTGTTTTATGCATCAACCCACCTCACCTTTCCCGTTAAGCAGCCATAGTGTGTTTTCTAAACGTGTGACTCTGTTCTGTTTTGTAATTCAGTTCAGGTGTAGCGGTTTTTACATTCCCTCTATAAGTGATAGCTTATGATAAGTGTCTTTTTCTGTGTCAGTTATTTCACTTAGAATCGTCATACCTAAATCCACTCATCTTGCTTCTACTAGCCTTATGATATTGATTTCATGTCTTAGTGATATTCCTTTGTACCTAATGACCACAACTTCTTTATCCATTTTTCTCTTTCCTGGGATATTTAAGGTGTCATGAAGTGGAGGTTCTTGTCAACATAGCAGCCCTAAACATTGGGGTGCCTGTGTCTTGCTGATTTTTAGTTTTCCCAATTTATACGCCCATGAGTGGACGTGCCCTATGCTCCCTAAGCTGTGTTTTTTCGATGGTTCAGGACACACCGTACACTTCTCCAGAGTGGCTTTTGGCAATGTACATCCCGCCCATCAGCGTAGCAAGGCTGCCATTTCTCCATGGCCTGTACTGCATTTCTGGTTTTGACACTTTTTGCAGCATGGCCCTTTTGACCGATGGGAAGCGAGACTTCTTTGTAGCGCTGATTTGCCTTTCCAGGTTGCTTGGTTGGCCAAAAAGGGCGTATGCGTTATTTCCTGAATATATTCAGGAAAAAACGCATACGCCCTTTTTGGCCAAGGGCATCATTGTCGACGTTTTGCCGCTTTTCATGTGCTTTAAAGGCGATTCGAATCTACCTCCTGAAATCTGTTTCCTGCAATTCTGCCTTGCTTTCAAATCCTCTTCGTTGCCTTCCCTCAATATATCTGTGGATGAGAGTTATCACTTATAACTCTGCGGGTTTGTGAATTGCAGTGTCCCTGAGCTCCATTTTTCAACTCGCTTTTTTGAGAGCTGGCCGCAAAAGCACGGGATTGCCTCAGGCCCTATTCTGGTTCCTGGCAGCAGGCTGAGCCTGTGGTTAATTCTTCTTCCTGATGGGAAAATAGAGTGACCTGTGCCTGTCCCAACAGCTAGATCTAGTCTCTCATTGGTTCCCCCTCTTCCCGTTCATCCTCAGGACAAATTGCAACCTGTAGGGAACAGGAGGTTAAAGGTGCTGTTTCTCCAAGTAGGGAGATTGCTAGTAAAGTAGCTGGAAAGGCGAACCCGAGCACAAGGAGATGAGAAATTGGGTGCGTTTTAGAAACCTTTCAAAATCACACGGTGCACCATCTTCTGGGTTTCTCATGCATGTTTTCGATGTAGGAAGATGCCCTTGAACCTGGAGATTTGGGACCCATGGGATGGGTACCACACAGTATTACTTTAAAGGGTCTGCGTTTGCTCACCCAACCTCACCCAACCTCTAAGCCCCAAGAGTGTCCACCCTTATGTCTCATCCAGCTGTGGGTCTAGATATGGTCAATCCAGGTTGCATCACAGCCTCTGAACGAATTTTGTAAGAATTTCTCTCTCTTTCACTGTCTTTGTTTTACGGGTTTTTAAAAGTAATTTATTTTTATAATGGGGTTTAGCTGCTTTTCACGGCTGTGTTTTTGCGGCTTTACACCCACTTGACACACTTCCAGAGAGATATCAATACATAGGTTTTAAGATTCTTACTAGTCACATATATTCTTGTGCGGTGAATAGGGGGTGTTGAGTCCAGTTCACTGAGCAAGGGGTAGGTCTTGTCTATTACATATTGGGTGTATGGAACGGTATCTGAGGGAATTTGAAACCCTTGTTTTATGCATCACCCCACCTCACCTTTCCCGTTAAGCAGCCATAGTGTGTTTTCTAAACGTGTGACTCTGTTCTGTTTTGTAATTCAGTTCAAGTGTAGCGGTTTTTACATTCCCTATATAAGTGATATCTTATGATAAGTGTCTTTTTCTGTGTGACTTATTTCACTTAGAATCGTCATACCTAAATCCACTCATCTTGCTTCTACTAGCCTTATGACATTGATTTCATGTCTGAGTGATATTCCTTTGTACATAAGGACCACAACTTCTTTATCCATTTTTCTCTTTCCTGGGATATTTAAGGTGTCATGAAGTGGAGGTTCTTGTCAACATAGCAGCCCTAAACATTGGGGTGCCTGTGTCTTGCTGATTTTTAGTTTTCCCAATTTATACGCCCATGAGTGGACTTGCCCTATGCTCCCTAAGCTGTGTTTTTTCGAAGTTTCAGGACACACCGTACACTTCTCCAGAGTGGCTTTTGGCAATTTACATCCCGCCCATCAGCGTAGCAAGGCTGCCATTTCTCCATGGCCTGTACTGCATTTCTGGTTTTGACACTTTTTGCAGCATGGCCCTTTTGACCGATGGGAAGCGAGACTTCTTTGTAGCGCTGATTTGCCTTTCCAGGTTGCTTGGTTGGCCAAAAAGGGCGTATGCGTTATTTCCTGAATATATTCAGGAAAAAACGCATACGCCCTTTTTGGCCAAGGGCATCATTGTCGACGTTTTGCCGCTTTTCATGTGCTTTAAAGGCGATTCGAATCTACCTCCTGAAATCTGTTTCCTGCAATTCTGCCTTGCTTTCAAATCCTCTTCGTTGCCTTCCGTCAATATATCTGTGGATGAGAGTTATCACTTATAACTCTGCGGGTTTGTGAATTGCAGTGTCCCTGAGCTCCATTTTTCAACTCGCTTTTTTGGGAGCTGGCCGCAAAAGCGCGGGATTGCCTCAGGCCCTATTCTGGTTCCTGGCGGCAGGCTGAGCCTGTGGTTAATTCTTCTTCCTGATGGGAAAATAGAGTGACCTGGGCCTGTCCCAACAGCTAGATCTAGTCTCTCATTGGTTGCCCCTCTTCCCGTTCATCCTCAGGACAAATTGCAACCTGTAGGGAACAGGAGCTTAAAGGTGCTGATTCTCCAAGTAGGGAGATTGCTAGTAAAGTAGCTGGAAAGGCGAACCCGAGCACAAGGAGATGAGAAATTGGGTGCGTTTTAGAAACCTTTCAAAATCACACGGTGCACCATCTTCTGGGTTTCTCATGCATGTTTTCGATGTAGGAAGATGCCCTTGAACCTGGAGATTTGGGACCCATGGGATGGGTACCACACAGTATTACTTTAAAGGGTCTGCGTTTGCTCACCCAACCTCACCCAACCTCTAAGCCCCAAGAGTGTCCACCCTTATGTCTCATCCAGCTGTGGGTCTAGATATGGTCAATCCAGGTTGCATCACAGCCTCTGAACGAATTTTGTAAGAATTTCTCTCTCTTTCACTGTCTTTGTTTTACGGGTTTTTAAAAGTAATTTATTTTTATAATGGGGTTTAGCTGCTTTTCACGGCTGTGTTTTTGCGGCTTTACACCCACTTGACACACTTCCAGAGAGATATCAATACATAGGTTTTAAGATTCTTACTAGTCACATATATTCTTGTGCGGTGAATAGGGGGTGTTGAGTCCAGTTCACTGAGCAAGGAGTAGGTCTTGTCTATTACATATTGGGTGTATGGAACGGTATCTGAGCGAATTTGAAACCCTTGTTTTATGCATCACCCCACCTCACCTTTCCCGTTAAGCAGCCATAGTGTGTTTTCTAAACGTGTGACTCTGTTCTGTTTTGTAATTCAGTTCAGGTGTAGCGGTTTTTACATTCCCTCTATAAGTGATAGCTTATGATAAGTGTCTTTTTCTGTGTCAGTTATTTCACTTAGAATCGTCATACCTAAATCCACTCATCTTGCTTCTACTAGCCTTATGACATTGATTTCATGTCTGAGTGATATTCCTTTGTACATAAGGACCACAACTTCTTTATCCATTTTTCTCTTTCCTGGGATATTTAAGGTGTCATGAAGTGGAGGTTCTTGTCAACATAGCAGCCCTAAACATTGGGGTGCCTGTGTCTTGCTGATTTTTAGTTTTCCCAATTTATACGCCCATGAGTGGACGTGCCCTATGCTCCCTAAGCTGTGTTTTTTCGATGTTTCAGGACACACCGTACACTTCTCTAGAGTGGCTGTTGGCAATTTACATCCCGCCCATCAGCGTAGCAAGGCTGCCATTTCTCCATGGCCTGTCCTGCATTTCTGGTTTTGACACTTTTTGCAGCATGGCCCTTTTGACCGATGGGAAGAGAGACCTCTTTGTAGCGCTGATTTGCCTTTCCAGGTTGCTTGGTTGGCCAAAAAGGGCGTATGCGTTTTTTCCTGAATATATTCAGGAAAAAACGCATACGCCCTTTTTGGCCAAGGGCATCATTGTCGACGTTTTGCCGCTTTTCATGTGCTTTAAAGGCGATTCGAATCTACCTCCTGAAATCTGCTTCCTGCAATTCTGCCTTGCTTTCAAATCCTCTTCGTTGCCTTCCCTCAATATATCTGTGGATGAGAGTTATCACTTATAACTCTGCGGGTTTGTGAATTGCAGTGTCCCTGAGCTCCATTTTTCAACTCGCTTTTTTTGGAGCTGGCCGCAAAAGCGCGGGATTGCCTCAGGCCCTATTCTGGTTCCTGGCGGCATGCTGAGCCTGTGGTTAATTCTTCTTCCTGATGGGAAAATAGAGTGACCTTGGCCTGTCCCAACACCTAGATCTAGTCTGTCATTGGTTGCCCCTCTTCCCGTTCATCCTCAGGACAAATTGCAACCTGTAGGGAACAGGAGCTTAAAGGTGCTGATTCTCCAAGTAGGGAGATTGCTAGTAAAGTAGCTGGAAAGGCGAACCCGAGCAGAAGGAGATGAGAAATTGGGTGCGTTTTAGAAACCTTTCAAAATCACACGGTGTACCATCTTCTGGGTTTCTCATGCATGTTTTCGATGTAGGAAGATGCCCTTGAACCTGGAGATTTGGGACCCATGGGATGGGTACCACACAGTATTACTTTAAAGGGTCTGCGTTTGCTCACCCAACCTCACCCAAACTCTAAGCCCCAAGAGTGTCCACCCTTATGTCTCATCCAGCTGTGGGTCTAGATATGGTCAATCCAGGTTGCATCACAGCCTCTGAACGAATTTTGTAAGAATTTCTCTCTCTTTCACTGTCTTTGTTTTACGGGTTTTTAAAAGTAATTTATTTTTATAATGGGGTTTAGCTGCTTTTCACGGCTGTGTTTATGCGGCTTTACACCCACTTGACTCACTTCCAGACAGATATCAATACATAGGTTTTAAGATTCTTACTAGTCACATATATTCTTGTGCGGTGAATAGGGGGTGTTGAGTCCAGTTCACTGAGCAAGGGGTAGGTCTTGTCTATTACATATTGGGTGTATGGAACGGTATCTGAGCGAATTTGAAACCCTTGTTTTATGCATCACCCCACCTCACCTTTCCCGTTAAGCAGCCATAGTGTGTTTTCTAAACGTGTGACTCTGTTCTGTTTTGTAATTCAGTTCAAGTGTAGCGGTTTTTACATTCCCTCTATAAGTGATATCTTATGATAAGTGTCTTTTTCTGTGTGACTTATTTCACTTAGAATCGTCATACCTAAATCCACTCATCTTGCTTCTACTAGCCTTATGACATTGATTTCATGTCTGAGTGATATTCCTTTGTACATAAGGACCACAACTTCTTTATCCATTTTTCTCTTTCCTGGGATATTTAAGGTGTCATGAAGTGGAGGTTCTTGTCAACATAGCAGCCCTAAACATTGGGGTGCCTGTGTCTTGCTGATTTTTAGTTTTCCCAATTTATACGCCCATGAGTGGACGTGCCCTATGCTCCCTAAGCTGTGTTTTTTCGATGTTTCAGGACACACCGTACACTTCTCTAGAGTGGCTGTTGGCAATTTACATCCCGCCCATCAGCGTAGCAAGGCTGCCATTTCTCCATGGCCTGTCCTGCATTTCTGGTTTTGACACTTTTTGCAGCATGGCCCTTTTGACCGATGGGAAGCGAGACCTCTTTGTAGCGCTGATTTGCCTTTCCAGGTTGCTTGGTTGGCCAAAAAGGGCGTATGCGTTTTTTCCTGAATATATTCAGGAAAAAACGCATACGCCCTTTTTGGCCAAGGGCATCATTGTCGACGTTTTGCCGCTTTTCATGTGCTTTAAAGGCGATTCGAATCTACCTCCTGAAATCTGCTTCCTGCAATTCTGCCTTGCTTTCAAATCCTCTTCGTTGCCTTCCCTCAATATATCTGTGGATGAGAGTTATCATTTATAACTCTGCGGGTTTGTGAATTGCAGTGTCCCTGAGCTCCATTTTTCAACTCGCTTTTTTGGGAGCTGGCCACAAAAGCGCGAGATTGCCTCAGGCCTTATTCTGGTTCCTGGCGGCAGGCTGAGCCTGTGGTTAATTCTTCTTCCTGATGGGAAAATAGAGTGACCTGTGCCTGTCCCAACACCTAGATCTAGTCTGTCATTGGTTGCCCCTCTTCCCGTTCATCCTCAGGACAAATTGCAACCTGTAGGGAACAGGAGCTTAAAGGTGCTGATTCTCCAAGTAGGGAGATTGCTAGTAAAGTAGCTGGAAAGGCGAACCCGAGCACAAGGAGATGAGAAATTGGGTGCGTTTTAGAAACCTTTCAAAATCACACGGTGCACCATCTTCTGGGTTTCTCATGCATGTTTTCGATGTAGGAAGATGCCCTTGAACCTGGAGATTTGGGACCCATGGGATGGGTACCACACAGTATTACTTTAAAGGGTCTGCGTTTGCTCACCCAACCTCACCCAACCTCTAAGCCCCAAGAGTGTCCACCCTTATGTCTCATCCAGCTGTGGGTCTAGATATGGTCAATCCAGGTTGCATCACAGCCTCTGAACGAATTTTGTAAGAATTTCTCTCTCTTTCACTGTCTTTGTTTTACGGGTTTTTAAAAGTAATTTATTTTTATAATGGGGTTTAGCTGCTTTTCACGGCTGTGTTTTTGCAGCTTTACACCCACTTGACACACTTCCAGAGAGATATCAATACATAGGTTTTAAGATTCTTACTAGTCACATATATTCTTGTGCGGTGAATAGGGGGTGTTGAGTCCAGTTCACTGAGCAAGGAGTAGGTCTTGTCTATTACATATTGGGTGTATGGAACGGTATCTGAGCGAATTTGAAACCCTTGTTTTATGCATCACCCCACCTCACCTTTCCCGTTAAGCAGCCATAGTGTGTTTTCTAAACGTGTGATTCTGTTCTGTTCTGTAATTCAGTTCAAGTGTAGCGGTTTTTACATTCCCTCTATAAGTGATAGCTTATGATAAGTGTCTTTTTCTGTGTCAGTTATTTCACTTAGAATCGTCTTACCTAAATCCACTCATCTTGCTTCTACTAGCCTTATGATATTGATTTCATGTCTGAGTGATATTCCTTTGTACATAAGGACCACAACTTCTTTATCCATTTTTCTCTTTCCTGGGATATTTAAGGTGTCATGAAGTGGAGGTTCTTGTCAACAGAGCAGCCCCAAACTTTGGGGTGCCTGTGTCTTGCTGATTTTTAGTTTTCCCAATTTATACGCCCATGAGTGGACGTGCCCTATGCTCCCTAAGCTGTGTTTTTTCGATGTTTCAGGACACACCGTACACTTCTCCAGAGTGGCTTTTGGCAATGTACATCCCGCCCATCAGCGTAGCAAGGCTGCCATTTCTCCATGGCCTGTACTGCATTTCTGGTTTTGACACTTTTTGCAGCATGGCCCTTTTGACCGATGGGAAGCGAGACTTCTTTGTAGCGCTGATTTGCCTTTCCAGGTTGCTTGGTTGGCCAAAAAGGGCGTATGCGTTATTTCCTGAATATATTCAGGAAAAAACGCATACGCCCTTTTTGGCCAAGGGCATCATTGTCGACGTTTTGCCGCTTTTCATGTGCTTTAAAGGCGATTCGAATCTACCTCCTGAAATCTGTTTCCTGCAATTCTGCCTTGCTTTCAAATCCTCTTCGTTGCCTTCCCTCAATATATCTGTGGATGAGAGTTATCACTTATAACTCTGCGGGTTTGTGAATTGCAGTGTCCCTGAGCTCCATTTTTCAACTCGCTTTTTTGGGAGCTGGCCGCAAAAGCGCGGGATTGCCTCAGGCCCTATTCTGGTTCCTGGCGGCAGGCTGAGCCTGTGGTTAATTCTTCTTCCTGATGGGAAAATAGAGTGACCTGGGCCTGTCCCAACACCTAGATCTAGTCTCTCATTGGTTGCCCCTCTTCCCGTTCATCCTCAGGACAAATTGCAACCTGTAGGGAACAGGAGCTTAAAGGTGCTGATTCTCCAAGTAGGGAGATTGCTAGTAAAGTAGCTGGAAAGGCGAACCCGAGCAGAAGGAGATGAGAAATTGGGTGCGTTTTAGAAACCTTTCAAAATCACACGGTGTACCATCTTCTGGGTTTCTCATGCATGTTTTCGATGTAGGAAGATGCCCTTGAACCTGGAGATTTGGGACCCATGGGATGGGTACCACACAGTATTACTTTAAAGGGTCTGCGTTTGCTCACCCAACCTCACCCAAACTCTAAGCCCCAAGAGTGTCCACCCTTATGTCTCATCCAGCTGTGGGTCTAGATATGGTCAATCCAGGTTGCATCACAGCCTCTGAACGAATTTTGTAAGAATTTCTCTCTCTTTCACTGTCTTTGTTTTACGGGTTTTTAAAAGTAATTTATTTTTATAATGGGGTTTAGCTGCTTTTCACGGCTGTGTTTATGCGGCTTTACACCCACTTGACTCACTTCCAGACAGATATCAATACATAGGTTTTAAGATTCTTACTAGTCACATATATTCTTGTGCGGTGAATAGGGGGTGTTGAGTCCAGTTCACTGAGCAAGGGGTAGGTCTTGTCTATTACATATTGGGTGTATGGAACGGTATCTGAGCGAATTTGAAACCCTTGTTTTATGCATCAACCCACCTCACCTTTCCCGTTAAGCAGCCATAGTGTGTTTTCTAAACGTGTGACTCTGTTCTGTTTTGTAATTCAGTTCAGGTGTAGCGGTTTTTACATTCCCTCTATAAGTGATAGCTTATGATAAGTGTCTTTTTCTGTGTCAGTTATTTCACTTAGAATCGTCATACCTAAATCCACTCATCTTGCTTCTACTAGCCTTATGATATTGATTTCATGTCTTAGTGATATTCCTTTGTACCTAATGACCACAACTTCTTTATCCATTTTTCTCTTTCCTGGGATATTTAAGGTGTCATGAAGTGGAGGTTCTTGTCAACATAGCAGCCCTAAACATTGGGGTGCCTGTGTCTTGCTGATTTTTAGTTTTCCCAATTTATACGCCCATGAGTGGACGTGCCCTATGCTCCCTAAGCTGTGTTTTTTCGATGGTTCAGGACACACCGTACACTTCTCCAGAGTGGCTTTTGGCAATGTACATCCCGCCCATCAGCGTAGCAAGGCTGCCATTTCTCCATGGCCTGTACTGCATTTCTGGTTTTGACACTTTTTGCAGCATGGCCCTTTTGACCGATGGGAAGCGAGACTTCTTTGTAGCGCTGATTTGCCTTTCCAGGTTGCTTGGTTGGCCAAAAAGGGCGTATGCGTTATTTCCTGAATATATTCAGGAAAAAACGCATACGCCCTTTTTGGCCAAGGGCATCATTGTCGACGTTTTGCCGCTTTTCATGTGCTTTAAAGGCGATTCGAATCTACCTCCTGAAATCTGTTTCCTGCAATTCTGCCTTGCTTTCAAATCCTCTTCGTTGCCTTCCCTCAATATATCTGTGGATGAGAGTTATCACTTATAACTCTGCGGGTTTGTGAATTGCAGTGTCCCTGAGCTCCATTTTTCAACTCGCTTTTTTGAGAGCTGGCCGCAAAAGCACGGGATTGCCTCAGGCCCTATTCTGGTTCCTGGCAGCAGGCTGAGCCTGTGGTTAATTCTTCTTCCTGATGGGAAAATAGAGTGACCTGTGCCTGTCCCAACAGCTAGATCTAGTCTCTCATTGGTTCCCCCTCTTCCCGTTCATCCTCAGGACAAATTGCAACCTGTAGGGAACAGGAGGTTAAAGGTGCTGTTTCTCCAAGTAGGGAGATTGCTAGTAAAGTAGCTGGAAAGGCGAACCCGAGCACAAGGAGATGAGAAATTGGGTGCGTTTTAGAAACCTTTCAAAATCACACGGTGCACCATCTTCTGGGTTTCTCATGCATGTTTTCGATGTAGGAAGATGCCCTTGAACCTGGAGATTTGGGACCCATGGGATGGGTACCACACAGTATTACTTTAAAGGGTCTGCGTTTGCTCACCCAACCTCACCCAACCTCTAAGCCCCAAGAGTGTCCACCCTTATGTCTCATCCAGCTGTGGGTCTAGATATGGTCAATCCAGGTTGCATCACAGCCTCTGAACGAATTTTGTAAGAATTTCTCTCTCTTTCACTGTCTTTGTTTTACGGGTTTTTAAAAGTAATTTATTTTTATAATGGGGTTTAGCTGCTTTTCACGGCTGTGTTTTTGCGGCTTTACACCCACTTGACACACTTCCAGAGAGATATCAATACATAGGTTTTAAGATTCTTACTAGTCACATATATTCTTGTGCGGTGAATAGGGGGTGTTGAGTCCAGTTCACTGAGCAAGGGGTAGGTCTTGTCTATTACATATTGGGTGTATGGAACGGTATCTGAGGGAATTTGAAACCCTTGTTTTATGCATCACCCCACCTCACCTTTCCCGTTAAGCAGCCATAGTGTGTTTTCTAAACGTGTGACTCTGTTCTGTTTTGTAATTCAGTTCAAGTGTAGCGGTTTTTACATTCCCTATATAAGTGATATCTTATGATAAGTGTCTTTTTCTGTGTGACTTATTTCACTTAGAATCGTCATACCTAAATCCACTCATCTTGCTTCTACTAGCCTTATGACATTGATTTCATGTCTGAGTGATATTCCTTTGTACATAAGGACCACAACTTCTTTATCCATTTTTCTCTTTCCTGGGATATTTAAGGTGTCATGAAGTGGAGGTTCTTGTCAACATAGCAGCCCTAAACATTGGGGTGCCTGTGTCTTGCTGATTTTTAGTTTTCCCAATTTATACGCCCATGAGTGGACTTGCCCTATGCTCCCTAAGCTGTGTTTTTTCGAAGTTTCAGGACACACCGTACACTTCTCCAGAGTGGCTTTTGGCAATTTACATCCCGCCCATCAGCGTAGCAAGGCTGCCATTTCTCCATGGCCTGTACTGCATTTCTGGTTTTGACACTTTTTGCAGCATGGCCCTTTTGACCGATGGGAAGCGAGACTTCTTTGTAGCGCTGATTTGCCTTTCCAGGTTGCTTGGTTGGCCAAAAAGGGCGTATGCATTATTTCCTGAATATATTCAGGAAAAAACGCATACGCCCTTTTTGGCCAAGGGCATCATTGTCGACGTTTTGCCGCTTTTCATGTGCTTTAAAGGCGATTCGAATCTACCTCCTGAAATCTGTTTCCTGCAATTCTGCCTTGCTTTCAAATCCTCTTCGTTGCCTTCCGTCAATATATCTGTGGATGAGAGTTATCACTTATAACTCTGCGGGTTTGTGAATTGCAGTGTCCCTGAGCTCCATTTTTCAACTCGCTTTTTTGGGAGCTGGCCGCAAAAGCGCGGGATTGCCTCAGGCCCTATTCTGGTTCCTGGCGGCAGGCTGAGCCTGTGGTTAATTCTTCTTCCTGATGGGAAAATAGAGTGACCTGGGCCTGTCCCAACACCTAGATCTAGTCTCTCATTGGTTGCCCCTCTTCCCGTTCATCCTCAGGACAAATTGCAACCTGTAGGGAACAGGAGCTTAAAGGTGCTGATTCTCCAAGTAGGGAGATTGCTAGTAAAGTAGCTGGAAAGGCGAACCCGAGCACAAGGAGATGAGAAATTGGGTGCGTTTTAGAAACCTTTCAAAATCACACGGTGCACCATCTTCTGGGTTTCTCATGCATGTTTTCGATGTAGGAAGATGCCCTTGAACCTGGAGATTTGGGACCCATGGGATGGGTACCACACAGTATTACTTTAAAGGGTCTGCGTTTGCTCACCCAACCTCACCCAACCTCTAAGCCCCAAGAGTGTCCACCCTTATGTCTCATCCAGCTGTGGGTCTAGATATGGTCAATCCAGGTTGCATCACAGCCTCTGAACGAATTTTGTAAGAATTTCTCTCTCTTTCACTGTCTTTGTTTTACGGGTTTTTAAAAGTAATTTATTTTTATAATGGGGTTTAGCTGCTTTTCACGGCTGTGTTTTTGCGGCTTTACACCCACTTGACACACTTCCAGAGAGATATCAATACATAGGTTTTAAGATTCTTACTAGTCACATATATTCTTGTGCGGTGAATAGGGGGTGTTGAGTCCAGTTCACTGAGCAAGGAGTAGGTCTTGTCTATTACATATTGGGTGTATGGAACGGTATCTGAGCGAATTTGAAACCCTTGTTTTATGCATCACCCCACCTCACCTTTCCCGTTAAGCAGCCATAGTGTGTTTTCTAAACGTGTGACTCTGTTCTGTTTTGTAATTCAGTTCAGGTGTAGCGGTTTTTACATTCCCTCTATAAGTGATAGCTTATGATAAGTGTCTTTTTCTGTGTCAGTTATTTCACTTAGAATCGTCATACCTAAATCCACTCATCTTGCTTCTACTAGCCTTATGATATTGATTTCATGTCTGAGTGATATTCCTTTGTACATAAGGACCACAACTTCTTTATCCATTTTTCTCTTTCCTGGGATATTTAAGGTGTCATGAAGTGGAGGTTCTTGTCAACATAGCAGCCCTAAACATTGGGGTGCCTGTGTCTTGCTGATTTTTAGTTTTCCCAATTTATACGCCCATGAGTGGACGTGCCCTATGCTCCCTAAGCTGTGTTTTTTCGATGTTTCAGGACACACCGTACACTTCTCCAGAGTGGCTTTTGGCAATGTACATCCCGCCCATCAGCGTAGCAAGGCTGCCATTTCTCCATGGCCTGTACTGCATTTCTGGTTTTGACACTTTTTGCAGCATGGCCCTTTTGACCGATGGGAAGCGAGACTTCTTTGTAGCGCTGATTTGCCTTTCCAGGTTGCTTGGTTGGCCAAAAAGGGCGTATGCGTTATTTCCTGAATATATTCAGGAAAAAACGCATACGCCCTTTTTGGCCAAGGGCATCATTGTCGACGTTTTGCCGCTTTTCATGTGCTTTAAAGGCGATTCGAATCTACCTCCTGAAATCTGTTTCCTGCAATTCTGCCTTGCTTTCAAATCCTCTTCGTTGCCTTCCCTCAATATATCTGTGGATGAGAGTTATCACTTATAACTCTGCGGGTTTGTGAATTGCAGTGTCCCTGAGCTCCATTTTTCAACTCGCTTTTTTGGGAGCTGGCCGCAAAAGCGCGGGATTGCCTCAGGCCCTATTCTGGTTCCTGGCGGCAGGCTGAGCCTGTGGTTAATTCTTCTTCCTGATGGGAAAATAGAGTGACCTGGGCCTGTCCCAACACCTAGATCTAGTCTCTCATTGGTTGCCCCTCTTCCCGTTCATCCTCAGGACAAATTGCAACCTGTAGGGAACAGGAGCTTAAAGGTGCTGATTCTCCAAGTAGGGAGATTGCTAGTAAAGTAGCTGGAAAGGCGAACCCGAGCACAAGGAGATGAGAAATTGGGTGCGTTTTAGAAACCTTTCAAAATCACACGGTGTACCATCTTCTGGGTTTCTCATGCATGTTTTCGATGTAGGAAGATGCCCTTGAACCTGGAGATTTGGGACCCATGGGATGGGTACCACACAGTATTACTTTAAAGGGTCTGCGTTTGCTCACCCAACCTCACCCAAACTCTAAGCCCCAAGAGTGTCCACCCTTATGTCTCATCCAGCTGTGGGTCTAGATATGGTCAATCCAGGTTGCATCACAGCCTCTGAACGAATTTTGTAAGAATTTCTCTCTCTTTCACTGTCTTTGTTTTACGGGTTTTTAAAAGTAATTTATTTTTATAATGGGGTTTAGCTGCTTTTCACGGCTGTGTTTATGCGGCTTTACACCCACTTGACTCACTTCCAGACAGATATCAATACATAGGTTTTAAGATTCTTACTAGTCACATATATTCTTGTGCGGTGAATAGGGGGTGTTGAGTCCAGTTCACTGAGCAAGGGGTAGGTCTTGTCTATTACATATTGGGTGTATTGTACGGTATCTGAGGGAATTTGAAACCCTTGTTTTATGCATCACCCCACCTCACCTTTCCCGTTAAGCAGCCATAGTGTGTTTTCTAAACGTGTGACTCTGTTCTGTTTTGTAATTCAGTTCAGGTGTAGCGGTTTTTACATTCCCTCTATAAGTGATAGCTTATGATAAGTGTCTTTTTCTGTGTCACTTATTTCACTTAGAATCGTCATACCTAAATCCACTCATCTTGCTTCTACTAGCCTTATGACATTGATTTCATGTCTGAGTGATATTCCTTTGTACATAAGGACCACAACTTCTTTATCCATTTTTCTCTTTCCTGGGATATTTAAGGTGTCATGAAGTGGAGGTTCTTGTCAACATAGCAGCCCTAAACATTGGGGTGCCTGTGTCTTGCTGATTTTAAGTTTTCCCAATTTATACACCCATGAGTGGACTTGCCCTATGCTCCCTAAGCTGTGTTTTTTCGATGTTTCAGGACACACCGTACACTTCTCCAGAGTGGCTTTTGGCAATTTACATCCCGCCCATCAGCGTAGCAAGGCTGCCATTTCTCCATGGTCTGTACTGCATTTCTGGTTTTGACACTTTTTGCAGCATGGCCCTTTTGACCGATGGGAAGCGAGACCTCTTTGTAGCGCTGATTTGCCTTTCCAGGTTGCTTGGTTGGCCAAAAAGGGCGTATGCGTTTTTTCCTGAATATATTCAGGAAAAAACGCATACGCCCTTTTTGGCCAAGGGCATAATTGTCGACGTTTTGCCGCTTTTCATGTGCTTTAAAGGCGATTCGAATCTACCTCCTGAAATCTCTTTCCTGCAATTCTGCCTTGCTTTCAAATCCTCTTCGTTGCCTTCCCTCAATATATCTGTGGATGAGAGTTATCATTTATAACTCTGCGGGTTTGTGAATTGCAGTGTCCCTGAGCTCCATTTTCAAACTCGCTTTTTTGGGAGCTGGCCACAAAAGCGCGAGATTGCCTCAGGCCCTATTCTGGTTCCTGGAGGCAGGCTGAGCCTGTGGTTAATTCTTCTTCCTGATGGGAAAATAGAGTGACCTGTGCCTGTCCCAACACCTAGATCTAGTCTCTCATTGGTTGCCCCTCTTCCCGTTCATCTTCAGGACAAATTGCAACCTGTAGGGAACAGGAGCTTAAAGGTGCTGATTCTCCAAGTAGGGAGATTGCTAGTAAAGTGGCTGGAAAGGCGAACCCGAGCAGAAGGAGATGAGAAATTGGGTGCGTTTTAGAAACCTTTCAAAATCACACGGTGTACCATCTTCTGGGTTTCTCATGCATGTTTTCGATGTAGGAAGATGCCCTTGAACCTGGAGATTTGGGACCCATGGGATGGGTACCACACAGTATTACTTTAAAGGGTCTGCGTTTGCTCACCCAACCTCACCCAAACTCTAAGCCCCAAGAGTGTCCACCCTTATGTCTCATCCAGCTGTGGGTCTAGATATGGTCAATCCAGGTTGCATCACAGCCTCTGAACGAATTTTGTAAGAATTTCTCTCTCTTTCACTGTCTTTGTTTTACGGGTTTTTAAAAGTAATTTATTTTTATAATGGGGTTTAGCTGCTTTTCACGGCTGTGTTTATGCGGCTTTACACCCACTTGACTCACTTCCAGACAGATATCAATACATAGGTTTTAAGATTCTTACTAGTCACATATATTCTTGTGCGGTGAATAGGGGGTGTTGTGTCCAGTTCACTGAGCAAGGGGTAGGTCTTGTCTATTACATATTGGGTGTATGGAACGGTATCTGAGCGAATTTGAAACCCTTGTTTTATGCATCACCCCACCTCACCTTTCCCGTTAAGCAGCCATAGTGTGTTTTCTAAACGTGTGACTCTGTTCTGTTTTGTAATTCAGTTCAGGTGTAGCGGTTTTTACATTCCCTCTATAAGTGATAGCTTATGATAAGTGTCTTTTTCTGTGTCAGTTATTTCACTTAGAATCGTCATACCTAAATCCACTCATCTTGCTTCTACTAGCCTTATGATATTGATTTCATGTCTGAGTGATATTCCTTTGTACCTAATGACCACAACTTCTTTATCCATTTTTCTCTTTCCTGGGATATTTAAGGTGTCATGAAGTGGAGGTTCTTGTCAACATAGCAGCCCTAAACATTGGGGTGCCTGTGTCTTGCTGATTTTTAGTTTTCCCAATTTATACGCCCATGAGTGGACGTGCCCTATGCTCCCTAAGCTGTGTTTTTTCGATGTTTCAGGACACACCGTACACTTCTCCAGAGTGGCTTTTGGCAATGTACATCCCGCCCATCAGCGTAGCAAGGCTGCCATTTCTCCATGGCCTGTACTGCATTTCTGGTTTTGACACTTTTTGCAGCATGGCCCTTTTGACCGATGGGAAGCGAGACTTCTTTGTAGCGCTGATTTGCCTTTCCAGGTTGCTTGGTTGGCCAAAAAGGGCGTATGCGTTATTTCCTGAATATATTCAGGAAAAAACGCATACGCCCTTTTTGGCCAAGGGCATCATTGTCGACGTTTTGCCGCTTTTCATGTGCTTTAAAGGCGATTCGAATCTACCTCCTGAAATCTGTTTCCTGCAATTCTGCCTTGCTTTCAAATCCTCTTCGTTGCCTTCCCTCAATATATCTGTGGATGAGAGTTATCACTTATAACTCTGCGGGTTTGTGAATTGCAGTGTCCCTGAGCTCCATTTTTCAACTCGCTTTTTTGGGAGCTGGCCGCAAAAGCGCGGGATTGCCTCAGGCCCTATTCTGGTTCCTGGCGGCAGGCTGAGCCTGTGGTTAATTCTTCTTCCTGATGGGAAAATAGAGTGACCTGGGCCTGTCCCAACACCTAGATCTAGTCTCTCATTGGTTGCCCCTCTTCCCGTTCATCCTCAGGACAAATTGCAACCTGTAGGGAACAGGAGCTTAAAGGTGCTGATTCTCCAAGTAGGGAGATTGCTAGTAAAGTAGCTGGAAAGGCGAACCCGAGCACAAGGAGATGAGAAATTGGGTGCGTTTTAGAAACCTTTCAAAATCACACGGTGTACCATCTTCTGGGTTTCTCATGCATGTTTTCGATGTAGGAAGATGCCCTTGAACCTGGAGATTTGGGACCCATGGGATGGGTACCACACAGTATTACTTTAAAGGGTCTGCGTTTGCTCACCCAACCTCACCCAAACTCTAAGCCCCAAGAGTGTCCACCCTTATGTCTCATCCAGCTGTGGGTCTAGATATGGTCAATCCAGGTTGCATCACAGCCTCTGAACGAATTTTGTAAGAATTTCTCTCTCTTTCACTGTCTTTGTTTTACGGGTTTTTAAAAGTAATTTATTTTTATAATGGGGTTTAGCTGCTTTTCACGGCTGTGTTTATGCGGCTTTACACCCACTTGACTCACTTCCAGACAGATATCAATACATAGGTTTTAAGATTCTTACTAGTCACATATATTCTTGTGCGGTGAATAGGGGGTGTTGAGTCCAGTTCACTGAGCAAGGGGTAGGTCTTGTCTATTACATATTGGGTGTATGGAACGGTATCTGAGCGAATTTGAAACCCTTGTTTTATGCATCAACCCACCTCACCTTTCCCGTTAAGCAGCCATAGTGTGTTTTCTAAACGTGTGACTCTGTTCTGTTTTGTAATTCAGTTCAGGTGTAGCGGATTTTACATTCCCTCTATAAGTGATAGCTTATGATAAGTGTCTTTTTCTGTGTCAGTTATTTCACTTAGAATCGTCATACCTAAATCCACTCATCTTGCTTCTACTAGCCTTATGATATTGATTTCATGTCTGAGTGATATTCCTTTGTACCTAATGACCACAACTTCTTTATCCATTTTTCTCTTTCCTGGGATATTTAAGGTGTCGTGAAGTGGAGGTTCTTGTCAACATAGCAGCCCTAAACATTGGGGTGCCTGTGTCTTGCTGATTTTTAGTTTTCCCAATTTATACGCCCATGAGTGGACGTGCCCTATGCTCCCTAAGCTGTGTTTTTTCGATGTTTCAGGACACACCGTACACTTCTCCAGAGTGGCTTTTGGCAATGTACATCCCGCCCATCAGCGTAGCAAGGCTGCCATTTCTCCATGGCCTGTACTGCATTTCTGGTTTTGACACTTTTTGCAGCATGGCCCTTTTGACCGATGGGAAGCGAGACTTCTTTGTAGCGCTGATTTGCCTTTCCAGGTTGCTTGGTTGGCCAAAAAGGGCGTATGCGTTATTTCCTGAATATATTCAGGAAAAAACGCATACGCCCTTTTTGGCCAAGGGCATCATTGTCGACGTTTTGCCGCTTTTCATGTGCTTTAAAGGCGATTCGAATCTACCTCCTGAAATCTGTTTCCTGCAATTCTGCCTTGCTTTCAAATCCTCTTCGTTGCCTTCCCTCAATATATCTGTGGATGAGAGTTATCACTTATAACTCTGCGGGTTTGTGAATTGCAGTGTCCCTGAGCTCCATTTTTCAACTCGCTTTTTTGGGAGCTGGCCGCAAAAGCGCGGGATTGCCTCAGGCCCTATTCTGGTTCCTGGCGGCAGGCTGAGCCTGTGGTTAATTCTTCTTCCTGATGGGAAAATAGAGTGACCTGGGCCTGTCCCAACACCTAGATCTAGTCTCTCATTGGTTGCCCCTCTTCCCGTTCATCCTCAGGACAAATTGCAACCTGTAGGGAACAGGAGCTTAAAGGTGCTGATTCTCCAAGTAGGGAGATTGCTAGTAAAGTAGCTGGAAAGGCGAACCCGAGCACAAGGAGATGAGAAATTGGGTGCGTTTTAGAAACCTTTCAAAATCACACGGTGCACCATCTTCTGGGTTTCTCATGCATGTTTTCGATGTAGGAAGATGCCCTTGAACCTGGAGATTTGGGACCCATGGGATGGGTACCACACAGTATTACTTTAAAGGGTCTGCGTTTGCTCACCCAACCTAACCCAACCTCTAAGCCCCAAGAGTGTCCACCCTTATGTCTCATCCAGCTGTGGGTCTAGATATGGTCAATCCAGGTTGCATCACAGCCTCTGAACGAATTTTGTAAGAATTTCTCTCTCTTTCACTGTCTTTGTTTTACGGGTTTTTAAAAGTAATTTATTTTTATAATGGGGTTTAGCTGCTTTTCACGGCTGTGTTTTTGCGGCTTTACACCCACTTGACACACTTCCAGAGAGATATCAATACATAGGTTTTAAGATTCTTACTAGTCACATATATTCTTGTGCGGTGAATAGGGGGTGTTGAGTCCAGTTCACTGAGCAAGGAGTAGGTCTTGTCTATTACATATTGGGTGTATGGAACGGTATCTGAGCGAATTTGAAACCCTTGTTTTATGCATCACCCCACCTCACCTTTCCCGTTAAGCAGCCATAGTGTGTTTTCTAAACGTGTGACTCTGTTCTGTTTTGTAATTCAGTTCAGGTGTAGCGGATTTTACATTCCCTCTATAAGTGATAGCTTATGATAAGTGTCTTTTTCTGTGTCAGTTATTTCACTTAGAATCGTCATACCTAAATCCACTCATCTTGCTTCTACTAGCCTTATGATATTGATTTCATGTCTGAGTGATATTCCTTTGTACCTAATGACCACAACTTCTTTATCCATTTTTCTCTTTCCTGGGATATTTAAGGTGTCGTGAAGTGGAGGTTCTTGTCAACATAGCAGCCCTAAACATTGGGGTGCCTGTGTCTTGCTGATTTTTAGTTTTCCCAATTTATACGCCCATGAGTGGACGTGCCCTATGCTCCCTAAGCTGTGTTTTTTCGATGTTTCAGGACACACCGTACACTTCTCCAGAGTGGCTTTTGGCAATGTACATCCCGCCCATCAGCGTAGCAAGGCTGCCATTTCTCCATGGCCTGTACTGCATTTCTGGTTTTGACACTTTTTGCAGCATGGCCCTTTTGACCGATGGGAAGCGAGACTTCTTTGTAGCGCTGATTTGCCTTTCCAGGTTGCTTGGTTGGCCAAAAAGGGCGTATGCGTTATTTCCTGAATATATTCAGGAAAAAACGCATACGCCCTTTTTGGCCAAGGGCATCATTGTCGACGTTTTGCCGCTTTTCATGTGCTTTAAAGGCGATTCGAATCTACCTCCTGAAATCTGTTTCCTGCAATTCTGCCTTGCTTTCAAATCCTCTTCGTTGCCTTCCCTCAATATATCTGTGGATGAGAGTTATCACTTATAACTCTGCGGGTTTGTGAATTGCAGTGTCCCTGAGCTCCATTTTTCAACTCGCTTTTTTGGGAGCTGGCCGCAAAAGCGCGGGATTGCCTCAGGCCCTATTCTGGTTCCTGGCGGCAGGCTGAGCCTGTGGTTAATTCTTCTTCCTGATGGGAAAATAGAGTGACCTGGGCCTGTCCCAACACCTAGATCTAGTCTCTCATTGGTTGCCCCTCTTCCCGTTCATCCTCAGGACAAATTGCAACCTGTAGGGAACAGGAGCTTAAAGGTGCTGATTCTCCAAGTAGGGAGATTGCTAGTAAAGTAGCTGGAAAGGCGAACCCGAGCACAAGGAGATGAGAAATTGGGTGCGTTTTAGAAACCTTTCAAAATCACACGGTGCACCATCTTCTGGGTTTCTCATGCATGTTTTCGATGTAGGAAGATGCCCTTGAACCTGGAGATTTGGGACCCATGGGATGGGTACCACACAGTATTACTTTAAAGGGTCTGCGTTTGCTCACCCAACCTAACCCAACCTCTAAGCCCCAAGAGTGTCCACCCTTATGTCTCATCCAGCTGTGGGTCTAGATATGGTCAATCCAGGTTGCATCACAGCCTCTGAACGAATTTTGTAAGAATTTCTCTCTCTTTCACTGTCTTTGTTTTACGGGTTTTTAAAAGTAATTTATTTTTATAATGGGGTTTAGCTGCTTTTCACGGCTGTGTTTTTGCGGCTTTACACCCACTTGACACACTTCCAGAGAGATATCAATACATAGGTTTTAAGATTCTTACTAGTCACATATATTCTTGTGCGGTGAATAGGGGGTGTTGAGTCCAGTTCACTGAGCAAGGAGTAGGTCTTGTCTATTACATATTGGGTGTATGGAACGGTATCTGAGCGAATTTGAAACCCTTGTTTTATGCATCACCCCACCTCACCTTTCCCGTTAAGCAGCCATAGTGTGTTTTCTAAACGTGTGACTCTGTTCTGTTTTGTAATTCAGTTCAGGTGTAGCGGTTTTTACATTCCCTCTATAAGTGATAGCTTATGATAAGTGTCTTTTTCTGTGTCAGTTATTTCACTTAGAATCGTCATACCTAAATCCACTCATCTTGCTTCTACTAGCCTTATGATATTGATTTCATGTCTGAGTGATATTCCTTTGTACATAAGGACCACAACTTCTTTATCCATTTTTCTCTTTCCTGGGATATTTAAGGTGTCATGAAGTGGAGGTTCTTGTCAACATAGCAGCCCTAAACATTGGGGTGCCTGTGTCTTGCTGATTTTTAGTTTTCCCAATTTATACGCCCATGAGTGGACGTGCCCTATGCTCCCTAAGCTGTGTTTTTTCGATGTTTCAGGACACACCGTACACTTCTCCAGAGTGGCTTTTGGCAATGTACATCCCGCCCATCAGCGTAGCAAGGCTGCCATTTCTCCATGGCCTGTACTGCATTTCTGGTTTTGACACTTTTTGCAGCATGGCCCTTTTGACCGATGGGAAGCGAGACTTCTTTGTAGCGCTGATTTGCCTTTCCAGGTTGCTTGGTTGGCCAAAAAGGGCGTATGCGTTATTTCCTGAATATATTCAGGAAAAAACGCATACGCCCTTTTTGGCCAAGGGCATCATTGTCGACGTTTTGCCGCTTTTCATGTGCTTTAAAGGCGATTCGAATCTACCTCCTGAAATCTGTTTCCTGCAATTCTGCCTTGCTTTCAAATCCTCTTCGTTGCCTTCCCTCAATATATCTGTGGATGAGAGTTATCACTTATAACTCTGCGGGTTTGTGAATTGCAGTGTCCCTGAGCTCCATTTTTCAACTCGCTTTTTTGGGAGCTGGCCGCAAAAGCGCGGGATTGCCTCAGGCCCTATTCTGGTTCCTGGCGGCAGGCTGAGCCTGTGGTTAATTCTTCTTCCTGATGGGAAAATAGAGTGACCTGGGCCTGTCCCAACACCTAGATCTAGTCTCTCATTGGTTGCCCCTCTTCCCGTTCATCCTCAGGACAAATTGCAACCTGTAGGGAACAGGAGCTTAAAGGTGCTGATTCTCCAAGTAGGGAGATTGCTAGTAAAGTAGCTGGAAAGGCGAACCCGAGCACAAGGAGATGAGAAATTGGGTGCGTTTTAGAAACCTTTCAAAATCACACGGTGTACCATCTTCTGGGTTTCTCATGCATGTTTTCGATGTAGGAAGATGCCCTTGAACCTGGAGATTTGGGACCCATGGGATGGGTACCACACAGTATTACTTTAAAGGGTCTGCGTTTGCTCACCCAACCTCACCCAAACTCTAAGCCCCAAGAGTGTCCACCCTTATGTCTCATCCAGCTGTGGGTCTAGATATGGTCAATCCAGGTTGCATCACAGCCTCTGAACGAATTTTGTAAGAATTTCTCTCTCTTTCACTGTCTTTGTTTTACGGGTTTTTAAAAGTAATTTATTTTTATAATGGGGTTTAGCTGCTTTTCACGGCTGTGTTTATGCGGCTTTACACCCACTTGACTCACTTCCAGACAGATATCAATACATAGGTTTTAAGATTCTTACTAGTCACATATATTCTTGTGCGGTGAATAGGGGGTGTTGAGTCCAGTTCACTGAGCAAGGGGTAGGTCTTGTCTATTACATATTGGGTGTATGGAACGGTATCTGAGGGAATTTGAAACCCTTGTTTTATGCATCACCCCACCTCACCTTTCCCGTTAAGCAGCCATAGTGTGTTTTCTAAACGTGTGACTCTGTTCTGTTTTGTAATTCAGTTCAGGTGTAGCGGTTTTTACATTCCCTCTATAAGTGATAGCTTATGATAAGTGTCTTTTTCTGTGTCACTTATTTCACTTAGAATCGTCATACCTAAATCCACTCATCTTGCTTCTACTAGCCTTATGACATTGATTTCATGTCTGAGTGATATTCCTTTGTACATAAGGACCACAAATTCTTTATCCATTTTTCTCTTTCCTGGAATATTTAAGGTGTCATGAAGTGGAGGTTCTTGTCAACATAGCAGCCCTAAACATTGGGGTGCCTGTGTCTTGCTGATTTTTAGTTTTCCCAATTTATACGCCCATGAGTGGACTTGCCCTATGCTCCCTAAGCTGTGTTTTTTCGATGTTTCAGGACACACCGTACACTTCTCCAGAGTGGCTTTTGGCAATTTACATCCCGCCCATCAGCGTAGCAAGGCTGCCATTTCTCCATGGCCTGTACTGCATTTCTGGTTTTGACACTTTTTGCAGCATGGCCCTTTTGACCGATGGGAAGCGAGACCTCTTTGTAGCGCTGATTTGCCTTTCCAGGTTGCTTGGTTGGCCAAAAAGGGCGTATGCGTTTTTTCTTGAATATATTCAGGAAAAAACGCATACGCCCTTTTTGGCCAAGGGCATAATTGTCGACGTTTTGCCGCTTTTCATGTGCTTTAAAGGCGATTCGAATCTACCTCCTGAAATCTCTTTCCAGCAATTCTGCCTTGCTTTCAAATCCTCTTCGTTGCCTTCCCTCAATATATCTGTGGATGAGAGTTATCATTTATAACTCTGCGGGTTTGTGAATTGCAGTGTCCCTGAGCTCCATTTTCAAACTCGCTTTTTTGGGAGCTGGCCACAAAAGCGCGAGATTGCCTCAGGCCCTATTCTGGTTCCTGGAGGCAGGCTGAGCCTGTGGTTAATTCTTCTTCCTGATGGGAAAATAGAGTGACCTGTGCCTGTCCCAACACCTAGATCTAGTCTCTCATTGGTTGCCCCTCTTCCCGTTCATCTTCAGGACAAATTGCAACCTGTAGGGAACAGGAGCTTAAAGGTGCTGATTCTCCAAGTAGGGAGATTGCTAGTAAAGTAGCTGGAAAGGCGAACCCTAGCACAAGGAGATGAGAAATGGGGTGCGTTTTAGAAACCTTTCAAAATCACACGGTGTACCATCTTCTGGGTTTCTCATGCATGTTTTCGATGTAGGAAGATGCCCTTGAACCTGGTGATTTGGGACCCATGGGATGGGTACCACGCAGTATTACTTTAAAGGGTCTGAGTTTGCTCACCCAACCTCACCCAACCTCTCAGCCCCAAGAGTGTCCACCCTTATGTCTCATCCAGGTGTGGGTCTAGATATGGTCAATGCAGGTTGCATCACAGCCCCTGAACGAATTTTGTAAGAATTTCTCTCTCTTTCACTGTCTTTGTTTTACGGGTTTTTAAAAGTAATTTATTTTTATAATGGGGTTTAGCTGCTTTTCACGGCTGTGTTTATGCGGCTTTACACCCACTTGGCTCACTTCCAGAGAGATATCAATACATAGGTTTTACGATTCTTACTAGTCAGATATATTCTTGTGCGGTGAATAGGGGGTGTTGAGTCCAGTTCACTGAGCAAGGAGTAGGTCTTGTCTATTACATATTGGGTGTATGGAAAAGTATCTGAGCGAATTTGAAACCCTTGTTTTATGCATCACCCCACCTCACCTTTCCCGTTAAGCAGCCATAGTGTGTTTTCTAAACGTGTGACTCTGTTCTGTTTTTTAATTCAGTTCAATTGTAGCGGTTTTTACATTCTCTCTATAAGAGATAGCTTATGATAAGTGTCTTTTTCTGTGTGACTGATTTCACTTAGAATCGTCATACCTAAATCCACTCATCTTGCTTCTACTAGCCTTATGACATTGATTTCATGTCTGAGTGATATTCCTTTGTACATAAGGACCACAACTTCTTTATCCATTTTTCTCTTTCCTCTGATATTTAAGGTGTCATGAAGTGGAGGTTCTTGTCAACATAGCAGCCCTAAACATTAGGGTGCCTGTGTCTTGCTGATTTTTAGTTTTCCCAATTTATACGCCCATGAGTGGACGTGCCCTATGCTCCCTAAGCTGTGTTTTTTCGATGTTTCAGGACACACCGTACACTTCTCCAGAGTGGCTGTTGGCAATTTACATCCCGCCCATCAGCGTAGCAAGGCTGCCATTTCTCCATGGCCTGTCCTGCATTTCTGGTTTTGACACTTTTTGCAGCATGGCCCTTTTGACCGATGGGAAGCGAGACCTCTTTGTAGCGCCGATTTGCCTTTCCAGGTTGCTTGGTTGGCCAAAAAGGGCGTATGCGTTTTTTCCTGAATATATTCAGGAAAAAACGCATACGCCCTTTTTGGCCAAGAGCATCATTGTCGACGTTTTGCCGCTTTTCATGTGCTTTAAAGGCGATTCGAATCTACCTCCTGAAATCTGTTTCCTGCAATTCTGCCTTGCTTTCAAATCCTCTTCGTTGCCTTCCCTCAATATATCTGTGGATGAGAGTTATCATTTATAACTCTGCGGGTTTGTGAATTGCAGTGTCCCTGAGCTCCATTTTTCAACTCGCTTTTTTGGGAGCTGGCCACAAAAGCGCGAGATTGCCTCAGGCCGTATTCTGGTTCCTGGAGGCAGGCTGAGCCTGTGGTTAATTCTTCTTCCTGATGGGAAAATAGAGTGACCTGTGCCTGTCCCAACACCTAGATCTAGTCTCTCATTGGTTGCCCCTCTTCCCGTTCATCTTCAGGACAAATTGCAACCTGTAGGGAACAGGAGCTTAAAGGTGCTGATTCTCCAAGTAGGGAGATTGCAATAAAGTAGCTGGAAAGGCGAACCCTAGCACAAGGAGATGAGAAATGGGGTGCGTTTTAGAAACCTTTCAAAATCACACGGTGTACCATCTTCTGGGTTTCTCATGCATGTTTTCGATGTAGGAAGATGCCCTTGAACCTGGAGATTTGGGACCCATGGGATGGGTACCACGCAGTATTACTTTAAAGGGTCTGAGTTTGCTCACCCAACCTCACCCAACCTCTCAGCCCCAAGAGTGTCCACCCTTATGTCTCATCCAGGTGTGGGTCTAGATATGGTCAATCCAGGTTGCATCACAGCCCCTGAACGAATTTTGTAAGAATTTCTCTCTCTTTCACTGTCTTTGTTTTACGGGTTTTTAAAAGTAATTTATTTTTATAATGGGGTTTAGCTGCTTTTCACGGCTGTGTTTATGCGGCTTTACACACACTTGGCTCACTTCCAGAGAGATATCAATACATAGGTTTTACGATTCTTACTAGTCAGATATATTCTTGTGCGGTGAATAGGGGGTGTTGAGTCCAGTTCACTGAGCAAGGTGTAGGTCTTGTCTATTACATATTGGGTGTATGGAACAGTATCTGAGCGAATTTGAAACCCTTGTTTTATGCATCACCCCACCTCACCTTTCCCGTTAAGCAGCCATAGTGTGTTTTCTAAACGTGTGACTCTGTTCTGTTTTGTAATTCAGTTCAAGTGTAGCGGTTTTTACATTCTCTCTATAAGTGATAGCTTGTGATAAGTGTCTTTTTCTGTGTGACTTATTTCACTTAGAATCGTCATACCTAAATCCACTCATCTTGCTTCTACTAGCCTTATGACATTGATTTCATGTCTGAGAGATATTCCTTTGTACATAAGGACCACAACTTCTTTATCCATTTATCTCTTTCCTGGGATATTTAAGGTGTCATGAAGTGGAGGTTCTTGTCAACATAGCAGCCCTAAACATTGGGGTGCCTGTGTCTTGCTGATTTTTAGTTTTTCCAATTTATACGCTCATGAGTGGACGTGCCCTATGCTCCCTATGCTGTGTTTTTTCGATGTTTCAGGACACACCGTACACTTCTCCAGAGTGGCTGTTGGCAATTTACATCCCACCCATCAGCGTAGCAAGGCTGCCATTTCTCCATGGCCTGTCCTGCATTTCTGGTTTTGAAACTTTTTGCAGCATGGCCCTTTTGACCGATGGGAAGCGAGACCTCTTTGTAGCGCTGATTTGCCTTTCCAGGTTGCTTGGTTGGCCAAAAAGGGCGTATGCGTTTTTTCCTGAATATATTCAGGAAAAAACGCATACGCCCTTTTTGGCCAAGGGCATCATTGTCGACGTTTTGCCGCTTTTCATGTGCTTTAAAGGCGATTCGAATCTACCTCCTGAAATCTGTTTCCTGCAATTCTGCCTTGCTTTCAAATCCTCTTCGTTGCCTTCCCTCAATATATCTGTGGATGAGAGTTATCATTTATAACTCTGCGGGTTTGTGAATTGCAGTGTCCCTGAGCTCCATTTTTCAACTCGCTTTTTTGGGAGCTGGCCGCAAAAGCGCGGGATTGCCTCAGGCCCTATTCTGGTTCCTGGTGGCAGGCTGAGCCTGTGGTTAATTCTTCTTCCTGATGGGAAAATAGAGTGACCTGGGCCTGTCCCAACACCTAGATCTAGTCTCTCATTGGTTGCCCCTCTTCCCGTTCATCCTCAGGACAAATTGCAACCTGTAGGGAACAGGAGCTTAAAGGTGCTGATTCTCCAAGTAGGGAGATTGCTAGTAAAGTAGCTGGAAAGGCGAACCCGAGCACAAGGAGATGAGAAATTGGGTGCGTTTTAGAAACCTTTCAAAATCACACGGTGTACCATCTTCTGGGTTTCTCATGCATGTTTTCGATGTAGGAAGATGCCCTTGAACCTGGAGATTTGGGACCCATGGGATGGGTACCACACAGTATTACTTTAAAGGGTCTGCGTTTGCTCACCCAACCTCACCCAAACTCTAAGCCCCAAGAGTGTCCACCCTTATGTCTCATCCAGCTGTGGGTCTAGATATGGTCAATCCAGGTTGCATCACAGCCTCTGAACGAATTTTGTAAGAATTTCTCTCTCTTTCACTGTCTTTGTTTTACGGGTTTTTAAAAGTAATTTATTTTTATAATGGGGTTTAGCTGCTTTTCACGGCTGTGTTTATGCGGCTTTACACCCACTTGACTCACTTCCAGACAGATATCAATACATAGGTTTTAAGATTCTTACTAGTCACATATATTCTTGTGCGGTGAATAGGGGGTGTTGAGTCCAGTTCACTGAGCAAGGGGTAGGTCTTGTCTATTACATATTGGGTGTATGGAACGGTATCTGAGGGAATTTGAAACCCTTGTTTTATGCATCACCCCACCTCACCTTTCCCGTTAAGCAGCCATAGTGTGTTTTCTAAACGTGTGACTCTGTTCTGTTTTGTAATTCAGTTCAGGTGTAGCGGTTTTTACATTCCCTCTATAAGTGATAGCTTATGATAAGTGTCTTTTTCTGTGTCACTTATTTCACTTAGAATCGTCATACCTAAATCCACTCATCTTGCTTCTACTAGCCTTATGACATTGATTTCATGTCTGAGTGATATTCCTTTGTACATAAGGACCACAAATTCTTTATCCATTTTTCTCTTTCCTGGAATATTTAAGGTGTCATGAAGTGGAGGTTCTTGTCAACATAGCAGCCCTAAACATTGGGGTGCCTGTGTCTTGCTGATTTTTAGTTTTCCCAATTTATACGCCCATGAGTGGACTTGCCCTATGCTCCCTAAGCTGTGTTTTTTCGATGTTTCAGGACACACCGTACACTTCTCCAGAGTGGCTTTTGGCAATTTACATCCCGCCCATCAGCGTAGCAAGGCTGCCATTTCTCCATGGCCTGTACTGCATTTCTGGTTTTGACACTTTTTGCAGCATGGCCCTTTTGACCGATGGGAAGCGAGACCTCTTTGTAGCGCTGATTTGCCTTTCCAGGTTGCTTGGTTGGCCAAAAAGGGCGTATGCGTTTTTTCTTGAATATATTCAGGAAAAAACGCATACGCCCTTTTTGGCCAAGGGCATAATTGTCGACGTTTTGCCGCTTTTCATGTGCTTTAAAGGCGATTCGAATCTACCTCCTGAAATCTCTTTCCAGCAATTCTGCCTTGCTTTCAAATCCTCTTCGTTGCCTTCCCTCAATATATCTGTGGATGAGAGTTATCATTTATAACTCTGCGGGTTTGTGAATTGCAGTGTCCCTGAGCTCCATTTTCAAACTCGCTTTTTTGGGAGCTGGCCACAAAAGCGCGAGATTGCCTCAGGCCCTATTCTGGTTCCTGGAGGCAGGCTGAGCCTGTGGTTAATTCTTCTTCCTGATGGGAAAATAGAGTGACCTGTGCCTGTCCCAACACCTAGATCTAGTCTCTCATTGGTTGCCCCTCTTCCCGTTCATCTTCAGGACAAATTGCAACCTGTAGGGAACAGGAGCTTAAAGGTGCTGATTCTCCAAGTAGGGAGATTGCTAGTAAAGTAGCTGGAAAGGCGAACCCTAGCACAAGGAGATGAGAAATGGGGTGCGTTTTAGAAACCTTTCAAAATCACACGGTGTACCATCTTCTGGGTTTCTCATGCATGTTTTCGATGTAGGAAGATGCCCTTGAACCTGGTGATTTGGGACCCATGGGATGGGTACCACGCAGTATTACTTTAAAGGGTCTGAGTTTGCTCACCCAACCTCACCCAACCTCTCAGCCCCAAGAGTGTCCACCCTTATGTCTCATCCAGGTGTGGGTCTAGATATGGTCAATGCAGGTTGCATCACAGCCCCTGAACGAATTTTGTAAGAATTTCTCTCTCTTTCACTGTCTTTGTTTTACGGGTTTTTAAAAGTAATTTATTTTTATAATGGGGTTTAGCTGCTTTTCACGGCTGTGTTTATGCGGCTTTACACCCACTTGGCTCACTTCCAGAGAGATATCAATACATAGGTTTTACGATTCTTACTAGTCAGATATATTCTTGTGCGGTGAATAGGGGGTGTTGAGTCCAGTTCACTGAGCAAGGAGTAGGTCTTGTCTATTACATATTGGGTGTATGGAAAAGTATCTGAGCGAATTTGAAACCCTTGTTTTATGCATCACCCCACCTCACCTTTCCCGTTAAGCAGCCATAGTGTGTTTTCTAAACGTGTGACTCTGTTCTGTTTTTTAATTCAGTTCAATTGTAGCGGTTTTTACATTCTCTCTATAAGAGATAGCTTATGATAAGTGTCTTTTTCTGTGTGACTGATTTCACTTAGAATCGTCATACCTAAATCCACTCATCTTGCTTCTACTAGCCTTATGACATTGATTTCATGTCTGAGTGATATTCCTTTGTACATAAGGACCACAACTTCTTTATCCATTTTTCTCTTTCCTCTGATATTTAAGGTGTCATGAAGTGGAGGTTCTTGTCAACATAGCAGCCCTAAACATTAGGGTGCCTGTGTCTTGCTGATTTTTAGTTTTCCCAATTTATACGCCCATGAGTGGACGTGCCCTATGCTCCCTAAGCTGTGTTTTTTCGATGTTTCAGGACACACCGTACACTTCTCCAGAGTGGCTGTTGGCAATTTACATCCCGCCCATCAGCGTAGCAAGGCTGCCATTTCTCCATGGCCTGTCCTGCATTTCTGGTTTTGACACTTTTTGCAGCATGGCCCTTTTGACCGATGGGAAGCGAGACCTCTTTGTAGCGCCGATTTGCCTTTCCAGGTTGCTTGGTTGGCCAAAAAGGGCGTATGCGTTTTTTCCTGAATATATTCAGGAAAAAACGCATACGCCCTTTTTGGCCAAGAGCATCATTGTCGACGTTTTGCCGCTTTTCATGTGCTTTAAAGGCGATTCGAATCTACCTCCTGAAATCTGTTTCCTGCAATTCTGCCTTGCTTTCAAATCCTCTTCGTTGCCTTCCCTCAATATATCTGTGGATGAGAGTTATCATTTATAACTCTGCGGGTTTGTGAATTGCAGTGTCCCTGAGCTCCATTTTTCAACTCGCTTTTTTGGGAGCTGGCCACAAAAGCGCGAGATTGCCTCAGGCCGTATTCTGGTTCCTGGAGGCAGGCTGAGCCTGTGGTTAATTCTTCTTCCTGATGGGAAAATAGAGTGACCTGTGCCTGTCCCAACACCTAGATCTAGTCTCTCATTGGTTGCCCCTCTTCCCGTTCATCTTCAGGACAAATTGCAACCTGTAGGGAACAGGAGCTTAAAGGTGCTGATTCTCCAAGTAGGGAGATTGCAATAAAGTAGCTGGAAAGGCGAACCCTAGCACAAGGAGATGAGAAATGGGGTGCGTTTTAGAAACCTTTCAAAATCACACGGTGTACCATCTTCTGGGTTTCTCATGCATGTTTTCGATGTAGGAAGATGCCCTTGAACCTGGAGATTTGGGACCCATGGGATGGGTACCACGCAGTATTACTTTAAAGGGTCTGAGTTTGCTCACCCAACCTCACCCAACCTCTCAGCCCCAAGAGTGTCCACCCTTATGTCTCATCCAGGTGTGGGTCTAGATATGGTCAATCCAGGTTGCATCACAGCCCCTGAACGAATTTTGTAAGAATTTCTCTCTCTTTCACTGTCTTTGTTTTACGGGTTTTTAAAAGTAATTTATTTTTATAATGGGGTTTAGCTGCTTTTCACGGCTGTGTTTATGCGGCTTTACACACACTTGGCTCACTTCCAGAGAGATATCAATACATAGGTTTTACGATTCTTACTAGTCAGATATATTCTTGTGCGGTGAATAGGGGGTGTTGAGTCCAGTTCACTGAGCAAGGTGTAGGTCTTGTCTATTACATATTGGGTGTATGGAACAGTATCTGAGCGAATTTGAAACCCTTGTTTTATGCATCACCCCACCTCACCTTTCCCGTTAAGCAGCCATAGTGTGTTTTCTAAACGTGTGACTCTGTTCTGTTTTGTAATTCAGTTCAAGTGTAGCGGTTTTTACATTCTCTCTATAAGTGATAGCTTGTGATAAGTGTCTTTTTCTGTGTGACTTATTTCACTTAGAATCGTCATACCTAAATCCACTCATCTTGCTTCTACTAGCCTTATGACATTGATTTCATGTCTGAGAGATATTCCTTTGTACATAAGGACCACAACTTCTTTATCCATTTATCTCTTTCCTGGGATATTTAAGGTGTCATGAAGTGGAGGTTCTTGTCAACATAGCAGCCCTAAACATTGGGGTGCCTGTGTCTTGCTGATTTTTAGTTTTTCCAATTTATACGCTCATGAGTGGACGTGCCCTATGCTCCCTATGCTGTGTTTTTTCGATGTTTCAGGACACACCATACACTTCTCCAGAGTGGCTGTTGGCAATTTACATCCCACCCATCAGCGTAGCAAGGCTGCCATTTCTCCATGGCCTGTCCTGCATTTCTGGTTTTGAAACTTTTTGCAGCATGGCCCTTTTGACCGATGGGAAGCGAGACCTCTTTGTAGCGCTGATTTGCCTTTCCAGGTTGCTTGGTTGGCCAAAAAGGGCGTATGCGTTTTTTCCTGAATATATTCAGGAAAAAACGCATACGCCCTTTTTGGCCAAGGGCATCATTGTCGACGTTTTGCCGCTTTTCATGTGCTTTAAAGGCGATTCGAATCTACCTCCTGAAATCTGTTTCCTGCAATTCTGCCTTGCTTTCAAATCCTCTTCGTTGCCTTCCCTCAATATATCTGTGGATGAGAGTTATCATTTATAACTCTGCGGGTTTGTGAATTGCAGTGTCCCTGAGCTCCATTTTTCAACTCGCTTTTTTGGGAGCTGGCCGCAAAAGCGCGGGATTGCCTCAGGCCCTATTCTGGTTCCTGGTGGCAGGCTGAGCCTGTGGTTAATTCTTCTTCCTGATGGGAAAATAGAGTGACCTGGGCCTGTCCCAACACCTAGATCTAGTCTCTCATTGGTTGCCCCTCTTCCCGTTCATCCTCAGGACAAATTGCAACCTGTAGGGAACAGGAGCTTAAAGGTGCTGATTCTCCAAGTAGGGAGATTGCTAGTAAAGTAGCTGGAAAGGCGAACCCGAGCACAAGGAGATGAGAAATTGGGTGCGTTTTAGAAACCTTTCAAAATCACACGGTGTACCATCTTCTGGGTTTCTCATGCATGTTTTCGATGTAGGAAGATGCCTTTGAACCTGGAGATTTAGGAACCATGGGATGGGTAACACACAGTATTACTTTAAAGGGTCTGCGTTTGCTCACCCAACCTCACCCAACCTCTAAGCCCCAAGGGTGTCCACCCTTATGTCTCATCCAGCTGTGGGTCTAGATATGGTCAATCCAGGTTGCATCACAGCCTCTGAACGAATTTTGTAAGAATTTCTCTCTCTTTCACTGTCTTTGTTTTACGGGTTTTTAAAAGTAATTTATTTTATAATGGGGTTTAGCTGCTTTTCACGGCTGTGTTTATGCGGCTTTACACCCACTTGACTCACTTCCAGACAGATATCAATACATAGGTTTTAAGGTTCTTACTAGTCACATATATTCTTGTGCGGTGAATAGGGGGTGTTGAGTCCAGTTCACTGAGCAAGGGGTAGGTCTTGTCTATTACATATTGGGTGTATGGAACGGTATCTGAGCGAATTTGAAACCCTTGTTTTATGCATCAACCCACCTCACCTTTCCCGTTAAGCAGCCATAGTGTGTTTTCTAAACGTGTGACTCTGTTCTGTTTTGTAATTCAGTTCAGGTGTAGCGGTTTTTACATTCCCTCTATAAGTGATAGCTTATGATAAGTGTCTTTTTCTGTGTCAGTTATTTCACTTAGAATCGTCATACCTAAATCCACTCATCTTGCTTCTACTAGCCTTATGATATTGATTTCATGTCTGAGTGATATTCCTTTGTACCTAATGACCACAACTTCTTTATCCATTTTTCTCTTTCCTGGGATATTTAAGGTGTCATGAAGTGGAGGTTCTTGTCAACATAGCAGCCCTAAACATTGGGGTGCCTGTGTCTTGCTGATTTTTAGTTTTCCCAATTTATACGCCCATGAGTGGACGTGCCCTATGCTCCCTAAGCTGTGTTTTTTCGATGTTTCAGGACACACCGTACACTTCTCCAGAGTGGCTTTTGGCAATGTACATCCCGCCCATCAGCGTAGCAAGGCTGCCATTTCTCCATGGCCTGTACTGCATTTCTGGTTTTGACACTTTTTGCAGCATGGCCCTTTTGACCGATGGGAAGCGAGACTTCTTTGTAGCGCTGATTTGCCTTTCCAGGTTGCTTGGTTGGCCAAAAAGGGCGTATGCGTTATTTCCTGAATATATTCAGGAAAAAACGCATACGCCCTTTTTGGCCAAGGGCATCATTGTCGACGTTTTGCCGCTTTTCATGTGCTTTAAAGGCGATTCGAATCTACCTCCTGAAATCTGTTTCCTGCAATTCTGCCTTGCTTTCAAATCCTCTTCGTTGCCTTCCCTCAATATATCTGTGGATGAGAGTTATCACTTATAACTCTGCGGGTTTGTGAATTGCAGTGTCCCTGAGCTCCATTTTTCAACTCGCTTTTTTGGGAGCTGGCCGCAAAAGCGCGGGATTGCCTCAGGCCCTATTCTGGTTCCTGGCGGCAGGCTGAGCCTGTGGTTAATTCTTCTTCCTGATGGGAAAATAGAGTGACCTGGGCCTGTCCCAACACCCAGATCTAGTCTCTCATTGGTTGCCCCTCTTCCCGTTCATCCTCAGGACAAATTGCAACCTGTAGGGAACAGGAGCTTAAAGGTGCTGATTCTCCAAGTAGGGAGATTGCTAGTAAAGTAGCTGGAAAGGCGAACCCGAGCACAAGGAGATGAGAAATTGGGTGCGTTTTAGAAACCTTTCAAAATCACACGGTGCACCATCTTCTGGGTTTCTCATGCATGTTTTCGATGTAGGAAGATGCCCTTGAACCTGGAGATTTGGGACCCATGGGATGGGTACCACACAGTATTACTTTAAAGGGTCTGCGTTTGCTCACCCAACCTCACCCAACCTCTAAGCCCCAAGAGTGTCCACCCTTATGTCTCATCCAGCTGTGGGTCTAGATATGGTCAATCCAGGTTGCATCACAGCCTCTGAACGAATTTTGTAAGAATTTCTCTCTCTTTCACTGTCTTTGTTTTACGGGTTTTTAAAAGTAATTTATTTTTATAATGGGGTTTAGCTGCTTTTCACGGCTGTGTTTTTGCGGCTTTACACCCACTTGACACACTTCCAGAGAGATATCAATACATAGGTTTTAAGATTCTTACTAGTCACATATATTCTTGTGCGGTGAATAGGGGGTGTTGAGTCCAGTTCACTGAGCAAGGGGTAGGTCTTGTCTATTACATATTGGGTGTATGGAACGGTATCTGAGGGAATTTGAAACCCTTGTTTTATGCATCACCCCACCTCACCTTTCCCGTTAAGCAGCCATAGTGTGTTTTCTAAACGTGTGACTCTGTTCTGTTTTGTAATTCACTTCAGGTGTAGCGGTTTTTACATTCCCTCTATAAGTGATAGCTTATGATAAGTGTCTTTTTCTGTGTCACTTATTTCACTTAGAATCGTCATACCTAAATCCACTCATCTTGCTTCTACTAGCCTTATGACATTGATTTCATGTCTGAGTGATATTCCTTTGTACATAAGGACCACAACTTCTTTATCCATTTTTCTCTTTCCTGGGATATTTAAGGTGTCATGAAGTGGAGGTTCTTGTCAACATAGCAGCCCTAAACATTGGGGTGCCTGTGTCTTGCTGATTTTTAGTTTTCCCAATTTATACGCCCATGAGTGGACTTGCCCTATGCTCCCTAAGCTGTGTTTTTTCGAAGTTTCAGGACACACCGTACACTTCTCCAGAGTGGCTTTTGGCAATTTACATCCCGCCCATCAGCGTAGCAAGGCTGCCATTTCTCCATGGCCTGTACTGCATTTCTGGTTTTGACACTTTTTGCAGCATGGCCCTTTTGACCGATGGGAAGCGAGACTTCTTTGTAGCGCTGATTTGCCTTTCCAGGTTGCTTGGTTGGCCAAAAAGGGCGTATGCGTTATTTCCTGAATATATTCAGGAAAAAACGCATACGCCCTTTTTGGCCAAGGGCATCATTGTCGACGTTTTGCCGCTTTTCATGTGCTTTAAAGGCGATTCGAATCTACCTCCTGAAATCTGTTTCCTGCAATTCTGCCTTGCTTTCAAATCCTCTTCGTTGCCTTCCCTCAATATATCTGTGGATGAGAGTTATCACTTATAACTCTGCGGGTTTGTGAATTGCAGTGTCCCTGAGCTCCATTTTTCAACTCGCTTTTTTGGGAGCTGGCCGCAAAAGCGCGGGATTGCCTCAGGCCCTATTCTGGTTCCTGGCGGCAGGCTGAGCCTGTGGTTAATTCTTCTTCCTGATGGGAAAATAGAGTGACCTGGGCCTGTCCCAACACCTAGATCTAGTCTCTCATTGGTTGCCCCTCTTCCCGTTCATCCTCAGGACAAATTGCAACCTGTAGGGAACAGGAGCTTAAAGGTGCTGATTCTCCAAGTAGGGAGATTGCTAGTAAAGTAGCTGGAAAGGCGAACCCGAGCACAAGGAGATGAGAAATTGGGTGCGTTTTAGAAACCTTTCAAAATCACACGGTGCACCATCTTCTGGGTTTCTCATGCATGTTTTCGATGTAGGAAGATGCCCTTGAACCTGGAGATTTGGGACCCATGGGATGGGTACCACACAGTATTACTTTAAAGGGTCTGCGTTTGCTCACCCAACCTCACCCAACCTCTAAGCCCCAAGAGTGTCCACCCTTATGTCTCATCCAGCTGTGTGTCTAGATATGGTCAATCCAGGTTGCATCACAGCCTCTGAACGAATTTTGTAAGAATTTCTCTCTCTTTCACTGTCTTTGTTTTACGGGTTTTTAAAAGTAATTTATTTTTATAATGGGGTTTAGCTGCTTTTCACGGCTGTGTTTTTGCGGCTTTACACCCACTTGACACACTTCCAGAGAGATATCAATACATAGGTTTTAAGATTCTTACTAGTCACATATATTCTTGTGCGGTGAATAGGGGGTGTTGAGTCCAGTTCACTGAGCAAGGAGTAGGTCTTGTCTATTACATATTGGGTGTATGGAACGGTATCTGAGCGAATTTGAAACCCTTGTTTTATGCATCACCCCACCTCACCTTTCCCGTTAAGCAGCCATAGTGTGTTTTCTAAACGTGTGACTCTGTTCTGTTTTGTAATTCAGTTCAGGTGTAGCGGTTTTTACATTCCCTCTATAAGTGATAGCTTATGATAAGTGTCTTTTTCTGTGTCAGTTATTTCACTTAGAATCGTCATACCTAAATCCACTCATCTTGCTTCTACTAGCCTTATGATATTGATTTCATGTCTGAGTGATATTCCTTTGTACATAAGGACCACAACTTCTTTATCCATTTTTCTCTTTCCTGGGATATTTAAGGTGTCATGAAGTGGAGGTTCTTGTCAACATAGCAGCCCTAAACATTGGGGTGCCTGTGTCTTGCTGATTTTTAGTTTTCCCAATTTATACGCCCATGAGTGGACGTGCCCTATGCTCCCTAAGCTGTGTTTTTTCGATGTTTCAGGACACACCGTACACTTCTCCAGAGTGGCTTTTGGCAATGTACATCCCGCCCATCAGCGTAGCAAGGCTGCCATTTCTCCATGGCCTGTACTGCATTTCTGGTTTTGACACTTTTTGCAGCATGGCCCTTTTGACCGATGGGAAGCGAGACTTCTTTGTAGCGCTGATTTGCCTTTCCAGGTTGCTTGGTTGGCCAAAAAGGGCGTATGCGTTATTTCCTGAATATATTCAGGAAAAAACGCATACGCCCTTTTTGGCCAAGGGCATCATTGTCGACGTTTTGCCGCTTTTCATGTGCTTTAAAGGCGATTCGAATCTACCTCCTGAAATCTGTTTCCTGCAATTCTGCCTTGCTTTCAAATCCTCTTCGTTGCCTTCCCTCAATATATCTGTGGATGAGAGTTATCACTTATAACTCTGCGGGTTTGTGAATTGCAGTGTCCCTGAGCTCCATTTTTCAACTCGCTTTTTTGGGAGCTGGCCGCAAAAGCGCGGGATTGCCTCAGGCCCTATTCTGGTTCCTGGCGGCAGGCTGAGCCTGTGGTTAATTCTTCTTCCTGATGGGAAAATAGAGTGACCTGGGCCTGTCCCAACACCTAGATCTAGTCTCTCATTGGTTGCCCCTCTTCCCGTTCATCCTCAGGACAAATTGCAACCTGTAGGGAACAGGAGCTTAAAGGTGCTGATTCTCCAAGTAGGGAGATTGCTAGTAAAGTAGCTGGAAAGGCGAACCCGAGCACAAGGAGATGAGAAATTGGGTGCGTTTTAGAAACCTTTCAAAATCACACGGTGTACCATCTTCTGGGTTTCTCATGCATGTTTTCGATGTAGGAAGATGCCCTTGAACCTGGAGATTTGGGACCCATGGGATGGGTACCACACAGTATTACTTTAAAGGGTCTGCGTTTGCTCACCCAACCTCACCCAAACTCTAAGCCCCAAGAGTGTCCACCCTTATGTCTCATCCAGCTGTGGGTCTAGATATGGTCAATCCAGGTTGCATCACAGCCTCTGAACGAATTTTGTAAGAATTTCTCTCTCTTTCACTGTCTTTGTTTTACGGGTTTTTAAAAGTAATTTATTTTTATAATGGGGTTTAGCTGCTTTTCACGGCTGTGTTTATGCGGCTTTACACCCACTTGACTCACTTCCAGACAGATATCAATACATAGGTTTTAAGATTCTTACTAGTCACATATATTCTTGTGCGGTGAATAGGGGGTGTTGAGTCCAGTTCACTGAGCAAGGGGTAGGTCTTGTCTATTACATATTGGGTGTATTGAACGGTATCTGAGGGAATTTGAAACCCTTGTTTTATGCATCACCCCACCTCACCTTTCCCGTTAAGCAGCCATAGTGTGTTTTCTAAACGTGTGACTCTGTTCTGTTTTGTAATTCAGTTCAGGTGTAGCGGTTTTTACATTCCCTCTATAAGTGATAGCTTATGATAAGTGTCTTTTTCTGTGTCACTTATTTCACTTAGAATCGTCATACCTAAATCCACTCATCTTGCTTCTACTAGCCTTATGACATTGATTTCATGTCTGAGTGATATTCCTTTGTACATAAGGACCACAACTTCTTTATCCATTTTTCTCTTTCCTGGGATATTTAAGGTGTCATGAAGTGGAGGTTCTTGTCAACATAGCAGCCCTAAACATTGGGGTGCCTGTGTCTTGCTGATTTTTAGTTTTCCCAATTTATACGCCCATGAGTGGACGTGCCCTATGCTCCCTAAGCTGTGTTTTTTCGATGTTTCAGGACACACCGTACACTTCTCCAGAGTGGCTTTTGGCAATGTACATCCCGCCCATCAGCGTAGCAAGGCTGCCATTTCTCCATGGCCTGTACTGCATTTCTGGTTTTGACACTTTTTGCAGCATGGCCCTTTTGACCGATGGGAAGCGAGACTTCTTTGTAGCGCTGATTTGCCTTTCCAGGTTGCTTGGTTGGCCAAAAAGGGCGTATGCGTTATTTCCTGAATATATTCAGGAAAAAACGCATACGCCCTTTTTGGCCAAGGGCATCATTGTCGACGTTTTGCCGCTTTTCATGTGCTTTAAAGGCGATTCGAATCTACCTCCTGAAATCTGTTTCCTGCAATTCTGCCTTGCTTTCAAATCCTCTTCGTTGCCTTCCCTCAATATATCTGTGGATGAGAGTTATCACTTATAACTCTGCGGGTTTGTGAATTGCAGTGTCCCTGAGCTCCATTTTTCAACTCGCTTTTTTGGGAGCTGGCCGCAAAAGCGCGGGATTGCCTCAGGCCCTATTCTGGTTCCTGGCGGCAGGCTGAGCCTGTGGTTAATTCTTCTTCCTGATGGGAAAATAGAGTGACCTGGGCCTGTCCCAACACCTAGATCTAGTCTCTCATTGGTTGCCCCTCTTCCCGTTCATCCTCAGGACAAATTGCAACCTGTAGGGAACAGGAGCTTAAAGGTGCTGATTCTCCAAGTAGGGAGATTGCTAGTAAAGTAGCTGGAAAGGCGAACCCGAGCACAAGGAGATGAGAAATTGGGTGCGTTTTAGAAACCTTTCAAAATCACACGGTGTACCATCTTCTGGGTTTCTCATGCATGTTTTCGATGTAGGAAGATGCCCTTGAACCTGGAGATTTGGGACCCATGGGATGGGTACCACACAGTATTACTTTAAAGGGTCTGCGTTTGCTCACCCAACCTCACCCAAACTCTAAGCCCCAAGAGTGTCCACCCTTATGTCTCATCCAGCTGTGGGTCTAGATATGGTCAATCCAGGTTGCATCACAGCCTCTGAACGAATTTTGTAAGAATTTCTCTCTCTTTCACTGTCTTTGTTTTACGGGTTTTTAAAAGTAATTTATTTTTATAATGGGGTTTAGCTGCTTTTCACGGCTGTGTTTATGCGGCTTTACACCCACTTGACTCACTTCCAGACAGATATCAATACATAGGTTTTAAGATTCTTACTAGTCACATATATTCTTGTGCGGTGAATAGGGGGTGTTGAGTCCAGTTCACTGAGCAAGGGGTAGGTCTTGTCTATTACATATTGGGTGTATGGAACGGTATCTGAGCGAATTTGAAACCCTTGTTTTATGCATCAACCCACCTCACCTTTCCCGTTAAGCAGCCATAGTGTGTTTTCTAAACGTGTGACTCTGTTCTGTTTTGTAATTCAGTTCAGGTGTAGCGGATTTTACATTCCCTCTATAAGTGATAGCTTATGATAAGTGTCTTTTTCTGTGTCAGTTATTTCACTTAGAATCGTCATACCTAAATCCACTCATCTTGCTTCTACTAGCCTTATGATATTGATTTCATGTCTGAGTGATATTCCTTTGTACCTAATGACCACAACTTCTTTATCCATTTTTCTCTTTCCTGGGATATTTAAGGTGTCGTGAAGTGGAGGTTCTTGTCAACATAGCAGCCCTAAACATTGGGGTGCCTGTGTCTTGCTGATTTTTAGTTTTCCCAATTTATACGCCCATGAGTGGACGTGCCCTATGCTCCCTAAGCTGTGTTTTTTCGATGTTTCAGGACACACCGTACACTTCTCCAGAGTGGCTGTTGGCAATGTACATCCCGCCCATCAGCGTAGCAAGGCTGCCATTTCTCCATGGCCTGTACTGCATTTCTGGTTTTGACACTTTTTGCAGCATGGCCCTTTTGACCGATGGGAAGCGAGACTTCTTTGTAGCGCTGATTTGCCTTTCCAGGTTGCTTGGTTGGCCAAAAAGGGCGTATGCGTTATTTCCTGAATATATTCAGGAAAAAACGCATACGCCCTTTTTGGCCAAGGGCATCATTGTCGACGTTTTGCCGCTTTTCATGTGCTTTAAAGGCGATTCGAATCTACCTCCTGAAATCTGTTTCCTGCAATTCTGCCTTGCTTTCAAATCCTCTTCGTTGCCTTCCCTCAATATATCTGTGGATGAGAGTTATCACTTATAACTCTGCGGGTTTGTGAATTGCAGTGTCCCTGAGCTCCATTTTTCAACTCGCTTTTTTGGGAGCTGGCCGCAAAAGCGCGGGATTGCCTCAGGCCCTATTCTGGTTCCTGGCGGCAGGCTGAGCCTGTGGTTAATTCTTCTTCCTGATGGGAAAATAGAGTGACCTGGGCCTGTCCCAACACCTAGATCTAGTCTCTCATTGGTTGCCCCTCTTCCCGTTCATCCTCAGGACAAATTGCAACCTGTAGGGAACAGGAGCTTAAAGGTGCTGATTCTCCAAGTAGGGAGATTGCTAGTAAAGTAGCTGGAAAGGCGAACCCGAGCACAAGGAGATGAGAAATTGGGTGCGTTTTAGAAACCTTTCAAAATCACACGGTGCACCATCTTCTGGGTTTCTCATGCATGTTTTCGATGTAGGAAGATGCCCTTGAACCTGGAGATTTGGGACCCATGGGATGGGTACCACACAGTATTACTTTAAAGGGTCTGCGTTTGCTCACCCAACCTAACCCAACCTCTAAGCCCCAAGAGTGTCCACCCTTATGTCTCATCCAGCTGTGGGTCTAGATATGGTCAATCCAGGTTGCATCACAGCCTCTGAACGAATTTTGTAAGAATTTCTCTCTCTTTCACTGTCTTTGTTTTACGGGTTTTTAAAAGTAATTTATTTTTATAATGGGGTTTAGCTGCTTTTCACGGCTGTGTTTTTGCGGCTTTACACCCACTTGACACACTTCCAGAGAGATATCAATACATAGGTTTTAAGATTCTTACTAGTCACATATATTCTTGTGCGGTGAATAGGGGGTGTTGAGTCCAGTTCACTGAGCAAGGAGTAGGTCTTGTCTATTACATATTGGGTGTATGGAACAGTATCTGAGCGAATTTGAAACCCTTGTTTTATGCATCACCCCACCTCACCTTTCCCGTTAAGCAGCCATAGTGTGTTTTCTAAACGTGTGACTCTGTTCTGTTTTGTAATTCAGTTCAGGTGTAGCGGTTTTTACATTCCCTCTATAAGTGATAGCTTATGATAAGTGTCTTTTTCTGTGTCAGTTATTTCACTTAGAATCGTCATACCTAAATCCACTCATCTTGCTTCTACTAGCCTTATGATATTGATTTCATGTCTGAGTGATATTCCTTTGTACATAAGGACCACAACTTCTTTATCCATTTTTCTCTTTCCTGGGATATTTAAGGTGTCATGAAGTGGAGGTTCTTGTCAACATAGCAGCCCTAAACATTGGGGTGCCTGTGTCTTGCTGATTTTTAGTTTTCCCAATTTATACGCCCATGAGTGGACGTGCCCTATGCTCCCTAAGCTGTGTTTTTTCGATGTTTCAGGACACACCGTACACTTCTCCAGAGTGGCTTTTGGCAATGTACATCCCGCCCATCAGCGTAGCAAGGCTGCCATTTCTCCATGGCCTGTACTGCATTTCTGGTTTTGACACTTTTTGCAGCATGGCCCTTTTGACCGATGGGAAGCGAGACTTCTTTGTAGCGCTGATTTGCCTTTCCAGGTTGCTTGGTTGGCCAAAAAGGGCGTATGCGTTATTTCCTGAATATATTCAGGAAAAAACGCATACGCCCTTTTTGGCCAAGGGCATCATTGTCGACGTTTTGCCGCTTTTCATGTGCTTTAAAGGCGATTCGAATCTACCTCCTGAAATCTGTTTCCTGCAATTCTGCCTTGCTTTCAAATCCTCTTCGTTGCCTTCCCTCAATATATCTGTGGATGAGAGTTATCACTTATAACTCTGCGGGTTTGTGAATTGCAGTGTCCCTGAGCTCCATTTTTCAACTCGCTTTTTTGGGAGCTGGCCGCAAAAGCGCGGGATTGCCTCAGGCCCTATTCTGGTTCCTGGCGGCAGGCTGAGCCTGTGGTTAATTCTTCTTCCTGATGGGAAAATAGAGTGACCTGGGCCTGTCCCAACACCTAGATCTAGTCTCTCATTGGTTGCCCCTCTTCCCGTTCATCCTCAGGACAAATTGCAACCTGTAGGGAACAGGAGCTTAAAGGTGCTGATTCTCCAAGTAGGGAGATTGCTAGTAAAGTAGCTGGAAAGGCGAACCCGAGCACAAGGAGATGAGAAATTGGGTGCGTTTTAGAAACCTTTCAAAATCACACGGTGTACCATCTTCTGGGTTTCTCATGCATGTTTTCGATGTAGGAAGATGCCCTTGAACCTGGAGATTTGGGACCCATGGGATGGGTACCACACAGTATTACTTTAAAGGGTCTGCGTTTGCTCACCCAACCTCACCCAAACTCTAAGCCCCAAGAGTGTCCACCCTTATGTCTCATCCAGCTGTGGGTCTAGATATGGTCAATCCAGGTTGCATCACAGCCTCTGAACGAATTTTGTAAGAATTTCTCTCTCTTTCACTGTCTTTGTTTTACGGGTTTTTAAAAGTAATTTATTTTTATAATGGGGTTTAGCTGCTTTTCACGGCTGTGTTTATGCGGCTTTACACCCACTTGACTCACTTCCAGACAGATATCAATACATAGGTTTTAAGATTCTTACTAGTCACATATATTCTTGTGCGGTGAATAGGGGGTGTTGAGTCCAGTTCACTGAGCAAGGGGTAGGTCTTGTCTATTACATATTGGGTGTATGGAACGGTATCTGAGGGAATTTGAAACCCTTGTTTTATGCATCACCCCACCTCACCTTTCCCGTTAAGCAGCCATAGTGTGTTTTCTAAACGTGTGACTCTGTTCTGTTTTGTAATTCAGTTCAGGTGTAGCGGTTTTTACATTCCCTCTATAAGTGATAGCTTATGATAAGTGTCTTTTTCTGTGTCACTTATTTCACTTAGAATCGTCATACCTAAATCCACTCATCTTGCTTCTACTAGCCTTATGACATTGATTTCATGTCTGAGTGATATTCCTTTGTACATAAGGACCACAAATTCTTTATCCATTTTTCTCTTTCCTGGGATATTTAAGGTGTCATGAAGTGGAGGTTCTTGTCAACATAGCAGCCCTAAACATTGGGGTGCCTGTGTCTTGCTGATTTTTAGTTTTCCCAATTTATACGCCCATGAGTGGACTTGCCCTATGCTCCCTAAGCTGTGTTTTTTCGATGTTTCAGGACACACCGTACACTTCTCCAGAGTGGCTTTTGGCAATTTACATCCCGCCCATCAGCGTAGCAAGGCTGCCATTTCTCCATGGCCTGTACTGCATTTCTGGTTTTGACACTTTTTGCAGCATGGCCCTTTTGACCGATGGGAAGCGAGACCTCTTTGTAGCGCTGATTTGCCTTTCCAGGTTGCTGGGTTGGCCAAAAAGGGCGTATGCGTTTTTTCCTGAATATATTCAGGAAAAAACGCATACGCCCTTTTTGGCCAAGGGCATAATTGTCGACGTTTTGCCGCTTTTCATGTGCTTTAAAGGCGATTCGAATCTACCTCCTGAAATCTCTTTCCTGCAATTCTGCCTTGCTTTCAAATCCTCTTCGTTGCCTTCCCTCAATATATCTGTGGATGAGAGTTATCATTTATAACTCTGCGGGTTTGTGAATTGCAGTGTCCCTGAGCTCCATTTTCAAACTCGCTTTTTTGGGAGCTGGCCACAAAAGCGCGAGATTGCCTCAGGCCCTATTCTGGTTCCTGGAGGCAGGCTGAGCCTGTGGTTAATTCTTCTTCCTGATGGGAAAATAGAGTGACCTGTGCCTGTCCCAACACCTAGATCTAGTCTCTCATTGGTTGCCCCTCTTCCCGTTCATCTTCAGGACAAATTGCAACCTGTAGGGAACAGGAGCTTAAAGGTGCTGATTCTCCAAGTAGGGAGATTGCTAGTAAAGTAGCTGGAAAGGCGAACTCGAGCACAAGGAGATGAGAAATGGGGTGCGTTTTAGAAACCTTTCAAAATCACACGGTGTACCATCTTCTGGGTTTCTCATGCATGTTTTCGATGTAGGAAGATGCCCTTGAACCTGGAGATTTGGGACCCATGGGATGGGTACCACGCAGTATTACTTTAAAGGGTCTGAGTTTGCTCACCCAACCTCACCCAACCTCTCAGCCCCAAGAGTGTCCACCCTTATGTCTCATCCAGGTGTGGGTCTAGATATGGTCAATGCAGGTTGCATCACAGCCCCTGAACGAATTTTGTAAGAATTTCTCTCTCTTTCACTGTCTTTGTTTTACGGGATTTTAAAAGTAATTTATTTTTATAATGGGGTTTAGCTGCTTTTCACGGCTGTGTTTATGCGGCTTTACACCCACTTGGCTCACTTCCAGAGAGATATCAATACATAGGTTTTACGATTCTTACTAGTCAGATATATTCTTGTGCGGTGAATAGGGGGTGTTGAGTCCAGTTCACTGAGCAAGGAGTAGGTCTTGTCTATTACATATTGGGTGTATGGAAAAGTATCTGAGCGAATTTGAAACCCTTGTTTTATGCATCACCCCACCTCACCTTTCCCGTTAAGCAGCCATAGTGTGTTTTCTAAACGTGTGACTCTGTTCTGTTTTTTAATTCAGTTCAATTGTAGCGGTTTTTACATTCTCTCTATAAGAGATAGCTTATGATAAGTGTCTTTTTCTGTGTGACTGATTTCACTTAGAATCGTCATACCTAAATCCACTCATCTTGCTTCTACTAGCCTTATGACATTGATTTCATGTCTGAGTGATATTCCTTTGTACATAAGGACCACAACTTCTTTATCCATTTTTCTCTTTCCTCTGATATTTAAGGTGTCATGAAGTGGAGGTTCTTGTCAACATAGCAGCCCTAAACATTAGGGTGCCTGTGTCTTGCTGATTTTTAGTTTTCCCAATTTATACGCCCATGAGTGGACGTGCCCTATGCTCCCTAAGCTGTGTTTTTTCGATGTTTCAGGACACACCGTATACTTCTCCAGAGTGGCTGTTGGCAATTTACATCCCGCCCATCAGCGTAGCAAGGCTGCCATTTCTCCATGGCCTGTCCTGCATTTCTGGTTTTGACACTTTTTGCAGCATGGCCCTTTTGACCGATGGGAAGCGAGACCTCTTTGTAGCGCCGATTTGCCTTTCCAGGTTGCTTGGTTGGCCAAAAAGGGCGTATGCGTTTTTTCCTGAATATATTCAGGAAAAAACGCATACGCCCTTTTTGGCCAAGGGCATCATTGTCGACGTTTTGCCGCTTTTCATGTGCTTTAAAGGCGATTCGAATCTACCTCCTGAAATCTGTTTCCTGCAATTCTGCCTTGCTTTCAAATCCTCTTCGTTGCCTTCCCTCAATATATCTGTGGATGAGAGTTATCATTTATAACTCTGCGGGTTTGTGAATTGCAGTGTCCCTGAGTTCCATTTTTCAACTCGCTTTTTTGGGAGCTGGCCACAAAAGCGCGAGATTGCCTCAGGCCGTATTCTGGTTCCTGGAGGCAGGCTGAGCCTGTGGTTAATTCTTCTTCCTGATGGGAAAATAGAGTGACCTGTGCCTGTCCCAACACCTAGATCTAGTCTCTCATTGGTTGCCCCTCTTCCCGTTCATCTTCAGGACAAATTGCAACCTGTAGGGAACAGGAGCTTAAAGGTGCTGATTCTCCAAGTAGGGAGATTGCTAGTAAAATAGCTGGAAAGGCGAACCCGAGCACAAGAAGATGAGAAATGGGGTGCGTTTTAGAAACCTTTCAAAATCACACGGTGTACCATCTTCTGGGTTTCTCATGCATGTTTTCGATGTAGGAAGATGCCCTTGAACCTGGAGATTTGGGACCCATGGGATGGGTACCACGCAGTATTACTTTAAAGGGTCTGAGTTTGCTCACCCAACCTCACCCAACCTCTCAGCCCCAAGAGTGTCCACCCTTATGTCTCATCCAGGTGTGGGTCTAGATATGGTCAATCCAGGTTGCATCACAGCCCCTGAACGAATTTTGTAAGAATTTCTCTCTCTTTCACTGTCTTTGTTTTACGGGTTTTTAAAAGTAATTTATTTTTATAATGGGGTTTAGCTGCTTTTCACGGCTGTGTTTATGCGGCTTTACACACACTTGGCTCACTTCCAGAGAGATATCAATACATAGGTTTTACGATTCTTACTAGTCAGATATATTCTTGTGCGGTGAATAGGGGGTGTTGAGTCCAGTTCACTGAGCAAGGAGTAGGTCTTGTCTATTACATATTGGGTGTATGGAACAGTATCTGAGCGAATTTGAAACCCTTGTTTTATGCATCACCCCACCTCACCTTTCCCGTTAAGCAGCCATAGTGTGTTTTCTAAACGTGTGACTCTGTTCTGTTTTGTAATTCAGTTCAAGTGTAGCGGTTTTTACATTCTCTCTATAAGTGATAGCTTATGATAAGTGTCTTTTTCTGTGTGACTTATTTCACTTAGAATCGTCATACCTAAATCCACTCATCTTGCTTCTACTAGCCTTATGACATTGATTTCATGTCTGAGAGATATTCCTTTGTACATAAGGACCACAACTTCTTTATCCATTTATCTCTTTCCTGGGATATTTAAGGTGTCATGAAGTGGAGGTTCTTGTCAACATAGCAGCCCTAAACATTGGGGTGCCTGTGTCTTGCTGATTTTTAGTTTTTCCAATTTATACGCTCATGAGTGGACGTGCCCTATGCTCCCTATGCTGTGTTTTTTCGATGTTTCAGGACACACCGTACACTTCTCCAGAGTGGCTGTTGGCAATTTACATCCCACCCATCAGCGTAGCAAGGCTGCCATTTCTCCATGGCCTGTCCTGCATTTCTGGTTTTGAAACTTTTTGCAGCATGGCCCTTTTGACCGATGGGAAGCGAGACCTCTTTGTAGCGCTGATTTGCCTTTCCAGGTTGCTTGGTTGGCCAAAAAGGGCGTATGCGTTTTTTCCTGAATATATTCAGGAAAAAACGCATACGCCCTTTTTGGCCAAGGGCATCATTGTCGACGTTTTGCCGCTTTTCATGTGCTTTAAAGGCGATTCGAATCTACCTCCTGAAATCTGTTTCCTGCAATTCTGCCTTGCTTTCAAATCCTCTTCGTTGCCTTCCCTCAATATATCTGTGGATGAGAGTTATCATTTATAACTCTGCGGGTTTGTGAATTGCAGTGTCCCTGAGCTCCATTTTTCAACTCGCTTTTTTGGGAGCTGGCCGCAAAAGCGCGGGATTGCCTCAGGCCCTATTCTGGTTCCTGGTGGCAGGCTGAGCCTGTGGTTAATTCTTCTTCCTGATGGGAAAATAGAGTGACCTGGGCCTGTCCCAACACCTAGATCTAGTCTCTCATTGGTTGCCCCTCTTCCCGTTCATCCTCAGGACAAATTGCAACCTGTAGGGAACAGGAGCTTAAAGGTGCTGATTCTCCAAGTAGGGAGATTGCTAGTAAAGTAGCTGGAAAGGCGAACCCGAGCACAAGGAGATGAGAAATTGGGTGCGTTTTAGAAACCTTTCAAAATCACACGGTGTACCATCTTCTGGGTTTCTCATGCATGTTTTCGATGTAGGAAGATGCCTTTGAACCTGGAGGTTTAGGAACCATGGGATGGGTAACACACAGTATTACTTTAAAGGGTCTGCGTTTGCTCACCCAACCTCACCCAACCTCTAAGCCCCAAGAGTGTCCACCCTTATGTCTCATCCAGCTGTGGGTCTAGATATGGTCAATCCAGGTTGCATCACAGCCTCTGAACGAATTTTGTAAGAATTTCTCTCTCTTTCACTGTCTTTGTTTTACGGGTTTTTAAAAGTAATTTATTTTATAATGGGGTTTAGCTGCTTTTCACGGCTGTGTTTATGCGGCTTTACACCCACTTGACTCACTTCCAGACAGATATCAATACATAGGTTTTAAGATTCTTACTAGTCACATATATTCTTGTGCGGTGAATAGGGGGTGTTGAGTCCAGTTCACTGAGCAAGGAGTAGGTCTTGTCTATTACATATTGGGTGTATGGAACGGTATCTGAGCGAATTTGAAGCCCTTGTTTTATGCATCACCCCACCTCACCTTTCCCGTTAAGCAGCCATAGTGTGTTTTCTAAACGTGTGACTCTGTTCTGTTTTGTAATTCAGTTCAGGTGTAGCGGTTTTTACATTCCCTCTATAAGTGATAGCTTATGATAAGTGTCTTTTTCTGTGTCACTTATTTCACTTTGAATCGTCATACCTAAATCCACTCATCTTGCTTCTACTAGCCTTATGATATTGATTTCATGTCTGAGTGATATTCCTTTGTACATAAGGACCACAACTTCTTTATCCATTTTTCTCTTTCCTGGGATATTTAAGGTGTCATGAAGTGGAGGTTCTTGTCAACATAGCAGCCCTAAACATTGGGGTGCCTGTGTCTTGCTGATTTTTAGTTTTCCCAATTTATACGCCCGTGAGTGGACGTGCCCTATGCTCCCTAAGCTGTGTTTTTTCGATGTTTCAGGACACACCGTACACTTCTCCAGAGTGGCTTTTGGCAATGTACATCCCGCCCATCAGCGTAGCAAGGCTGCCATTTCTCCATGGCCTGTCCTGCATTTCTGGTTTTGACACTTTTTGCAGCATGGCCCTTTTGACCGATGGGAAGCGAGACCTCTTTGTAGCGCTGATTTGCCTTTCCAGGTTGCTTGGTTGGCCAAAAAGGGCGTATTCGTTTTTTCCTGAATATATTCAAGAAAAAACGCATACGCCCTTTTTGGCCAAGGGCATCATTGTCGACGTTTTGCCGCTTTTCATGTGCTTTAAAGGCGATTCGAATCTACCTCCTGAAATCTCTTTCCTGCAATTCTGCCTTGCTTTCAAATCCTCTTCGTTGCCTTCCCTCAATATATCTGTGGATGAGAGTTATCATTTATAACTCTGCGGGTTTGTGAATTGCAGTGTCCCTGAGTTCCATTTTTCAACTCGCTTTTTTGGGAGCTGGCCACAAAAGCGCGAGATTGCCTCAGGCCCTATTCTGGTTCCTGGAGGCAGGCTGAGCCTGTGGTTAATTCTTCTTCCTGATGGGAAAATAGAGTGACCTGTGCCTGTCCCAACACCTAGATCTAGTCTCTCATTGGTTGCCCCTCTTCCCGTTCATCTTCAGGACAAATTGCAACCTGTAGGGAACAGGAGCTTAAAGGTGCTGATTCTCCAAGTAGGGAGATTGCTAGTAAAGTAGCTGGAAAGGCGAAACCTAGCACAAGGAGATGAGAAATGGGGTGCGTTTTAGAAACCTTTCAAAATCACACGGTGTACCATCTTCTGGGTTTCTCATGCATGTTTTCGATGTAGGAAGATGCCCTTGAACCTGGAGATTTGAGACCCATAGGATGGGTACCACGCAGTATTACTTTAAAGGGTCTGAGTTTGCTCACCCAACCTCACCCAACCTCTCAGCCCCAAGAGTGTCCACCCTTATGTCTCATCCAGGTGTGGGTCTAGATAAGGTCAATCCAGGTTGCATCACAGCCCCTGAACGAATTTTGTAAGAATTTCTCTCTCTTTCACTGTCTTTGTTTTACGGGTTTTTAAAAGTAATTTATTTTTATAATGGGGTTTAGCTGCTTTTCACGGCTGTGTTTATGCGGCTTTACACCCACTTGGCTCACTTCCAGAGAGATATCAATACATAGGTTTTACTATTCTTACTAGTCAGATATATTCTTGTGCGGTGAATAGGGGGTGTTGAGTCCAGTTCACTGAGCAAGGAGTAGGTATTGTCTATTACATATTGGGTGTATGGAAAAGTATCTGAGCGAATTTGAAACCCTAGTTTTATGCATCACCCCACCTCACCTTTCCCGTTAAGCAGCCATAGTGAGTTTTCTAAACGTGTGACTCTGTTCTGTTTTTTAATTCAGTTCAATTGTAGCGGTTTTTACATTCTCTCTATAAGAGATAGCTTATGATAAGTGTCTTTTTCTGTGTGACTGATTTCACTTAGAATCGTCATACCTAAATCCACTCATCTTGCTTCTACTAGCCTTATGACATTGATTTCATGTCTGAGTGATATTCCTTTGTACATAAGGACCACAACTTCTTTATCCATTTTTCTCTTTCCTGGGATATTTAAGGTGTCATGAAGTGGAGGTTCTTGTCAACATAGCAGCCCTAAACATTGGGGTGCCTGTGTCTTGCTGATTTTTAGTTTTCCCAATTTATACGCCCATGAGTGGACGTGCCCTATGCTCCCTAAGCTGTGTTTTTTCGATGTTTCAGGACACACCGTATACTTCTCCAGAGTGGCTGTTGGCAATTTACATCCCGCCCATCAGCGTAGCAAGGCTGCCATTTCTCCATGGCCTGTCCTGCATTTCTGGTTTTGACACTTTTTGCAGCATGGCCCTTTTGACCGATGGGAAGCAAGACCTTTTTGTAGCGCTGATTTGCCTTTCCCGGTTGCTTGGTTGGCCAAAAAGGGCGTATGCGTTTTTTCCTGAATATATTCAGGAAAAAACGCATACGCCCTTTTTGGCCAAGGGCATCATTGTCGACGTTTTGCCGCTTTTCATGTGCTTTAAAGGCGATTCGAATCTACCTCCTGAAATCTGTTTCCTGCAATTCTGCCTTGCTTTCAAATCCTCTTCGTTGCCTTCCCTCAATATATCTGTGGATGAGAGTTATCATTTATAACTCTGCGGGTTTGTGAATTGCAGTGTCCCTGAGCTCCATTTTTCAACTCGCTTTTTTGGGAGCTGGCCGCAAAAGCGCGGGATTGCCTCAGGCCCTATTCTGGTTCCTGGCGGCAGGCTGAGCCTGTGGTTAATTCTTCTTCCTGATGGGAAAATAGAGTGACCTGGGCCTGTCCCAACACCTAGATCTAGTCTCTCTTTGGTTGCCCCTCTTCCCGTTCATCCTCAGGACAAATTGCAACCTGTAGGGAACAGGAGCTTAAAGGTGCTGATTCTCCAAGTAGGGAGATTGCTAGTAAAGTAGCTCGAAAGGCGAACCCGAGCACAAGGAGATGAGAAATGAGGTGCGTTTTAGAAACCTTTCAAAATCACACAGTGTACCATCTTCTGGGTTTCTCATGCATGTTTTCGATGTAGGAAGATGCCCTTGAACCTGGAGATTTGGGACCCATGGGATGGGTACCACACAGTATTACTTTAAAGGATCTGCGTTTGCTCACCCAACCTCACCCAACCTCTAAGCCCCAAGAGTGTCCACCCTTATGTCTCATCCAGCTGTGGGTCTAGATATGGTCAATCCAGGTTGCATCACAGCCTCTGAACGAATTTTGTAAGAATTTCTCTCTCTTTCACTGTCTTTGTTTTACGGGTTTTTAAAAGTAATTTATTTTTATAATGGGGTTTAGCTGCTTTTCACGGCTGTGTTTATGCAGCTTTACACCCACTTGACACACTTCCAGAGAGATATCAATACATAGGTTTTACGATTCTTACTAGTCACATATATTCTTGTGCGGTGAATAGGGGTTGTTGAGTCCAGTTCACTGAGCAAGGAGTAGGTCTTGTCTATTACATATTGGGTGTATGGAACAGTATCTGAGCGAATTTGAAACCCTTGTTTTATGCATCACCCCACCTCACCTTTCCCGTTAAGCAGCCATAGTGTGTTTTCTAAACGTGTGACTCTGTTCTGTTTTGTAATTCAGTTCAAGTGTAGCGGTTTTTACATTCCCTATATAAGTGATATCTTATGATAAGTGTCTTTTTCTGTGTGACTTATTTCACTTAGAATCGTCATACCTAAATCCACTCATCTTCCTTCTACTAGCCTTATGACATTGATTTCATGTCTGAGTGATATTCCTTTGTACATAAGGACCACAACTTCTTTATCCATTTTTCTCTTTCCTGGGATATTTAAGGTGTCATGAAGTGGAGGTTCTTGTCAACATAGCAGCCCTAAACATTGGGGTGCCTGTGTCTTGCTGATTTTTAGTTTTCCCAATTTATACGCCCATGAGTGGACGTGCCCTATGCTCCCTAAGCTGTGTTTTTTCGATGTTTCAGGACACACCGTACACTTCTCTAGAGTGGCTGTTGGCAATTTACATCCCGCCCATCAGCGTAGCAAGGCTGCCATTTCTCCATGGCCTGTCCTGCATTTCTGGTTTTGACACTTTTTGCAGCATGGCCCTTTTGACCGATGGGAAGCGAGACTTCTTTGTAGCGCTGATTTGCCTTTCCAGGTTGTTTGGTTGGCCAAAAAGGGCGTATGCGTTTTTTCCTGAATATATTCAGGAAAAAACGCATACGCCCTTTTTGGCCAAGGGCATCATTGTCGACCTTTTCCCGCTTTTCATGTGCTTTAAAGGCGATTCGAATCTACCTCCTGAAATCTGTTTTCTGCAATTCTGCCTTGCTTTCAAATCCTCTTCGTTGCCTTCCCTCAATATATCTGTGGATGAGAGTTATCATTTATAACTCTGCGGGTTTGTGAATTGCAGTGTCCCTGAGCTCCATTTTTCAACTCGCTTTTTTGGGAGCTGGCCGCAAAAGCGCGGGATTGCCTCAGGCCCTATTGTGCTTCTGGGCGGCAGGCTGAGCCTGTGATTAATTCTTCTTCCTGATGGGAAATTAGAGTGACCTGTGCCTGTCCCAACACCTAGATCTAGTCTCTCATTGGTTGCCCCTCTTCCCGTTCATCCTCAGGACAAATTGCAACCTGTACAGAACAGGAGGTTAAAGGTGCTGATTCTCCAAGTAGGGAGATTGCTAGTAAAGTAGCTGGAATGGCGAACCCGAGCACAAGGAGATGAGAAATGAGGTGCGTTTTAGAAACCTTTCAAAATCACACGGTGTACCATCTTCTGAGTTTCTCATGCATGTTTTTGATGTAGGAAGATGCCCTTGAACCTGGAGACTTGGGACCCATGGGATGGGTACCACGCAGTATTACTTTAAAGGGTCTGCGTTTGCTCACCCAACCTAACCCAACCTTTCAGCCCCAAGAATGTCCACCCTTATGTCTCATCCACCTGTGCGTGTAGATATTGTCAATCCAGGTTGCATCACAGCCTCTGAACGAATTTTGTAAGAATTTCTCTCTCTTTCACTGTCTTTGTTTTACGGGTTTTTAAAAGTAATTTATTTTTATAATGGGGTTTAGTTGCTTTTCACGGCTGTGTTTATGTGGCTTTACACCCACTTGACTCACTTCCAGACATATATCAATACATAGGTTTTAAGATTCTTACTAGTCACCTATATTCTTGTGCGGTGAATAGGGGGTGTTGAGTCCAGTTCACTGAGCAAGGAGTAGGTCTTGTCTATTACATATTGGGTGTATGGAACGGTATCTGAGCGAATTTGAAACCCTTGTTTTATGCATCACCCCACCTCACCTTTCCCGTTAAGCAGCCATAGTGTGTTTTCTAAACGTGTGACTCTGTTCTGTTTTGTAATTCAGTTCAAGTGTAGCGGTTTTTACATTCCCTCTATAAGTGATAGCTTATGATAAGTGTCTTTTTCTGTGTGACTTATTTCACTTAGAATCGTCATACCTAAATCCACTCATCTTGCTTCTACTAGCCTTATGACATTGATTTCATGTCTGAGTGATATTGCATTGTACATAAGGACCACAACTTCTTTATCCATTTTTCTCTTTCCTGGGATATTTAAGGTGTCATGAAGTGGAGGTTCTTGTCAACAGAGCAGCCCTAAACTTTGGGGTGCCTGTGTCTTGCTGATTTTTAGTTTTCCCAATTTATACGCCCATGAGTGGACGTGCCCTATGCTCCCTAAGCTGTGTTTTTTCGATGTTTCAGGACACACTGTACACTTCTCCAGAGTGGCTGTTGGCAATTTACATCCCGCTCATCAGCGTAGCAAGGCTGCCATTTCTCCATGGCCTGTCCTGCATTTCTGGTTTTGACACTTTTTGCAGCATGGCCCTTTTGACCGATGGGAAGCGAGACCTCTTTGTAGCGCTGATTTGCCTTTCCAGGTTGCTTGGTTGGCCAAAAAGGGCGTATGCGTTTTTTCCTGAATATATTCAGGAAAAAACGCATACGCCCTTTTTGGCCAAGGGCATCATTGTCGACGTTTTGCCGCTTTTCATGTGCTTTAAAGGCGATTCGAATCTACCTCCTGAAATCTCTTTCCTGCAATTCTGCCTTGCTTTCAAATCCTCTTCGTTGCCTTCCCTCAATATATCTGTGGATGAGAGTTATCATTTATAACTCTGCGGGTTTGTGAATTGCAGTGTCCCTGAGCTCCATTTTTCAACTCGCTTTTTTGGGAGCTGGCCGCAAAAGCGCGGGATTGCCTCAGGCCCTATTCTGGTTCCTGGCGGCTGGCTGAGCCTGTGGTTAATTCTTCTTCCTGATGGGAAAATAGAGTGACCTGGGCCTGTCCCAACACCTAGATCTAGTCTCTCATTGGTTGCCCCTCTTCCCGTTCAACCTCAGGACAAATTGCAACCTGTAGGGAACAGGAGCTTAAAGGTGCTGATTCTCCAAGTAGGGAGATTGCTAGTAAAGTAGCTCGAAAGGCGAACCCGAGCACAAGGAGATGAGAAATGGGGTGCGTTTTAGAAACCTTTCAAAATCACACGGTGTACCATCTTCTGGGTTTCTCATGCATGTTTTCGATGTAGGAAGATGCCCTTGAACCTGGAGATTTGGCACCCATGGGATGGGTACCACGCAGTATTACTTTAAAGGGTCTGAGTTTGCTCACCCAACCTCACCCAACCTCTAAGCCCCAAGAGTGTCCACCCTTATGTCTCATCCAGGTGTGGGTCTAGATATGGTCCATCCAGGTTGCATTACAGCCCCTGAACGAATTTTGTAGGAATTTCTCTCTCTTTCACTGTCTTTGTTTTACGGGTTTTTAAAAGTAATTTATTTTATAATGGGTTTAGCTGCTTTTCACGGCTGTGTTTATGCGGCTTTACACCCACTTGGCTCACTTCCAGAGAGATATCAATACATAGGTTTTACGATTCTTACTAGTCAGAAATATTCTTGTGCGGTGAATAGGGGGTGTTGAGTCCACTTCACTGAGCAAGGAGTAGGTCTTGTCTATTACATATTGGGTGTATGGAACGGTATCTGAGCGAATTTGAAACCCTTGTTTTATGCATCACCCCACCTCACCTTTCCCGTTAAGCAGCCATAGTGTGTTTTCTAAACGTGTGACTCTGTTCTGTTTTGTAATTCAGTTCAAGTGTAGCGGTTTTTACATTCCCTCTATAAGTGATAGCTTATGATTAGTGTCTTTTTCTGTGTCACTTATTTCACTTAGAATCGTCATACCTAAATCCACTCATCTTGCTTCTACAAGCCTTATGACATTGATTTCATGTCTGAGTGATATTCCATTGTACATAAGGACCACAACTTCTTTATCCATTTTTCTCTTTCCTGGGATATTTAAGGTGTCATGAAGTGGAGGTTCTTGTAAACAGAGCAGCCCTAAACTTTGGGGTGCCTGTGTCTTGCTGATTTTTAGTTTTCCCAATTTATACGCCCATGAGTGGACGTGCCCTACGCTCCATAAGCTGTGTTTTTTCGATGTTTCAGGACACACCATACACTTCTCCAGAGTGGCTGCTGGCAATTAACATCCCGCCCATCAGCGTAGCAAGGCTGCCATTTCTCCATGGCCTGTCCTGCATTTCTGGTTTTGACACTTTTTGCAGCATGGCCCTTTGGACCGATGGGAAGCGAGACTTCTTTGTAGCGCTGATTTGCCTTTCCAGGTTGCTTGGTTGGCCAAAAAGGGCGTATGCGTTTTTTCCTGAATATATTCAGGAAAAAACGCATACGCCCTTTTTGGCCAAGGGCATCATTGTCGACGTTTTGCCGCTTTTCATGTGCTTTAAAGGCGATTCGGATCTACCTCCGGAAATCTGTTTCCTGCAATTCTGCCTTGCTTTGAATACCTCTTCGTTGCCTTCCCTCAATATATCTGTGGATGACAGTTATCATTTATAACTCTGCGGGTTTGTGAATTGCAGTGTCCCTGAGCTCCATTTTTCAACTCGCTTTTTTGGGAGCTGGCCGCAAAAGCGCGGGATTGCCTCAGGCCCTATTCTGGTTCCTGGCGGCAGGCGGAGCCTGTGGTTAATTCTTCTTCCTGATGGGAAAATAGAGAGACCTGTGCCTGTCCCAACACCTAGATCTAGTCTCTCATTGGTTTCCCCTCTTCCCGTTCATCCTCAGGACAAATTGCAACCTGTAGGGAACAGGAGCTTAAAGGTGCTGGTTCTCCAAGTAGGGAGATTGCTAGTAAAGTAGCTGGAAAGGCGAACCCGAGCACAAGGAGATGAGAAATGGGGTGCGTTTTAGAAACCTTTCAAAATCACACGGTGTACCATCTTCTGGGTTTCTCATGCATGTTTTCGATGTAGGAAGATGCCCTTGAACCTGGAGATTTGGGACCCATGGGATGGGTACCACGCAGTATTACTTCAAAGGGTCTGCGTTTGCTCACCCAACCTCTCAGCCCCAAGAGTGTCCACCCTTATGTCTCATCCAGCTGTGGGTCTAGATATGGTCAATCCAGGTTGCATCACAGCCCCTGAACGAATTTTGTAAGAATTTCTCTCTGTTTCACTGTCTTTGTTTTATGGGTTATTAAAAGTAATTTATTTTTATAATGGGGTTTAGCTGCTTTTCACGGCTGTGTTTATGCGGATTTACACCCACTTGACTCACTTCCAGACAGATATCAGTACATAGGTTTTAAGATTGTTACTAGTCACATATATTCTTGTGCGGTGAATAGGGGGTGTTGTGTCCAGTTCACTGAGCAAGGAGTAGGTCTTGTCTATTACATATTGGGTGTATGGAACAGTATCTGAGCGAATTTGAACCCCTTGTTTTATGCATCACCCCACCTCACCTTTCCCGTTAAGCAGCCATAGTGAGTTTTCTAAACGTGTGACTCTGTTCTGTTTTTTAATTCAGTTCAATTGTAGCGGTTTTTACATTCTCTCTATAAGAGATAGCTTATGATAAGTGTCTTTTTCTGTGTGACTGATTTCACTTAGAATCGTCATACCTAAATCCACTCATCTTGCTTCTACTAGCCTTATGACATTGATTTCATGTCTGAGTGATATTCCTTTGTACATAAGGACCACAACTTCTTTATCCATTTTTCTCTTTCCTGGGATATTTAAGGTGTCATGAAGTGGAGGTTCTTGTCAACATAGCAGCCCTAAACATTGGGGTGCCTGTGTCTTGCTGATTTTTAGTTTTCCCAATTTATACGCCCATGAGTGGACGTGCCCTATGCTCCCTAAGCTGTGTTTTTTCGATGTTTCAGGACACACCGTATACTTCTCCAGAGTGGCTGTTGGCAATTTACATCCCGCCCATCAGCGTAGCAAGGCTGCCATTTCTCCATGGCCTGTCCTGCATTTCTGGTTTTGACACTTTTTGCAGCATGGCCCTTTTGACCGATGGGAAGCAAGACCTTTTTGTAGCGCTGATTTGCCTTTCCCGGTTGCTTGGTTGGCCAAAAAGGGCGTATGCGTTTTTTCCTGAATATATTCAGGAAAAAACGCATACGCCCTTTTTGGCCAAGGGCATCATTGTCGACGTTTTGCCGCTTTTCATGTGCTTTAAAGGCGATTCGAATCTACCTCCTGAAATCTGTTTCCTGCAATTCTGCCTTGCTTTCAAATCCTCTTCGTTGCCTTCCCTCAATATATCTGTGGATGAGAGTTATCATTTATAACTCTGCGGGTTTGTGAATTGCAGTGTCCCTGAGCTCCATTTTTCAACTCGCTTTTTTGGGAGCTGGCCGCAAAAGCGCGGGATTGCCTCAGGCCCTATTCTGGTTCCTGGCGGCAGGCTGAGCCTGTGGTTAATTCTTCTTCCTGATGGGAAAATAGAGTGACCTGGGCCTGTCCCAACACCTAGATCTAGTCTCTCTTTGGTTGCCCCTCTTCCCGTTCATCCTCAGGACAAATTGCAACCTGTAGGGAACAGGAGCTTAAAGGTGCTGATTCTCCAAGTAGGGAGATTGCTAGTAAAGTAGCTCGAAAGGCGAACCCGAGCACAAGGAGATGAGAAATGAGGTGCGTTTTAGAAACCTTTCAAAATCACACAGTGTACCATCTTCTGGGTTTCTCATGCATGTTTTCGATGTAGGAAGATGCCCTTGAACCTGGAGATTTGGGACCCATGGGATGGGTACCACACAGTATTACTTTAAAGGGTCTGCGTTTGCTCACCCAACCTCACCCAACCTCTAAGCCCCAAGAGTGTCCAACCTTATGTCTCATCCAGCTGTGGGTCTAGATATGGTCAATCCAGGTTGCATCACAGCCTCTGAACGAATTTTGTAAGAATTTCTCTCTCTTTCACTGTCTTTGTTTTACGGGTTTTTAAAAGTAATTTATTTTTATAATGGGGTTTAGCTGCTTTTCACGGCTGTGTTTATGCAGCTTTACACCCACTTGACACACTTCCAGAGAGATATCAATACATAGGTTTTACGATTCTTACTAGTCACATATATTCTTGTGCGGTGAATAGGGGTTGTTGAGTCCAGTTCACTGAGCAAGGAGTAGGTCTTGTCTATTACATATTGGGTGTATGGAACAGTATCTGAGCGAATTTGAAACCCTTGTTTTATGCATCACCCCACCTCACCTTTCCCGTTAAGCAGCCATAGTGTGTTTTCTAAACGTGTGACTCTGTTCTGTTTTGTAATTCAGTTCAAGTGTAGCGGTTTTTACATTCCCTATATAAGTGATATCTTATGATAAGTGTCTTTTTCTGTGTGACTTATTTCACTTAGAATCGTCATACCTAAATCCACTCATCTTGCTTCTACTAGCCTTATGACATTGATTTCATGTCTGAGTGATATTCCTTTGTACATAAGGACCACAACTTCTTTATCCATTTTTCTCTTTCCTGGGATATTTAAGGTGTCATGAAGTGGAGGTTCTTGTCAACATAGCAGCCCTAAACATTGGGGTGCCTGTGTCTTGCTGATTTTTAGTTTTCCCAATTTATACGCCCATGAGTGGACGTGCCCTATGCTCCCTAAGCTGTGTTTTTTCGATGTTTCAGGACACACCGTACACTTCTCTAGAGTGGCTGTTGGCAATTTACATCCCGCCCATCAGCGTAGCAAGGCTGCCATTTCTCCATGGCCTGTCCTGCATTTCTGGTTTTGACACTTTTTGCAGCATGGCCCTTTTGACCGATGGGAAGCGAGACTTCTTTGTAGCGCTGATTTGCCTTTCCAGGTTGTTTGGTTGGCCAAAAAGGGCGTATGCGTTTTTTCCTGAATATATTCAGGAAAAAACGCATACGCCCTTTTTGGCCAAGGGCATCATTGTCGACCTTTTCCCGCTTTTCATGTGCTTTAAAGGCGATTCGAATCTACCTCCTGAAATCTGTTTTCTGCAATTCTGCCTTGCTTTCAAATCCTCTTCGTTGCCTTCCCTCAATATATCTGTGGATGAGAGTTATCATTTATAACTCTGCGGGTTTGTGAATTGCAGTGTCCCTGAGCTCCATTTTTCAACTCGCTTTTTTGGGAGCTGGCCGCAAAAGCGCGGGATTGCCTCAGGCCCTATTGTGCTTCTGGGCGGCAGGCTGAGCCTGTGATTAATTCTTCTTCCTGATGGGAAATTAGAGTGACCTGTGCCTGTCCCAACACCTAGATCTAGTCTCTCATTGGTTGCCCCTCTTCCCGTTCATCCTCAGGACAAATTGCAACCTGTACAGAACAGGAGGTTAAAGGTGCTGATTCTCCAAGTAGGGAGATTGCTAGTAAAGTAGCTGGAATGGCGAACCCGAGCACAAGGAGATGAGAAATGAGGTGCGTTTTAGAAACCTTTCAAAATCACACGGTGTACCATCTTCTGAGTTTCTCATGCATGTTTTTGATGTAGGAAGATGCCCTTGAACCTGGAGACTTGGGACCCATGGGATGGGTACCACGCAGTATTACTTTAAAGGGTCTGCGTTTGCTCACCCAACCTAACCCAACCTTTCAGCCCCAAGAATGTCCACCCTTATGTCTCATCCACCTGTGCGTGTAGATATTGTCAATCCAGGTTGCATCACAGCCTCTGAACGAATTTTGTAAGAATTTCTCTCTCTTTCACTGTCTTTGTTTTACGGGTTTTTAAAAGTAATTTATTTTTATAATGGGGTTTAGTTGCTTTTCACGGCTGTGTTTATGCGGCTTTACACCCACTTGGCTCACTTCCAGAGAGATATCAATACATAGGTTTTACGATTCTTACTAGTCAGAAATATTCTTGTGCGGTGAATAGGGGGTGTTGAGTCCACTTCACTGAGCAAGGAGTAGGTCTTGTCTATTACATATTGGGTGTATGGAACGGTATCTGAGCGAATTTGAAACCCTTGTTTTATGCATCACCCCACCTCACCTTTCCCGTTAAGCAGCCATATTGTGTTTTCTAAACGTGTGACTCTGTTCTGTTTTGTAATTCAGTTCAAGTGTAGCGGTTTTTACATTCCCTCTATAAGTGATAGCTTATGATTAGTGTCTTTTTCTGTGTCACTTATTTCACTTAGAATCGTCATACCTAAATCCACTCATCTTGCTTCTACAAGCCTTATGACATTGATTTCATGTCTGAGTGATATTCCATTGTACATAAGGACCACAACTTCTTTATCCATTTTTCTCTTTCCTGGGATATTTAAGGTGTCATGAAGTGGAGGTTCTTGTAAACAGAGCAGCCCTAAACTTTGGGGTGCCTGTGTCTTGCTGATTTTTAGTTTTCCCAATTTATACGCCCATGAGTGGACGTGCCCTACGCTCCATAAGCTGTGTTTTTTCGATGTTTCAGGACACACCATACACTTCTCCAGAGTGGCTGCTGGCAATTAACATCCCGCCCATCAGCGTAGCAAGGCTGCCATTTCTCCATGGCCTGTCCTGCATTTCTGGTTTTGACACTTTTTGCAGCATGGCCCTTTGGACCGATGGGAAGCGAGACTTCTTTGTAGCGCTGATTTGCCTTTCCAGGTTGCTTGGTTGGCCAAAAAGGGCGTATGCGTTTTTTCCTGAATATATTCAGGAAAAAACGCATACGCCCTTTTTGGCCAAGGGCATCATTGTCGACGTTTTGCCGCTTTTCATGTGCTTTAAAGGCGATTCGGATCTACCTCCGGAAATCTGTTTCCTGCAATTCTGCCTTGCTTTGAATACCTCTTCGTTGCCTTCCCTCAATATATCTGTGGATGACAGTTATCATTTATAACTCTGCGGGTTTGTGAATTGCAGTGTCCCTGAGCTCCATTTTTCAACTCGCTTTTTTGGGAGCTGGCCGCAAAAGCGCGGGATTGCCTCAGGCCCTATTCTGGTTCCTGGCGGCAGGCGGAGCCTGTGGTTAATTCTTCTTCCTGATGGGAAAATAGAGAGACCTGTGCCTGTCCCAACACCTAGATCTAGTCTCTCATTGGTTTCCCCTCTTCCCGTTCATCCTCAGGACAAATTGCAACCTGTAGGGAACAGGAGCTTAAAGGTGCTGGTTCTCCAAGTAGGGAGATTGCTAGTAAAGTAGCTGGAAAGGCGAACCCGAGCACAAGGAGATGAGAAATGGGGTGCGTTTTAGAAACCTTTCAAAATCACACGGTGTACCATCTTCTGGGTTTCTCATGCATGTTTTCGATGTAGGAAGATGCCCTTGAACCTGGAGATTTGGGACCCATGGGATGGGTACCACGCAGTATTACTTCAAAGGGTCTGCGTTTGCTCACCCAACCTCTCAGCCCCAAGAGTGTCCACCCTTATGTCTCATCCAGCTGTGGGTCTAGATATGGTCAATCCAGGTTGCATCACAGCCCCTGAACGAATTTTGTAAGAATTTCTCTCTGTTTCACTGTCTTTGTTTTATGGGTTATTAAAAGTAATTTATTTTTATAATGGGGTTTAGCTGCTTTTCACGGCTGTGTTTATGCGGATTTACACCCACTTGACTCACTTCCAGACAGATATCAGTACATAGGTTTTAAGATTGTTACTAGTCACATATATTCTTGTGCGGTGAATAGGGGGTGTTGTGTCCAGTTCACTGAGCAAGGAGTAGGTCTTGTCTATTACATATTGGGTGTATGGAACAGTATCTGAGCGAATTTGAACCCCTTGTTTTATGCATCACCCCACCTCACCTTTCCCGTTAAGCAGCCATAGTGAGTTTTCTAAACGTGTGACTCTGTTCTGTTTTTTAATTCAGTTCAATTGTAGCGGTTTTTACATTCTCTCTATAAGAGATAGCTTATGATAAGTGTCTTTTTCTGTGTGACTGATTTCACTTAGAATCGTCATACCTAAATCCACTCATCTTGCTTCTACTAGCCTTATGACATTGATTTCATGTCTGAGTGATATTCCTTTGTACATAAGGACCACAACTTCTTTATCCATTTTTCTCTTTCCTGGGATATTTAAGGTGTCATGAAGTGGAGGTTCTTGTCAACATAGCAGCCCTAAACATTGGGGTGCCTGTGTCTTGCTGATTTTTAGTTTTCCCAATTTATACGCCCATGAGTGGACGTGCCCTATGCTCCCTAAGCTGTGTTTTTTCGATGTTTCAGGACACACCGTATACTTCTCCAGAGTGGCTGTTGGCAATTTACATCCCGCCCATCAGCGTAGCAAGGCTGCCATTTCTCCATGGCCTGTCCTGCATTTCTGGTTTTGACACTTTTTGCAGCATGGCCCTTTTGACCGATGGGAAGCAAGACCTTTTTGTAGCGCTGATTTGCCTTTCCCGGTTGCTTGGTTGGCCAAAAAGGGCGTATGCGTTTTTTCCTGAATATATTCAGGAAAAAACGCATACGCCCTTTTTGGCCAAGGGCATCATTGTCGACGTTTTGCCGCTTTTCATGTGCTTTAAAGGCGATTCGAATCTACCTCCTGAAATCTGTTTCCTGCAATTCTGCCTAGCTTTCAAATCCTCTTCGTTGCCTTCCCTCAATATATCTGTGGATGAGAGTTATCATTTATAACTCTGCGGGTTTGTGAATTGCAGTGTCCCTGAGCTCCATTTTTCAACTCGCTTTTTTGGGAGCTGGCCGCAAAAGCGCGGGATTGCCTCAGGCCCTATTCTGGTTCCTGGCGGCAGGCTGAGCCTGTGGTTAATTCTTCTTCCTGATGGGAAAATAGAGTGACCTGGGCCTGTCCCAACACCTAGATCTAGTCTCTCTTTGGTTGCCCCTCTTCCCGTTCATCCTCAGGACAAATTGCAACCTGTAGGGAACAGGAGCTTAAAGGTGCTGATTCTCCAAGTAGGGAGATTGCTAGTAAAGTAGCTCGAAAGGCGAACCCGAGCACAAGGAGATGAGAAATGAGGTGCGTTTTAGAAACCTTTCAAAATCACACAGTGTACCATCTTCTGGGTTTCTCATGCATGTTTTCGATGTAGGAAGATGCCCTTGAACCTGGAGATTTGGGACCCATGGGATGGGTACCACACAGTATTACTTTAAAGGGTCTGCGTTTGCTCACCCAACCTCACCCAACCTCTAAGCCCCAAGAGTGTCCAACCTTATGTCTCATCCAGCTGTGGGTCTAGATATGGTCAATCCAGGTTGCATCACAGCCTCTGAACGAATTTTGTAAGAATTTCTCTCTCTTTCACTGTCTTTGTTTTACGGGTTTTTAAAAGTAATTTATTTTTATAATGGGGTTTAGCTGCTTTTCACGGCTGTGTTTATGCAGCTTTACACCCACTTGACACACTTCCAGAGAGATATCAATACATAGGTTTTACGATTCTTACTAGTCACATATATTCTTGTGCGGTGAATAGGGGTTGTTGAGTCCAGTTCACTGAGCAAGGAGTAGGTCTTGTCTATTACATATTGGGTGTATGGAACAGTATCTGAGCGAATTTGAAACCCTTGTTTTATGCATCACCCCACCTCACCTTTCCCGTTAAGCAGCCATAGTGTGTTTTCTAAACGTGTGACTCTGTTCTGTTTTGTAATTCAGTTCAAGTGTAGCGGTTTTTACATTCCCTATATAAGTGATATCTTATGATAAGTGTCTTTTTCTGTGTGACTTATTTCACTTAGAATCGTCATACCTAAATCCACTCATCTTGCTTCTACTAGCCTTATGACATTGATTTCATGTCTGAGTGATATTCCTTTGTACATAAGGACCACAACTTCTTTATCCATTTTTCTCTTTCCTGGGATATTTAAGGTGTCATGAAGTGGAGGTTCTTGTCAACATAGCAGCCCTAAACATTGGGGTGCCTGTGTCTTGCTGATTTTTAGTTTTCCCAATTTATACGCCCATGAGTGGACGTGCCCTATGCTCCCTAAGCTGTGTTTTTTCGATGTTTCAGGACACACCGTACACTTCTCTAGAGTGGCTGTTGGCAATTTACATCCCGCCCATCAGCGTAGCAAGGCTGCCATTTCTCCATGGCCTGTCCTGCATTTCTGGTTTTGACACTTTTTGCAGCATGGCCCTTTTGACCGATGGGAAGCGAGACTTCTTTGTAGCGCTGATTTGCCTTTCCAGGTTGTTTGGTTGGCCAAAAAGGGCGTATGCGTTTTTTCCTGAATATATTCAGGAAAAAACGCATACGCCCTTTTTGGCCAAGGGCATCATTGTCGACCTTTTCCCGCTTTTCATGTGCTTTAAAGGCGATTCGAATCTACCTCCTGAAATCTGTTTTCTGCAATTCTGCCTTGCTTTCAAATCCTCTTCGTTGCCTTCCCTCAATATATCTGTGGATGAGAGTTATCATTTATAACTCTGCGGGTTTGTGAATTGCAGTGTCCCTGAGCTCCATTTTTCAACTCGCTTTTTTGGGAGCTGGCCGCAAAAGCGCGGGATTGCCTCAGGCCCTATTGTGCTTCTGGGCGGCAGGCTGAGCCTGTGATTCATTCTTCTTCCTGATGGGAAATTAGAGTGACCTGTGCCTGTCCCAACACCTAGATCTAGTCTCTCATTGGTTGCCCCTCTTCCCGTTCATCCTCAGGACAAATTGCAACCTGTACAGAACAGGAGGTTAAAGGTGCTGATTCTCCAAGTAGGGAGATTGCTAGTAAAGTAGCTGGAATGGCGAACCCGAGCACAAGGAGATGAGAAATGAGGTGCGTTTTAGAAACCTTTCAAAATCACACGGTGTACCATCTTCTGAGTTTCTCATGCATGTTTTTGATGTAGGAAGATGCCCTTGAACCTGGAGACTTGGGACCCATGGGATGGGTACCACGCAGTATTACTTTAAAGGGTCTGCGTTTGCTCACCCAACCTAACCCAACCTTTCAGCCCCAAGAATGTCCACCCTTATGTCTCATCCACCTGTGCGTGTAGATATTGTCAATCCAGGTTGCATCACAGCCTCTGAACGAATTTTGTAAGAATTTCTCTCTCTTTCACTGTCTTTGTTTTACGGGTTTTTAAAAGTAATTTATTTTTATAATGGGGTTTAGTTGCTTTTCACGGCTGTGTTTATGTGGCTTTACACCCACTTGACTCACTTCCAGACATATATCAATACATAGGTTTTAAGATTCTTACTAGTCACCTATATTCTTGTGCGGTGAATAGGGGGTGTTGAGTCCAGTTCACTGAGCAAGGAGTAGGTCTTGTCTATTACATATTGGGTGTATGGAACGGTATCTGAGCGAATTTGAAACCCTTGTTTTATGCATCACCCCACCTCACCTTTCCCGTTAAGCAGCCATAGTGTGTTTTCTAAACGTGTGACTCTGTTCTGTTTTGTAATTCAGTTCAAGTGTAGCGGTTTTTACATTCCCTCTATAAGTGATAGCTTATGATAAGTGTCTTTTTCTGTGTGACTTATTTCACTTAGAATCGTCATACCTAAATCCACTCATCTTGCTTCTACTAGCCTTATGACATTGATTTCATGTCTGAGTGATATTGCATTGTACATAAGGACCACAACTTCTTTATCCATTTTTCTCTTTCCTGGGATATTTAAGGTGTCATGAAGTGGAGGTTCTTGTCAACAGAGCAGCCCTAAACTTTGGGGTGCCTGTGTCTTGCTGATTTTTAGTTTTCCCAATTTATACGCCCATGAGTGGACGTGCCCTATGCTCCCTAAGCTGTGTTTTTTCGATGTTTCAGGACACACTGTACACTTCTCCAGAGTGGCTGTTGGCAATTTACATCCCGCTCATCAGCGTAGCAAGGCTGCCATTTCTCCATGGCCTGTCCTGCATTTCTGGTTTTGACACTTTTTGCAGCATGGCCCTTTTCACCGATGGGAAGCGAGACCTCTTTGTAGCGCTGATTTGCCTTTCCAGGTTGCTTGGTTGGCCAAAAAGGGCGTATGCGTTTTTTCCTGAATATATTCAGGAAAAAACGCATACGCCCTTTTTGGCCAAGGGCATCATTGTCGACGTTTTGCCGCTTTTCATGTGCTTTAAAGGCGATTCGAATCTACCTCCTGAAATCTCTTTCCTGCAATTCTGCCTTGCTTTCAAATCCTCTTCGTTGCCTTCCCTCAATATATCTGTGGATGAGAGTTATCATTTATAACTCTGCGGGTTTGTGAATTGCAGTGTCCCTGAGCTCCATTTTTCAACTCGCTTTTTTGGGAGCTGGCCGCAAAAGCGCGGGATTGCCTCAGGCCCTATTCTGGTTCCTGGCGGCTGGCTGAGCCTGTGGTTAATTCTTCTTCCTGATGGGAAAATAGAGTGACCTGGGCCTGTCCCAACACCTAGATCTAGTCTCTCATTGGTTGCCCCTCTTCCCGTTCAACCTCAGGACAAATTGCAACCTGTAGGGAACAGGAGCTTAAAGGTGCTGATTCTCCAAGTAGGGAGATTGCTAGTAAAGTAGCTCGAAAGGCGAACCCGAGCACAAGGAGATGAGAAATGGGGTGCGTTTTAGAAACCTTTCAAAATCACACGGTGTACCATCTTCTGGGTTTCTCATGCATGTTTTCGATGTAGGAAGATGCCCTTGAACCTGGAGATTTGGCACCCATGGGATGGGTACCACGCAGTATTACTTTAAAGGGTCTGAGTTTGCTCACCCAACCTCACCCAACCTCTAAGCCCCAAGAGTGTCCACCCTTATGTCTCATCCAGGTGTGGGTCTAGATATGGTCCATCCAGGTTGCATTACAGCCCCTGAACGAATTTTGTAGGAATTTCTCTCTCTTTCACTGTCTTTGTTTTACGGGATTTTAAAAGTAATTTATTTTTATAATGGGGTTTAGCTGCTTTTCACGGCTGTGTTTATGCGGCTTTACACCCACTTGGCTCACTTCCAGAGAGATATCAATACATAGGTTTTACGATTCTTACTAGTCAGATATATTCTTGTGCGGTGAATAGGGGGTGTTGAGTCCAGTTCACTGAGCAAGGAGTAGGTCTTGTCTATTACATATTGGGTGTATGGAAAAGTATCTGAGCGAATTTGAAACCCTTGTTTTATGCATCACCCCACCTCACCTTTCCCGTTAAGCAGCCATAGTGTGTTTTCTAAACGTGTGACTCTGTTCTGTTTTTTAATTCAGTTCAATTGTAGCGGTTTTTACATTCTCTCTATAAGAGATAGCTTATGATAAGTGTCTTTTTCTGTGTGACTGATTTCACTTAGAATCGTCATACCTAAATCCACTCATCTTGCTTCTACTAGCCTTATGACATTGATTTCATGTCTGAGTGATATTCCTTTGTACATAAGGACCACAACTTCTTTATCCATTTTTCTCTTTCCTCTGATATTTAAGGTGTCATGAAGTGGAGGTTCTTGTCAACATAGCAGCCCTAAACATTAGGGTGCCTGTGTCTTGCTGATTTTTAGTTTTCCCAATTTATACGCCCATGAGTGGACGTGCCCTATGCTCCCTAAGCTGTGTTTTTTCGATGTTTCAGGACACACCGTATACTTCTCCAGAGTGGCTGTTGGCAATTTACATCCCGCCCATCAGCGTAGCAAGGCTGCCATTTCTCCATGGCCTGTCCTGCATTTCTGGTTTTGACACTTTTTGCAGCATGGCCCTTTTGACCGATGGGAAGCGAGACCTCTTTGTAGCGCCGATTTGCCTTTCCAGGTTGCTTGGTTGGCCAAAAAGGGCGTATGCGTTTTTTCCTGAATATATTCAGGAAAAAACGCATACGCCCTTTTTGGCCAAGGGCATCATTGTCGACGTTTTGCCGCTTTTCATGTGCTTTAAAGGCGATTCGAATCTACCTCCTGAAATCTGTTTCCTGCAATTCTGCCTTGCTTTCAAATCCTCTTCGTTGCCTTCCCTCAATATATCTGTGGATGAGAGTTATCATTTATAACTCTGCGGGTTTGTGAATTGCAGTGTCCCTGAGTTCCATTTTTCAACTCGCTTTTTTGGGAGCTGGCCACAAAAGCGCGAGATTGCCTCAGGCCGTATTCTGGTTCCTGGAGGCAGGCTGAGCCTGTGGTTAATTCTTCTTCCTGATGGGAAAATAGAGTGACCTGTGCCTGTCCCAACACCTAGATCTAGTCTCTCATTGGTTGCCCCTCTTCCCGTTCATCTTCAGGACAAATTGCAACCTGTAGGGAACAGGAGCTTAAAGGTGCTGATTCTCCAAGTAGGGAGATTGCTAGTAAAATAGCTGGAAAGGCGAACCCGAGCACAAGAAGATGAGAAATGGGGTGCGTTTTAGAAACCTTTCAAAATCACACGGTGTACCATCTTCTGGGTTTCTCATGCATGTTTTCGATGTAGGAAGATGCCCTTGAACCTGGAGATTTGGGACCCATGGGATGGGTACCACGCAGTATTACTTTAAAGGGTCTGAGTTTGCTCACCCAACCTCACCCAACCTCTCAGCCCCAAGAGTGTCCACCCTTATGTCTCATCCAGGTGTGGGTCTAGATATGGTCAATCCAGGTTGCATCACAGCCCCTGAACGAATTTTGTAAGAATTTCTCTCTCTTTCACTGTCTTTGTTTTACGGGTTTTTAAAAGTAATTTATTTTTATAATGGGGTTTAGCTGCTTTTCACGGCTGTGTTTATGCGGCTTTACACACACTTGGCTCACTTCCAGAGAGATATCAATACATAGGTTTTACGATTCTTACTAGTCAGATATATTCTTGTGCGGTGAATAGGGGGTGTTGAGTCCAGTTCACTGAGCAAGGAGTAGGTCTTGTCTATTACATATTGGGTGTATGGAACAGTATCTGAGCGAATTTGAAACCCTTGTTTTATGCATCACCCCACCTCACCTTTCCCGTTAAGCAGCCATAGTGTGTTTTCTAAACGTGTGACTCTGTTCTGTTTTGTAATTCAGTTCAAGTGTAGCGGTTTTTACATTCTCTCTATAAGTGATAGCTTATGATAAGTGTCTTTTTCTGTGTGACTTATTTCACTTAGAATCGTCATACCTAAATCCACTCATCTTGCTTCTACTAGCCTTATGACATTGATTTCATGTCTGAGAGATATTCCTTTGTACATAAGGACCACAACTTCTTTATCCATTTATCTCTTTCCTGGGATATTTAAGGTGTCATGAAGTGGAGGTTCTTGTCAACATAGCAGCCCTAAACATTGGGGTGCCTGTGTCTTGCTGATTTTTAGTTTTTCCAATTTATACGCTCATGAGTGGACGTGCCCTATGCTCCCTATGCTGTGTTTTTTCGATGTTTCAGGACACACCGTACACTTCTCCAGAGTGGCTGTTGGCAATTTACATCCCACCCATCAGCGTAGCAAGGCTGCCATTTCTCCATGGCCTGTCCTGCATTTCTGGTTTTGAAACTTTTTGCAGCATGGCCCTTTTGACCGATGGGAAGCGAGACCTCTTTGTAGCGCTGATTTGCCTTTCCAGGTTGCTTGGTTGGCCAAAAAGGGCGTATGCGTTTTTTCCTGAATATATTCAGGAAAAAACGCATACGCCCTTTTTGGCCAAGGGCATCATTGTCGACGTTTTGCCGCTTTTCATGTGCTTTAAAGGCGATTCGAATCTACCTCCTGAAATCTGTTTCCTGCAATTCTGCCTTGCTTTCAAATCCTCTTCGTTGCCTTCCCTCAATATATCTGTGGATGAGAGTTATCATTTATAACTCTGCGGGTTTGTGAATTGCAGTGTCCCTGAGCTCCATTTTTCAACTCGCTTTTTTGGGAGCTGGCCGCAAAAGCGCGGGATTGCCTCAGGCCCTATTCTGGTTCCTGGTGGCAGGCTGAGCCTGTGGTTAATTCTTCTTCCTGATGGGAAAATAGAGTGACCTGGGCCTGTCCCAACACCTAGATCTAGTCTCTCATTGGTTGCCCCTCTTCCCGTTCATCCTCAGGACAAATTGCAACCTGTAGGGAACAGGAGCTTAAAGGTGCTGATTCTCCAAGTAGGGAGATTGCTAGTAAAGTAGCTGGAAAGGCGAACCCGAGCACAAGGAGATGAGAAATTGGGTGCGTTTTAGAAACCTTTCAAAATCACACGGTGTACCATCTTCTGGGTTTCTCATGCATGTTTTCGATGTAGGAAGATGCCTTTGAACCTGGAGGTTTAGGAACCATGGGATGGGTAACACACAGTATTACTTTAAAGGGTCTGCGTTTGCTCACCCAACCTCACCCAACCTCTAAGCCCCAAGAGTGTCCACCCTTATGTCTCATCCAGCTGTGGGTCTAGATATGGTCAATCCAGGTTGCATCACAGCCTCTGAACGAATTTTGTAAGAATTTCTCTCTCTTTCACTGTCTTTGTTTTACGGGTTTTTAAAAGTAATTTATTTTATAATGGGGTTTAGCTGCTTTTCACGGCTGTGTTTATGCGGCTTTACACCCACTTGACTCACTTCCAGACAGATATCAATACATAGGTTTTAAGATTCTTACTAGTCACATATATTCTTGTGCGGTGAATAGGGGGTGTTGAGTCCAGTTCACTGAGCAAGGAGTAGGTCTTGTCTATTACATATTGGGTGTATGGAACGGTATCTGAGCGAATTTGAAGCCCTTGTTTTATGCATCACCCCACCTCACCTTTCCCGTTAAGCAGCCATAGTGTGTTTTCTAAACGTGTGACTCTGTTCTGTTTTGTAATTCAGTTCAGGTGTAGCGGTTTTTACATTCCCTCTATAAGTGATAGCTTATGATAAGTGTCTTTTTCTGTGTCACTTATTTCACTTAGAATCGTCATACCTAAATCCACTCATCTTGCTTCTACTAGCCTTATGATATTGATTTCATGTCTGAGTGATATTCCTTTGTACATAAGGACCACAACTTCTTTATCCATTTTTCTCTTTCCTGGGATATTTAAGGTGTCATGAAGTGGAGGTTCTTGTCAACATAGCAGCCCTAAACATTGGGGTGCCTGTGTCTTGCTGATTTTTAGTTTTCCCAATTTATACGCCCGTGAGTGGACGTGCCCTATGCTCCCTAAGCTGTGTTTTTTCGATGTTTCAGGACACACCGTACACTTCTCCAGAGTGGCTTTTGGCAATGTACATCCCGCCCATCAGCGTAGCAAGGCTGCCATTTCTCCATGGCCTGTCCTGCATTTCTGGTTTTGACACTTTTTGCAGCATGGCCCTTTTGACCGATGGGAAGCGAGACCTCTTTGTAGCGCTGATTTGCCTTTCCAGGTTGCTTGGTTGGCCAAAAAGGGCGTATTCGTTTTTTCCTGAATATATTCAAGAAAAAACGCATACGCCCTTTTTGGCCAAGGGCATCATTGTCGACGTTTTGCCGCTTTTCATGTGCTTTAAAGGCGATTCGAATCTACCTCCTGAAATCTCTTTCCTGCAATTCTGCCTTGCTTTCAAATCCTCTTCGTTGCCTTCCCTCAATATATCTGTGGATGAGAGTTATCATTTATAACTCTGCGGGTTTGTGAATTGCAGTGTCCCTGAGTTCCATTTTTCAACTCGCTTTTTTGGGAGCTGGCCACAAAAGCGCGAGATTGCCTCAGGCCCTATTCTGGTTCCTGGAGGCAGGCTGAGCCTGTGGTTAATTCTTCTTCCTGATGGGAAAATAGAGTGACCTGTGCCTGTCCCAACACCTAGATCTAGTCTCTCATTGGTTGCCCCTCTTCCCGTTCATCTTCAGGACAAATTGCAACCTGTAGGGAACAGGAGCTTAAAGGTGCTGATTCTCCAAGTAGGGAGATTGCTAGTAAAGTAGCTGGAAAGGCGAACCCTAGCACAAGGAGATGAGAAATGGGGTGCGTTTTAGAAACCTTTCAAAATCACACGGTGTACCATCTTCTGGGTTTCTCATGCATGTTTTCGATGTAGGAAGATGCCCTTGAACCTGGAGATTTGAGACCCATAGGATGGGTACCACGCAGTATTACTTTAAAGGGTCTGAGTTTGCTCACCCAACCTCACCCAACCTCTCAGCCCCAAGAGTGTCCACCCTTATGTCTCATCCAGGTGTGGGTCTAGATAAGGTCAATCCAGGTTGCATCACAGCCCCTGAACGAATTTTGTAAGAATTTCTCTCTCTTTCACTGTCTTTGTTTTACGGGTTTTTAAAAGTAATTTATTTTTATAATGGGGTTTAGCTGCTTTTCACGGCTGTGTTTATGCGGCTTTACACCCACTTGGCTCACTTCCAGAGAGATATCAATACATAGGTTTTACTATTCTTACTAGTCAGATATATTCTTGTGCGGTGAATAGGGGGTGTTGAGTCCAGTTCACTGAGCAAGGAGTAGGTATTGTCTATTACATATTGGGTGTATGGAAAAGTATCTGAGCGAATTTGAAACCCTAGTTTTATGCATCACCCCACCTCACCTTTCCCGTTAAGCAGCCATAGTGAGTTTTCTAAACGTGTGACTCTGTTCTGTTTTTTAATTCAGTTCAATTGTAGCGGTTTTTACATTCTCTCTATAAGAGATAGCTTATGATAAGTGTCTTTTTCTGTGTGACTGATTTCACTTAGAATCGTCATACCTAAATCCACTCATCTTGCTTCTACTAGCCTTATGACATTGATTTCATGTCTGAGTGATATTCCTTTGTACATAAGGACCACAACTTCTTTATCCATTTTTCTCTTTCCTGGGATATTTAAGGTGTCATGAAGTGGAGGTTCTTGTCAACATAGCAGCCCTAAACATTGGGGTGCCTGTGTCTTGCTGATTTTTAGTTTTCCCAATTTATACGCCCATGAGTGGACGTGCCCTATGCTCCCTAAGCTGTGTTTTTTCGATGTTTCAGGACACACCGTATACTTCTCCAGAGTGGCTGTTGGCAATTTACATCCCGCCCATCAGCGTAGCAAGGCTGCCATTTCTCCATGGCCTGTCCTGCATTTCTGGTTTTGACACTTTTTGCAGCATGGCCCTTTTGACCGATGGGAAGCAAGACCTTTTTGTAGCGCTGATTTGCCTTTCCCGGTTGCTTGGTTGGCCAAAAAGGGCGTATGCGTTTTTTCCTGAATATATTCAGGAAAAAACGCATACGCCCTTTTTGGCCAAGGGCATCATTGTCGACGTTTTGCCGCTTTTCATGTGCTTTAAAGGCGATTCGAATCTACCTCCTGAAATCTGTTTCCTGCAATTCTGCCTTGCTTTCAAATCCTCTTCGTTGCCTTCCCTCAATATATCTGTGGATGAGAGTTATCATTTATAACTCTGCGGGTTTGTGAATTGCAGTGTCCCTGAGCTCCATTTTTCAACTCGCTTTTTTGGGAGCTGGCCGCAAAAGCGCGGGATTGCCTCAGGCCCTATTCTGGTTCCTGGCGGCAGGCTGAGCCTGTGGTTAATTCTTCTTCCTGATGGGAAAATAGAGTGACCTGGGCCTGTCCCAACACCTAGATCTAGTCTCTCTTTGGTTGCCCCTCTTCCCGTTCATCCTCAGGACAAATTGCAACCTGTAGGGAACAGGAGCTTAAAGGTGCTGATTCTCCAAGTAGGGAGATTGCTAGTAAAGTAGCTCGAAAGGCGAACCCGAGCACAAGGAGATGAGAAATGAGGTGCGTTTTAGAAACCTTTCAAAATCACACAGTGTACCATCTTCTGGGTTTCTCATGCATGTTTTCGATGTAGGAAGATGCCCTTGAACCTGGAGATTTGGGACCCATGGGATGGGTACCACACAGTATTACTTTAAAGGATCTGCGTTTGCTCACCCAACCTCACCCAACCTCTAAGCCCCAAGAGTGTCCACCCTTATGTCTCATCCAGCTGTGGGTCTAGATATGGTCAATCCAGGTTGCATCACAGCCTCTGAACGAATTTTGTAAGAATTTCTCTCTCTTTCACTGTCTTTGTTTTACGGGTTTTTAAAAGTAATTTATTTTTATAATGGGGTTTAGCTGCTTTTCACGGCTGTGTTTATGCAGCTTTACACCCACTTGACACACTTCCAGAGAGATATCAATACATAGGTTTTACGATTCTTACTAGTCACATATATTCTTGTGCGGTGAATAGGGGTTGTTGAGTCCAGTTCACTGAGCAAGGAGTAGGTCTTGTCTATTACATATTGGGTGTATGGAACAGTATCTGAGCGAATTTGAAACCCTTGTTTTATGCATCACCCCACCTCACCTTTCCCGTTAAGCAGCCATAGTGTGTTTTCTAAACGTGTGACTCTGTTCTGTTTTGTAATTCAGTTCAAGTGTAGCGGTTTTTACATTCCCTATATAAGTGATATCTTATGATAAGTGTCTTTTTCTGTGTGACTTATTTCACTTAGAATCGTCATACCTAAATCCACTCATCTTCCTTCTACTAGCCTTATGACATTGATTTCATGTCTGAGTGATATTCCTTTGTACATAAGGACCACAACTTCTTTATCCATTTTTCTCTTTCCTGGGATATTTAAGGTGTCATGAAGTGGAGGTTCTTGTCAACATAGCAGCCCTAAACATTGGGGTGCCTGTGTCTTGCTGATTTTTAGTTTTCCCAATTTATACGCCCATGAGTGGACGTGCCCTATGCTCCCTAAGCTGTGTTTTTTCGATGTTTCAGGACACACCGTACACTTCTCTAGAGTGGCTGTTGGCAATTTACATCCCGCCCATCAGCGTAGCAAGGCTGCCATTTCTCCATGGCCTGTCCTGCATTTCTGGTTTTGACACTTTTTGCAGCATGGCCCTTTTGACCGATGGGAAGCGAGACTTCTTTGTAGCGCTGATTTGCCTTTCCAGGTTGTTTGGTTGGCCAAAAAGGGCGTATGCGTTTTTTCCTGAATATATTCAGGAAAAAACGCATACGCCCTTTTTGGCCAAGGGCATCATTGTCGACCTTTTCCCGCTTTTCATGTGCTTTAAAGGCGATTCGAATCTACCTCCTGAAATCTGTTTTCTGCAATTCTGCCTTGCTTTCAAATCCTCTTCGTTGCCTTCCCTCAATATATCTGTGGATGAGAGTTATCATTTATAACTCTGCGGGTTTGTGAATTGCAGTGTCCCTGAGCTCCATTTTTCAACTCGCTTTTTTGGGAGCTGGCCGCAAAAGCGCGGGATTGCCTCAGGCCCTATTGTGCTTCTGGGCGGCAGGCTGAGCCTGTGATTAATTCTTCTTCCTGATGGGAAATTAGAGTGACCTGTGCCTGTCCCAACACCTAGATCTAGTCTCTCATTGGTTGCCCCTCTTCCCGTTCATCCTCAGGACAAATTGCAACCTGTACAGAACAGGAGGTTAAAGGTGCTGATTCTCCAAGTAGGGAGATTGCTAGTAAAGTAGCTGGAATGGCGAACCCGAGCACAAGGAGATGAGAAATGAGGTGCGTTTTAGAAACCTTTCAAAATCACACGGTGTACCATCTTCTGAGTTTCTCATGCATGTTTTTGATGTAGGAAGATGCCCTTGAACCTGGAGACTTGGGACCCATGGGATGGGTACCACGCAGTATTACTTTAAAGGGTCTGCGTTTGCTCACCCAACCTAACCCAACCTTTCAGCCCCAAGAATGTCCACCCTTATGTCTCATCCACCTGTGCGTGTAGATATTGTCAATCCAGGTTGCATCACAGCCTCTGAACGAATTTTGTAAGAATTTCTCTCTCTTTCACTGTCTTTGTTTTACGGGTTTTTAAAAGTAATTTATTTTTATAATGGGGTTTAGTTGCTTTTCACGGCTGTGTTTATGTGGCTTTACACCCACTTGACTCACTTCCAGACATATATCAATACATAGGTTTTAAGATTCTTACTAGTCACCTATATTCTTGTGCGGTGAATAGGGGGTGTTGAGTCCAGTTCACTGAGCAAGGAGTAGGTCTTGTCTATTACATATTGGGTGTATGGAACGGTATCTGAGCGAATTTGAAACCCTTGTTTTATGCATCACCCCACCTCACCTTTCCCGTTAAGCAGCCATAGTGTGTTTTCTAAACGTGTGACTCTGTTCTGTTTTGTAATTCAGTTCAAGTGTAGCGGTTTTTACATTCCCTCTATAAGTGATAGCTTATGATAAGTGTCTTTTTCTGTGTGACTTATTTCACTTAGAATCGTCATACCTAAATCCACTCATCTTGCTTCTACTAGCCTTATGACATTGATTTCATGTCTGAGTGATATTGCATTGTACATAAGGACCACAACTTCTTTATCCATTTTTCTCTTTCCTGGGATATTTAAGGTGTCATGAAGTGGAGGTTCTTGTCAACAGAGCAGCCCTAAACTTTGGGGTGCCTGTGTCTTGCTGATTTTTAGTTTTCCCAATTTATACGCCCATGAGTGGACGTGCCCTATGCTCCCTAAGCTGTGTTTTTTCGATGTTTCAGGACACACTGTACACTTCTCCAGAGTGGCTGTTGGCAATTTACATCCCGCTCATCAGCGTAGCAAGGCTGCCATTTCTCCATGGCCTGTCCTGCATTTCTGGTTTTGACACTTTTTGCAGCATGGCCCTTTTGACCGATGGGAAGCGAGACCTCTTTGTAGCGCTGATTTGCCTTTCCAGGTTGCTTGGTTGGCCAAAAAGGGCGTATGCGTTTTTTCCTGAATATATTCAGGAAAAAACGCATACGCCCTTTTTGGCCAAGGGCATCATTGTCGACGTTTTGCCGCTTTTCATGTGCTTTAAAGGCGATTCGAATCTACCTCCTGAAATCTCTTTCCTGCAATTCTGCCTTGCTTTCAAATCCTCTTCGTTGCCTTCCCTCAATATATCTGTGGATGAGAGTTATCATTTATAACTCTGCGGGTTTGTGAATTGCAGTGTCCCTGAGCTCCATTTTTCAACTCGCTTTTTTGGGAGCTGGCCGCAAAAGCGCGGGATTGCCTCAGGCCCTATTCTGGTTCCTGGCGGCTGGCTGAGCCTGTGGTTAATTCTTCTTCCTGATGGGAAAATAGAGTGACCTGGGCCTGTCCCAACACCTAGATCTAGTCTCTCATTGGTTGCCCCTCTTCCCGTTCAACCTCAGGACAAATTGCAACCTGTAGGGAACAGGAGCTTAAAGGTGCTGATTCTCCAAGTAGGGAGATTGCTAGTAAAGTAGCTCGAAAGGCGAACCCGAGCACAAGGAGATGAGAAATGGGGTGCGTTTTAGAAACCTTTCAAAATCACACGGTGTACCATCTTCTGGGTTTCTCATGCATGTTTTCGATGTAGGAAGATGCCCTTGAACCTGGAGATTTGGCACCCATGGGATGGGTACCACGCAGTATTACTTTAAAGGGTCTGAGTTTGCTCACCCAACCTCACCCAACCTCTAAGCCCCAAGAGTGTCCACCCTTATGTCTCATCCAGGTGTGGGTCTAGATATGGTCCATCCAGGTTGCATTACAGCCCCTGAACGAATTTTGTAGGAATTTCTCTCTCTTTCACTGTCTTTGTTTTACGGGTTTTTAAAAGTAATTTATTTTATAATGGGTTTAGCTGCTTTTCACGGCTGTGTTTATGCGGCTTTACACCCACTTGGCTCACTTCCAGAGAGATATCAATACATAGGTTTTACGATTCTTACTAGTCAGAAATATTCTTGTGCGGTGAATAGGGGGTGTTGAGTCCACTTCACTGAGCAAGGAGTAGGTCTTGTCTATTACATATTGGGTGTATGGAACGGTATCTGAGCGAATTTGAAACCCTTGTTTTATGCATCACCCCACCTCACCTTTCCCGTTAAGCAGCCATAGTGTGTTTTCTAAACGTGTGACTCTGTTCTGTTTTGTAATTCAGTTCAAGTGTAGCGGTTTTTACATTCCCTCTATAAGTGATAGCTTATGATTAGTGTCTTTTTCTGTGTCACTTATTTCACTTAGAATCGTCATACCTAAATCCACTCATCTTGCTTCTACAAGCCTTATGACATTGATTTCATGTCTGAGTGATATTCCATTGTACATAAGGACCACAACTTCTTTATCCATTTTTCTCTTTCCTGGGATATTTAAGGTGTCATGAAGTGGAGGTTCTTGTAAACAGAGCAGCCCTAAACTTTGGGGTGCCTGTGTCTTGCTGATTTTTAGTTTTCCCAATTTATACGCCCATGAGTGGACGTGCCCTACGCTCCATAAGCTGTGTTTTTTCGATGTTTCAGGACACACCATACACTTCTCCAGAGTGGCTGCTGGCAATTAACATCCCGCCCATCAGCGTAGCAAGGCTGCCATTTCTCCATGGCCTGTCCTGCATTTCTGGTTTTGACACTTTTTGCAGCATGGCCCTTTGGACCGATGGGAAGCGAGACTTCTTTGTAGCGCTGATTTGCCTTTCCAGGTTGCTTGGTTGGCCAAAAAGGGCGTATGCGTTTTTTCCTGAATATATTCAGGAAAAAACGCATACGCCCTTTTTGGCCAAGGGCATCATTGTCGACGTTTTGCCGCTTTTCATGTGCTTTAAAGGCGATTCGGATCTACCTCCGGAAATCTGTTTCCTGCAATTCTGCCTTGCTTTGAATACCTCTTCGTTGCCTTCCCTCAATATATCTGTGGATGACAGTTATCATTTATAACTCTGCGGGTTTGTGAATTGCAGTGTCCCTGAGCTCCATTTTTCAACTCGCTTTTTTGGGAGCTGGCCGCAAAAGCGCGGGATTGCCTCAGGCCCTATTCTGGTTCCTGGCGGCAGGCGGAGCCTGTGGTTAATTCTTCTTCCTGATGGGAAAATAGAGAGACCTGTGCCTGTCCCAACACCTAGATCTAGTCTCTCATTGGTTTCCCCTCTTCCCGTTCATCCTCAGGACAAATTGCAACCTGTAGGGAACAGGAGCTTAAAGGTGCTGGTTCTCCAAGTAGGGAGATTGCTAGTAAAGTAGCTGGAAAGGCGAACCCGAGCACAAGGAGATGAGAAATGGGGTGCGTTTTAGAAACCTTTCAAAATCACACGGTGTACCATCTTCTGGGTTTCTCATGCATGTTTTCGATGTAGGAAGATGCCCTTGAACCTGGAGATTTGGGACCCATGGGATGGGTACCACGCAGTATTACTTCAAAGGGTCTGCGTTTGCTCACCCAACCTCTCAGCCCCAAGAGTGTCCACCCTTATGTCTCATCCAGCTGTGGGTCTAGATATGGTCAATCCAGGTTGCATCACAGCCCCTGAACGAATTTTGTAAGAATTTCTCTCTGTTTCACTGTCTTTGTTTTATGGGTTATTAAAAGTAATTTATTTTTATAATGGGGTTTAGCTGCTTTTCACGGCTGTGTTTATGCGGATTTACACCCACTTGACTCACTTCCAGACAGATATCAGTACATAGGTTTTAAGATTGTTACTAGTCACATATATTCTTGTGCGGTGAATAGGGGGTGTTGTGTCCAGTTCACTGAGCAAGGAGTAGGTCTTGTCTATTACATATTGGGTGTATGGAACAGTATCTGAGCGAATTTGAACCCCTTGTTTTATGCATCACCCCACCTCACCTTTCCCGTTAAGCAGCCATAGTGAGTTTTCTAAACGTGTGACTCTGTTCTGTTTTTTAATTCAGTTCAATTGTAGCGGTTTTTACATTCTCTCTATAAGAGATAGCTTATGATAAGTGTCTTTTTCTGTGTGACTGATTTCACTTAGAATCGTCATACCTAAATCCACTCATCTTGCTTCTACTAGCCTTATGACATTGATTTCATGTCTGAGTGATATTCCTTTGTACATAAGGACCACAACTTCTTTATCCATTTTTCTCTTTCCTGGGATATTTAAGGTGTCATGAAGTGGAGGTTCTTGTCAACATAGCAGCCCTAAACATTGGGGTGCCTGTGTCTTGCTGATTTTTAGTTTTCCCAATTTATACGCCCATGAGTGGACGTGCCCTATGCTCCCTAAGCTGTGTTTTTTCGATGTTTCAGGACACACCGTATACTTCTCCAGAGTGGCTGTTGGCAATTTACATCCCGCCCATCAGCGTAGCAAGGCTGCCATTTCTCCATGGCCTGTCCTGCATTTCTGGTTTTGACACTTTTTGCAGCATGGCCCTTTTGACCGATGGGAAGCAAGACCTTTTTGTAGCGCTGATTTGCCTTTCCCGGTTGCTTGGTTGGCCAAAAAGGGCGTATGCGTTTTTTCCTGAATATATTCAGGAAAAAACGCATACGCCCTTTTTGGCCAAGGGCATCATTGTCGACGTTTTGCCGCTTTTCATGTGCTTTAAAGGCGATTCGAATCTACCTCCTGAAATCTGTTTCCTGCAATTCTGCCTTGCTTTCAAATCCTCTTCGTTGCCTTCCCTCAATATATCTGTGGATGAGAGTTATCATTTATAACTCTGCGGGTTTGTGAATTGCAGTGTCCCTGAGCTCCATTTTTCAACTCGCTTTTTTGGGAGCTGGCCGCAAAAGCGCGGGATTGCCTCAGGCCCTATTCTGGTTCCTGGCGGCAGGCTGAGCCTGTGGTTAATTCTTCTTCCTGATGGGAAAATAGAGTGACCTGGGCCTGTCCCAACACCTAGATCTAGTCTCTCTTTGGTTGCCCCTCTTCCCGTTCATCCTCAGGACAAATTGCAACCTGTAGGGAACAGGAGCTTAAAGGTGCTGATTCTCCAAGTAGGGAGATTGCTAGTAAAGTAGCTCGAAAGGCGAACCCGAGCACAAGGAGATGAGAAATGAGGTGCGTTTTAGAAACCTTTCAAAATCACACAGTGTACCATCTTCTGGGTTTCTCATGCATGTTTTCGATGTAGGAAGATGCCCTTGAACCTGGAGATTTGGGACCCATGGGATGGGTACCACACAGTATTACTTTAAAGGGTCTGCGTTTGCTCACCCAACCTCACCCAACCTCTAAGCCCCAAGAGTGTCCAACCTTATGTCTCATCCAGCTGTGGGTCTAGATATGGTCAATCCAGGTTGCATCACAGCCTCTGAACGAATTTTGTAAGAATTTCTCTCTCTTTCACTGTCTTTGTTTTACGGGTTTTTAAAAGTAATTTATTTTTATAATGGGGTTTAGCTGCTTTTCACGGCTGTGTTTATGCAGCTTTACACCCACTTGACACACTTCCAGAGAGATATCAATACATAGGTTTTACGATTCTTACTAGTCACATATATTCTTGTGCGGTGAATAGGGGTTGTTGAGTCCAGTTCACTGAGCAAGGAGTAGGTCTTGTCTATTACATATTGGGTGTATGGAACAGTATCTGAGCGAATTTGAAACCCTTGTTTTATGCATCACCCCACCTCACCTTTCCCGTTAAGCAGCCATAGTGTGTTTTCTAAACGTGTGACTCTGTTCTGTTTTGTAATTCAGTTCAAGTGTAGCGGTTTTTACATTCCCTATATAAGTGATATCTTATGATAAGTGTCTTTTTCTGTGTGACTTATTTCACTTAGAATCGTCATACCTAAATCCACTCATCTTGCTTCTACTAGCCTTATGACATTGATTTCATGTCTGAGTGATATTCCTTTGTACATAAGGACCACAACTTCTTTATCCATTTTTCTCTTTCCTGGGATATTTAAGGTGTCATGAAGTGGAGGTTCTTGTCAACATAGCAGCCCTAAACATTGGGGTGCCTGTGTCTTGCTGATTTTTAGTTTTCCCAATTTATACGCCCATGAGTGGACGTGCCCTATGCTCCCTAAGCTGTGTTTTTTCGATGTTTCAGGACACACCGTACACTTCTCTAGAGTGGCTGTTGGCAATTTACATCCCGCCCATCAGCGTAGCAAGGCTGCCATTTCTCCATGGCCTGTCCTGCATTTCTGGTTTTGACACTTTTTGCAGCATGGCCCTTTTGACCGATGGGAAGCGAGACTTCTTTGTAGCGCTGATTTGCCTTTCCAGGTTGTTTGGTTGGCCAAAAAGGGCGTATGCGTTTTTTCCTGAATATATTCAGGAAAAAACGCATACGCCCTTTTTGGCCAAGGGCATCATTGTCGACCTTTTCCCGCTTTTCATGTGCTTTAAAGGCGATTCGAATCTACCTCCTGAAATCTGTTTTCTGCAATTCTGCCTTGCTTTCAAATCCTCTTCGTTGCCTTCCCTCAATATATCTGTGGATGAGAGTTATCATTTATAACTCTGCGGGTTTGTGAATTGCAGTGTCCCTGAGCTCCATTTTTCAACTCGCTTTTTTGGGAGCTGGCCGCAAAAGCGCGGGATTGCCTCAGGCCCTATTGTGCTTCTGGGCGGCAGGCTGAGCCTGTGATTAATTCTTCTTCCTGATGGGAAATTAGAGTGACCTGTGCCTGTCCCAACACCTAGATCTAGTCTCTCATTGGTTGCCCCTCTTCCCGTTCATCCTCAGGACAAATTGCAACCTGTACAGAACAGGAGGTTAAAGGTGCTGATTCTCCAAGTAGGGAGATTGCTAGTAAAGTAGCTGGAATGGCGAACCCGAGCACAAGGAGATGAGAAATGAGGTGCGTTTTAGAAACCTTTCAAAATCACACGGTGTACCATCTTCTGAGTTTCTCATGCATGTTTTTGATGTAGGAAGATGCCCTTGAACCTGGAGACTTGGGACCCATGGGATGGGTACCACGCAGTATTACTTTAAAGGGTCTGCGTTTGCTCACCCAACCTAACCCAACCTTTCAGCCCCAAGAATGTCCACCCTTATGTCTCATCCACCTGTGCGTGTAGATATTGTCAATCCAGGTTGCATCACAGCCTCTGAACGAATTTTGTAAGAATTTCTCTCTCTTTCACTGTCTTTGTTTTACGGGTTTTTAAAAGTAATTTATTTTTATAATGGGGTTTAGTTGCTTTTCACGGCTGTGTTTATGTGGCTTTACACCCACTTGACTCACTTCCAGACATATATCAATACATAGGTTTTAAGATTCTTACTAGTCACCTATATTCTTGTGCGGTGAATAGGGGGTGTTGAGTCCAGTTCACTGAGCAAGGAGTAGGTCTTGTCTATTACATATTGGGTGTATGGAACGGTATCTGAGCGAATTTGAAACCCTTGTTTTATGCATCACCCCACCTCACCTTTCCCGTTAAGCAGCCATAGTGTGTTTTCTAAACGTGTGACTCTGTTCTGTTTTGTAATTCAGTTCAAGTGTAGCGGTTTTTACATTCCCTCTATAAGTGATAGCTTATGATAAGTGTCTTTTTCTGTGTGACTTATTTCACTTAGAATCGTCATACCTAAATCCACTCATCTTGCTTCTACTAGCCTTATGACATTGATTTCATGTCTGAGTGATATTGCATTGTACATAAGGACCACAACTTCTTTATCCATTTTTCTCTTTCCTGGGATATTTAAGGTGTCATGAAGTGGAGGTTCTTGTCAACAGAGCAGCCCTAAACTTTGGGGTGCCTGTGTCTTGCTGATTTTTAGTTTTCCCAATTTATACGCCCATGAGTGGACGTGCCCTATGCTCCCTAAGCTGTGTTTTTTCGATGTTTCAGGACACACTGTACACTTCTCCAGAGTGGCTGTTGGCAATTTACATCCCGCTCATCAGCGTAGCAAGGCTGCCATTTCTCCATGGCCTGTCCTGCATTTCTGGTTTTGACACTTTTTGCAGCATGGCCCTTTTCACCGATGGGAAGCGAGACCTCTTTGTAGCGCTGATTTGCCTTTCCAGGTTGCTTGGTTGGCCAAAAAGGGCGTATGCGTTTTTTCCTGAATATATTCAGGAAAAAACGCATACGCCCTTTTTGGCCAAGGGCATCATTGTCGACGTTTTGCCGCTTTTCATGTGCTTTAAAGGCGATTCGAATCTACCTCCTGAAATCTCTTTCCTGCAATTCTGCCTTGCTTTCAAATCCTCTTCGTTGCCTTCCCTCAATATATCTGTGGATGAGAGTTATCATTTATAACTCTGCGGGTTTGTGAATTGCAGTGTCCCTGAGCTCCATTTTTCAACTCGCTTTTTTGGGAGCTGGCCGCAAAAGCGCGGGATTGCCTCAGGCCCTATTCTGGTTCCTGGCGGCTGGCTGAGCCTGTGGTTAATTCTTCTTCCTGATGGGAAAATAGAGTGACCTGGGCCTGTCCCAACACCTAGATCTAGTCTCTCATTGGTTGCCCCTCTTCCCGTTCAACCTCAGGACAAATTGCAACCTGTAGGGAACAGGAGCTTAAAGGTGCTGATTCTCCAAGTAGGGAGATTGCTAGTAAAGTAGCTCGAAAGGCGAACCCGAGCACAAGGAGATGAGAAATGGGGTGCGTTTTAGAAACCTTTCAAAATCACACGGTGTACCATCTTCTGGGTTTCTCATGCATGTTTTCGATGTAGGAAGATGCCCTTGAACCTGGAGATTTGGCACCCATGGGATGGGTACCACGCAGTATTACTTTAAAGGGTCTGAGTTTGCTCACCCAACCTCACCCAACCTCTAAGCCCCAAGAGTGTCCACCCTTATGTCTCATCCAGGTGTGGGTCTAGATATGGTCCATCCAGGTTGCATTACAGCCCCTGAACGAATTTTGTAGGAATTTCTCTCTCTTTCACTGTCTTTGTTTTACGGGTTTTTAAAAGTAATTTATTTTATAATGGGTTTAGCTGCTTTTCACGGCTGTGTTTATGCGGCTTTACACCCACTTGGCTCACTTCCAGAGAGATATCAATACATAGGTTTTACGATTCTTACTAGTCAGAAATATTCTTGTGCGGTGAATAGGGGGTGTTGAGTCCACTTCACTGAGCAAGGAGTAGGTCTTGTCTATTACATATTGGGTGTATGGAACGGTATCTGAGCGAATTTGAAACCCTTGTTTTATGCATCACCCCACCTCACCTTTCCCGTTAAGCAGCCATAGTGTGTTTTCTAAACGTGTGACTCTGTTCTGTTTTGTAATTCAGTTCAAGTGTAGCGGTTTTTACATTCCCTCTATAAGTGATAGCTTATGATTAGTGTCTTTTTCTGTGTCACTTATTTCACTTAGAATCGTCATACCTAAATCCACTCATCTTGCTTCTACAAGCCTTATGACATTGATTTCATGTCTGAGTGATATTCCATTGTACATAAGGACCACAACTTCTTTATCCATTTTTCTCTTTCCTGGGATATTTAAGGTGTCATGAAGTGGAGGTTCTTGTAAACAGAGCAGCCCTAAACTTTGGGGTGCCTGTGTCTTGCTGATTTTTAGTTTTCCCAATTTATACGCCCATGAGTGGACGTGCCCTACGCTCCCTAAGCTGTGTTTTTTCGATGTTTCAGGACACACCATACACTTCTCCAGAGTGGCTGCTGGCAATTAACATCCCGCCCATCAGCGTAGCAAGGCTGCCATTTCTCCATGGCCTGTCCTGCATTTCTGGTTTTGACACTTTTTGCAGCATGGCCCTTTGGACCGATGGGAAGCGAGACTTCTTTGTAGCGCTGATTTGCCTTTCCAGGTTGCTTGGTTGGCCAAAAAGGGCGTATGCGTTTTTTCCTGAATATATTCAGGAAAAAACGCATACGCCCTTTTTGGCCAAGGGCATCATTGTCGACGTTTTGCCGCTTTTCATGTGCTTTAAAGGCGATTCGGATCTACCTCCGGAAATCTGTTTCCTGCAATTCTGCCTTGCTTTGAATACCTCTTCGTTGCCTTCCCTCAATATATCTGTGGATGACAGTTATCATTTATAACTCTGCGGGTTTGTGAATTGCAGTGTCCCTGAGCTCCATTTTTCAACTCGCTTTTTTGGGAGCTGGCCGCAAAAGCGCGGGATTGCCTCAGGCCCTATTCTGGTTCCTGGCGGCAGGCGGAGCCTGTGGTTAATTCTTCTTCCTGATGGGAAAATAGAGAGACCTGTGCCTGTCCCAACACCTAGATCTAGTCTCTCATTGGTTTCCCCTCTTCCCGTTCATCCTCAGGACAAATTGCAACCTGTAGGGAACAGGAGCTTAAAGGTGCTGGTTCTCCAAGTAGGGAGATTGCTAGTAAAGTAGCTGGAAAGGCGAACCCGAGCACAAGGAGATGAGAAATGGGGTGCGTTTTAGAAACCTTTCAAAATCACACGGTGTACCATCTTCTGGGTTTCTCATGCATGTTTTCGATGTAGGAAGATGCCCTTGAACCTGGAGATTTGGGACCCATGGGATGGGTACCACGCAGTATTACTTCAAAGGGTCTGCGTTTGCTCACCCAACCTCTCAGCCCCAAGAGTGTCCACCCTTATGTCTCATCCAGCTGTGGGTCTAGATATGGTCAATCCAGGTTGCATCACAGCCCCTGAACGAATTTTGTAAGAATTTCTCTCTGTTTCACTGTCTTTGTTTTATGGGTTATTAAAAGTAATTTATTTTTATAATGGGGTTTAGCTGCTTTTCACGGCTGTGTTTATGCGGATTTACACCCACTTGACTCACTTCCAGACAGATATCAGTACATAGGTTTTAAGATTGTTACTAGTCACATATATTCTTGTGCGGTGAATAGGGGGTGTTGTGTCCAGTTCACTGAGCAAGGAGTAGGTCTTGTCTATTACATATTGGGTGTATGGAACGGTATCTGAGCGAATTTGAACCCCTTGTTTTATGCATCACCCCACTTCACCTTTCCCGTTAAGCAGCCATAGTGTGTTTTCTAAACGTGTGACTCTGTTCTGTTTTGTAATTCAGTTCAAGTGTAGCGGTTTTTACATTCCCTCTATAAGTGATAGCTTATGATAAGTGTCTTTTTCTGTGTGACTTATTTCACTTAGAATCGTCGTACCTAAGTCCACTCATCTTGCTTCTACTAGCCTTATGACATTGATTTCATGTCTGAGTGATATTCCATTGTACATAAGGACCACAACTTTTTTATCCATTTTTCTCTTTCCTGGGATATTTAAGGTTTCATGAAGTGGAGGTTCTTGTCAACAGAGTAGCCCCAAACTTTGGGGTGCCTGTGTCTTGCTGATTTTTAGTTTTCCCAATTTATACGCCCATGAGTGTACGTGCCCTATGCTCACTAAGCTGTGTTTTTTCGATGTTTCAGGACACACCGTATACTTCTCCAGAGTGGCTGTTGGCAATTTACATCCCGCCCATCAGGTTAGCAAGGCTGCCATTTCTCCATGGCCTGTCCTGCATTTCTGGTTTTGACACTTTTTGGAGCATGGCCCTTTTGGCCGATGGGAAGCGAGACTTCTTTGTAGCGCTGATTTGCCTTTCCAGGTTGCTTGGTTGGCCAAAAAGGGCGTATGCGTTTTTTCCTGAATATATTCAGGAAAAAACGCATACGCCCTTTTTGGCCAAGGGCATCATTGTCGACGTTTTGCAGCTTTTCATGTGCCTTAAAGGCGATTCGAATCTACCTCCTGAAATCTGTTTCCTGCAATTCTGCCTTGCTTTCAAATCCTCTTCGTTGCCTTCCCTCAATATATCTGTGGATGAGAGTTATCATTTATAACTCTGCGGGTTTGTGAATTGCAGTGTCCCTGAGCTCCATTTTTCAACTCGCTTTTTTGGGAGCTGGCCGCAAAAGCACGGGATTGCCTCAGGCCCTATTGTGCTTCTGGGCGGCAGGCTGAGCCTGTGATTAATTCTTCTTCCTGATGGGAAATTAGAGTGACCTGTGCCTGTCCCAACACCTAGATCTAGTCTCTCATCGGTTGCCCCTCTTCCCGTTCATCCTCAGGACAAATTGCAACCTGTACGGAACAGGAGGTTAAAGGTGCTGATTCTCCAAGTAGGGAGATTGCAAGTAAAGGAGCTGGAATGGCGAACCCGAGCACAAGGAGATGAGAAATGAGGTGCGTTTTAGAAACCTTTCAAAATCACACGGTGTACCATCTTCTGAGTTTCTCATGCATGTTTTCGATGTAGGAAGATGCCCTTGAACCTGGAGACTTGGGACCCATGGGATGGGTACCACGCAGTATTACTTTAAAGGGTCTGCGTTTGCTCACCCAACCTCACCCAACCTTTCAGCCCCAAGAGTGTCCACCCTTATGTCTCATCCAGCTGTGCGTGTAGATATGGTCAATCCAGGTTGCATCACAGCCTCTGAACGAATTTTGTAAGAATTTCTCTCTCTTTCACTGTCTTTGTTTTACGGGTTTTTAAAAGTAATTTATTTTTATAATGGGGTTTAGCTGCTTTTCACGGCTGTGTTTATGCGGCTTTACACCCACTTGACTCACTTCCAGACATATATCAATACATAGGTTTTAAGATTCTTACTAGTCACCTATATTCTTGTGCGGTGAATAGGGGGTGTTGAGTCCAGTTCACTGAGCAAGGAGTAGGTCTTGTCTATTACATATTGGGTGTATGGAACGGTATCTGAGCGAATTTGAACCCCTTGTTTTATGCATCACCCCGCCTCACCTTTCCCGTTAAGCAGCCATAGTGTGTTTTCTAAACGTGTGACTCTGTTCTGTTTTGTAATTCAGTTCAAGTGTAGCGGTTTTTACATTCCCTCTATAAGTGATAGCTTATGATAAGTGTCTTTTTCTGTGTGACTTATTTCACTTAGAATCGTCGTACCTAACTCCACTCATCTTGCTTCTACTAGCCTTATGACATTGATTTCATGTCTGAGTGATATTCCATTGTACATAAGGACCACGACTTCTTTATCCATTTTTCTCTTTCCTGGGATATTTAAGTTGTCATGAAGTGGAGGTTCTTGTCAACAGAGCAGCCCTAAACTTTGGGGTGCCTGTGTCTTGCTGATTTTTCTTTCTCCCAATTTATACGCCCATGAGTGGACGTGCCGTACGCTCCCTAAGCTGTGTTTTTTCGATGTTTCAGGACACACCATACACTTCTCCAGAGTGGCTGCTGGCAATTAACATCCCGCCCATCAGCGTAGCAAGGCTGCCATTTCTCCATGGCCTGTCCTGCATTTCTGGTTTTTACACTTTTTGCAGCATGACCCTTTTGACCGATGGGAAGCGAGACTTCTTTGTAGCGCTGATTTGCCTTTCCAGGTTGCTTGGTTGGCCAAAAAGGGCGTATGCGTTTTTTCCTGAATATATTCAGGAAAAAACGCATACGCCCTTTTTGGCCAAGGGCATCATTGTCGACGTTTTGCCGCTTTTCATGTGCTTTAAAGGCGATTCGAATCTACCTCCTGAAACCTGTTTCCTGCAATTCTGCCTTGCTTTCAAATCCTCTTCGTTGCCTTCCCTCAATATATTTGTGGACGAGAGTTATCGTTTATAACTCAGCAGGTTTGTGAATGGCAGTGCCCCTGAGCTCCATTTTTCAACTGTCTTGTTTGGGAGCTGGCCGCAAAAGCACGGGATTGCCTCAGGCCCTATTCTGGTTCCCGGCGGCAGGCTGAGCCTGTGGTTAATTCTTCTTCCTGATGGGAAAATAGAGTGACCTGTGCCTGTCCCAACACCTAGATCTAGTCTCTCATTGGTTGCCCCTCTTCCCGTTCATCCTCAGGACAAATTGCAACCTGTACAGAACAGGAGGTTAAAGGTGCTGATTCTCCAAGTAGGGAGATTGCTAGTGAAGTAGCTGGAATGGCGAACCCGAGCACAAGGAGATGAGAAATGAGGTGCGTTTTAGAAACCTTTCAAAATCACACGGTGTACCTTCTTCTGGGTTCCTCATGCAAGATTTCGATGTAGGAAGATGCCCTTGAACCTGGAGATTTGGGACCCATGGGATGGGTACCATGCAGTATTACTTTAAATGGTCTGCGTTTTCTCACCCAAGCTCACCCAACCTCTCAGCCCCAAGACTGTCCACATTTATGTCTCATCCAGCTGTGGGTCTAGATATGGTCAATCCAGGTTGCATCACAGCCCCTGAACGAATTTTGTAAGAATTTCTCTCTCTTTCACTGTCTTTGTTTTACGGGTTTTTAAAAGTAATTTATTTTTATAATGGGGTTTAGCTGCTTTTCACGGCTGTGTTTATGCGGATTTACACCCACTTGACTCACTTTCAGACAGATATCAATACATAGGTTTTAAGATTGTTACTAGTCACATATATTCTTGTGCGGTGAATAGGGGGTGTTGAGTCCAGTTCACTGAGCAAAGAGTAGGTCTTGTCTATTACATATTGGGTGTATGGAACGGTATCTGAGCGAATTTGAAACCCTTGTTTTATGCATCACCCCACCTCACCTTTCCCGTTAAGCAGCCATAGTGTGTTTTCTAAACGTGTGATTCTGTTCTGTTCTGTAATTCAGTTCAAGTGTAGCGGTTTTTACATTCCCTCTATAAGTGATAGCTTATGATAAGTGTCTTTTTCTGTGTGACTTATTTCCCTTAGAATCGTCGTACCTAAGTCCACTCATCTTGCTTCTACTAGCCTTATGACATTGATTTCATGTCTGAGTGATATTGCATTGTACATAAGGACCACAACTTCTTTATCCATTTTTCTCTTTCCTGGGATATTTAAGGTGTCATGAAGTGGAGGTTCTTGTCAACAGAGCAGCCCTAAACTTTGGGGTGCCTGTGTCTTGCTGATTTTTAGTTTTCCCAATTTATACGCCCATGAGTGGACGTGCCCTATGCTCCCTAAGCTGTGTTTTTTCGATGTTTCAGGACAAACTGTACACTTCTCCAGAGTGGCTGTTGGCAATTTACATCCCGCTCATCAGCGTAGCAAGGCTGCCATTTCTCCATGGCCTGTCCTGCATTTCTGGTTTTGACACTTTTTGCAGCATGGCCCTTTGGACCGATGGGAAGCGAGACTTCTTTGTAGCGCTGATTTGCCTTTCCAGGTTGCTTGGTTGGCCAAAAAGGGCGTATGCGTTTTTTCCTGAATATATTCAGGAAAAAACGCATACGCCCTTTTTGGCCAAGGGCATCATTGTCGACCTTTTGCCGCTTTTCATGTGCTTTAAAGGCGATTCGAATCTACCTCCTGAAATCTGTTTTCTGCAATTCTGCCTTGCTTTCAAATCCTCTTCGTTGCCTTCCCTCAATATATCTGTGGATGAGAGTTATCATTTATAACTCTGCGGGTTTGTGAATTGCAGTGTCCCTGAGCTCCATTTTTCAACTCGCTTTTTTGGGAGCTGGCCGCAAAAGCGCGGGATTGCCTCAGGCCCTATTGTGCTTCTGGGCGGCAGGCTGAGCCTGTGATTAATTCTTCTTCCTGATGGGAAATTAGAGTGACCTGTGCCTGTCCCAACACCTAGATCTAGTCTCTCATTGGTTGCCCCTCTTCCCGTTCATCCTCAGGACAAATTGCAACCTGTACAGAACAGGAGGTTAAAGGTGCTGATTCTCCAAGTAGGGAGATTGCTAGTAAAGTAGCTGGAATGGCGAACCCGAGCACAAGGAGATGAGAAATGAGGTGCGTTTTAGAAACCTTTCAAAATCACACGGTGTACCATCTTCTGAGTTTCTCATGCATGTTTTCGATGTAGGAAGATGCCCTTGAACCTGGAGACTTGGGACCCATGGGATTGGTACCACGCAGTATTACTTTAAAGGGTCTGCGTTTGCTCACCCAACCTAACCCAACCTCTCAGCCCCAAGAGTGTCCACCCTTATGACTCATCCACCTGTGCGTGTAGATATGGTCAATCCAGGTTGCATCACAGCCTCTGAACGAATTTTGTAAGAATTTCTCTCTCTTTCACTGTCTTTGTTTTACGGGTTTTTAAAAGTAATTTATTTTTATAATGGGGTTTAGTTGCTTTTCACGGCTGTGTTTATGCGGCTTTACACCCACTTGACTCACTTCCAGACAGATATCAATACATAGGTTTTAAGATTCTTACTAGTCACCTATATTCTTGTGCGGTGAATAGGGGGTGTTGAGTCCAGTTCACTGAGCAAGGAGTAGGTCTTGTCTATTACATATTGGGTGTATGGAACGGTATCTGAGCGAATTTGAAACCCTTGTTTTATGCATCACCCCACCTCACTTTTCCCGTTAAGCAGCCATAGTGTGTTTTCTAAACGTGTGACTCTGTTCTGTTTTGTAATTCAGTTCAAGTGTAGCGGTTTTTACATTCCCTCTATAAGTGATAGCTTATGATAAGTGTCTTTTTCTGTGTGACTTATTTCACTTAGAATCGTCGTACCTAACTCCACTCATCTTGCTTCTACTAGCCTTATGACATTGTTTTCATGTCTGAGTGATATTGCATTGTACATAAGGACCACAACTTCTTTATCCATTTTTCTCTTTCCTGGGATATTTAAGGTGTCATGAAGTGGAGGTTCTTGTCAACAGAGCAGCCCTAAACTTTGGGGTGCCTGTGTCTTGCTGATATTTAGTTTTCCCAATTTATACGCCCATGAGTGGACGTGCCCTATGCTCCCTAAGCTGTGTTTTTTCGATGTTTCAGGACACACTGTACACTTCTCCAGAGTGGCTGTTGGCAATTTACATCCCGCTCATCAGCGTAGCAAGGCTGCCATTTCTCCATGGCCTGTCCTGCATTTCTGGTTTTGACACTTTTTGCAGCATGACCCTTTTGACCGATGGGAAGCGAGACTTCTTTGTAGCGCTGATTTGCCTTTCCAGGTTGCTTGGTTGGCCAAAAAGGGCGTATGCGTTTTTTCCTGAATATATTCAGGAAAAAACGCATACGCCCTTTTTGGCCAAGGGCATCATTGTCGACGTTTTGCTGCTTTTCATGTGCTTTAAAGGCGATTCGAATCTACCTCCTGAAATCTGTTTTCTGCAATTCTGCCTTGCTTTCAAATCCTCTTCGTTGCCTTCCCTCAATATATCTGTGGATGAGAGTTATCATTTATAACTCTGCGGGTTTGTGAATTGCAGTGTCCCTGAGCTCCATTTTTCAACTGTCTTTTTTGGGAGCTGGCCGCAAAAGCGCGGGATTGCCTCAGGCCCTATTGTGCTTCTGGGCGGCAGGCTGAGCCTGTGATTAATTCTTCTTCCTGATGGGAAATTAGAGTGACCTGTGCCTGTCCCAACACCTAGATCTAGTCTCTCATTGGTTGCCCCTCTTCCCGTTCATCCTCAGGACAAATTGCAACCTGTACAGAACAGGAGGTTAAAGGTGCTGATTCTCCAAGTAGGGAGATTGCTAGTAAAGTAGCTGGAATGGCGAACCCGAGCACAAGGAGATGAGAAATGAGGTGCGTTTTAGAAACCTTTCAAAATCACACGGTGTACCATCTTCTGAGTTTCTCATGCATGTTTTCGATGTAGGAAGATGCCCTTGAACCTGGAGACTTGGGACCCATGGGATGGGTACCACGCAGTATTACTTTAAAGGGTCTGCGTTTGCTCACCCAACCTAACCCAACCTTTCAGCCCCAAGAGTGTCCACCCTTATGTCTCATCCACCTGTGCGTGTAGATATGGTCAATCCAGGTTGCATCACAGCCTCTGAACGAATTTTGTAAGAATTTCTCTCTCTTTCACTGTCTTTGTTTTACGGGTTTTTAAAAGTAATTTATTTTTATAATGGGGTTTAGTTGCTTTTCACGGCTGTGTTTATGCGGCTTTACACCCACTTGACTCACTTCCAGACATATATCAATACATAGGTTTTAAGATTCTTACTAGTCACCTATATTCTTGTGCGGTGAATAGGGGGTGTTGAGTCCAGTTCACTGAGCAAGGAGTAGGTCTTGTCTATTACATATTGGGTGTATGGAACGGTATCTGAGCGAATTTGAACCCCTTGTTTTATGCATCACCCCACCTCACCTTTCCCGTTAAGCAGCCATAGTGTGTTTTCTAAACGTGTGACTCTGTTCTGTTTTGTAATTCAGTTCAAGTGTAGCGGTTTTTACATTCCCTCTATAAGTGATAGCTTATGATAAGTGTCTTTTTCTGTGTGACTTATTTCACTTAGAATCGTCGTACCTAACTCCACTCATCTTGCTTCTACTAGCCTTATGACATTGATTTCATGTCTGAGTGATATTCCATTGTACATAAGGACCACGACTTCTTTATCCATTTTTCTCTTTCCTGGGATATTTAAGTTGTCATGAAGTGGAGGTTCTTGTCAACAGAGCAGCCCTAAACTTTGGGGTGCCTGTGTCTTGCTGATTTTTCTTTTTCCCAATTTATACGCCCATGAGTGGACGTGCCCTATGCTCCCTAAGCTGTGTTTTTTCGATGTTTCAGGACACACTGTACACTTCTCCAGAGTGGCTGTTGGCAATTTACATCCCGCTCATCAGCGTAGCAAGGCTGCCATTTCTCCATGGCCTGTCCTGCATTTCTGGTTTTGACACTTTTTGCAGCATGGCCCTTTTGACCGATGGGAAGCGAGACTTCTGTGTAGCGCTGATTTGCCTTTCCAGGTTGCTTGGTTGGCCAAAAAGGGCGTATGCGTTTTTTCCTGAATATATTCAGGAAAAAACGCATACGCCCTTTTTGGCCAAGGGCATCATTGTCGACGTTTTGCCGCTTTTCATGTGCTTTACAGGCGATTCGAATCTACCTCCTGAAATCTCTTTCCTGCAATTCTGCCTTGCTTTCAAATCCTCTTCGTTGCCTTCCCTCAATATATCTGTGGATGAGAGTTATCATTTATAACTCTGCGGGTTTGTGAATTGCAGTGTCCCTGAGCTCCATTTTTCAACTCGCTTTTTTGGGAGCTGGCCGCAAAAGCACGGGATTGCCTCAGGCCCTATTGTGCTTCTGGGCGGCAGGCTGAGCCTGTGATTAATTCTTCTTCCTGATGGGAAATTAGAGTGACCTGTGCCTGTCCCAACACCTAGATCTAGTCTCTCATTGGTTGCCCCTCTTCCCGTTCATCCTCAGGACAAATTGCAACCTGTAGGGAACAGGAGGTTAAAGGTGCTGATTCTCCAAGTAGGGAGATTGCTAGTAAAGTAGCTGGAATGGCGAACCCGAGCACAAGGAGATGAGAAATGAGGTGCGTTTTAGAAATCTTTCAAAATCACACGGTGTACCATCTTCTGAGTTTCTCATGCATGTTTTCGATGTAGGAAGATGCCCTCAACCCTGGAGGCTTGGGACCCATGGGATGGGTACCACGCAGTATTACTTTAAAGGGTCTGCGTTTGCTCACCCAACCTAACCCAACCTTTCAGCCCCAAGACTGTCCACCCTTATGTCTCATCCATCTGTGCGTGTAGATATGGTCAATCCAGGTTGCATCACAGCCTCTGAACGAATTTTGTAAGAATTTCTCTCTCTTTCACTGTCTTTGTTTTACGGGTTTTTAAAAGTAATTTATTTTTATAATGGGGTTTAGCTGCTTTTCACGGCTGTGTTTATGCGGATTTACACCCACTTGACTCACTTTCAGACAGATATCAATACATAGGTTTTAAGATTGTTACTAGTCACATATATTCTTGTGCGGTGAATAGGGGGTGTTGAGTCCAGTTCACTGAGCAAGGAGTAGGTCTTGTCTATTACATATTGGGTGTATGGAACGGTATCTGAGCGAATTTGAACCCCTTGTTTTATGCATCACCCCACCTCACCTTTCCCGTTAAGCAGCCATAGTGTGTTTTCTAAACGTGTGATTCTGTTCTGTTCTGTAATTCAGTTCAAGTGTAGCGGTTTTTACATTCCCTCTATAAGTGATAGCTTATGATAAGTGTCTTTTTCTGTGTGACTTATTTCACTTAGAATCGTCGTACCTAAGTCCACTCATCTTGCTTCTACTAGCCTTATGACATTGATTTCATGTCTGAGTGATATTGCATTGTACATAAGGACCACAACTTCTTTATCCATTTTTCTCTTTCCTGGGATATTTAAGGTGTCATGAAGTGGAGGTTCTTGTCAACAGAGCAGCCCTAAACTTTGGGGTGCCTGTGTCTTGCTGATTTTTCTTTTTCCCAATTTATACGCCCATGAGTGGACGTGCCCTATGCTCCCTAAGCTGTGTTTTTTCGATGTTTCAGAACACACTGTACACTTCTCCAGAGTGGCTGCTGGCAATTAACATCCCGCCCATCAGCGTAGCAAGGCTGCCATTTCTCCATGGCCTGTCCTGCATTTCTGGTTTTGACACTTTTTGCAGCATGACCCTTTTGACCGATGGGAAGCGAAACTTCTTTGTAGCGCTGATTTGCCTTTCCAGGTTGCTTGGTTGGCCAAAAAGGGCGTATGCGTTTTTTCCTGAATATATTCAGGAAAAAACGCATACGCCCTTTTTGGCCAAGGGCATCATTGTCGACGTTTTGCCGCTTTTCATGTGCTTTAAAGGCGATTCGAATCTACCTCCTGAAACCTGTTTCCTGCAATTCTGCCTTGCTTTCAAATCCTCTTCGTTGCTTTCCCTCAATATATTTGTGGACGAGAGTTATCATTTATAACTCAGCAGGTTTGTGAATGGCAGTGCCCCTGAGCTCCATTTTTCAACTGTCTTGTTTGGGAGCTGGCCGCAAAAGCACGGGATTGCCTCAGGCCCTATTCTGGTTCCCAGCGGCAGGCTGAGCCTGTGGTTAATTCTTCTTCCTGATGGGAAAATAGAGTGACCTGTGCCTGTCCCAACACCTAGATCTAGTCTCTCATTGGTTGCCCCTCTGCCCGTTCATCCTCAGGACAAATTGCAACCTGTACAGAACAGGAGGTTAAAGGTTCTGATTCTCCAAGTAGGGAGATTGCTAGTGAAGTAGCTGGAATGGCGAACCCGAGCACAAGGAGATGAGAAATGAGGTGCGTTTTAGAAACCTTTCAAAATCACATGGTGTACCTTCTTCTGGGTTCCTCATGCAAGATTTCGATGTAGGAAGATGCCCTTGAACCTGGAGATATGGGACCCATGGGATGGGTACCATGCAGTATTACTTTAAAGGGTCTGCGTTTTCTCACCCAACCTCACCCAACCTCTCAGCCCCAAGAGTGTCCACCCTTATGTCTCATCCAGCTGTGGGTCTAGATATGGTCAATCCAGGTTGCATCACAGCCCCTGAACGAATTTTGTAAGAATTTCTCTCTCTTTCACTGTCTTTGTTTTACGGGTTTTTAAAAGTAATTTATTTTTATAATGGGGTTTAGCTGCTTTTCACGGCTGTGTTTATGCGGATTTACACCCACTTGACTCACTTTCAGACAGATATCAATACATAGGTTTTAGGATTGTTACTAGTCACATATATTCTTGTTCGGTGAATAGGGGGTGTTGAGGCCAGTTCACTGAGCAAAGAGTAGGTCTTGTCTATTACATATTGGGTGTATGGAACGGTATCTGAGCGAATTTGAAACCCTTGTTTTATGCATCACCCCACCTCACCTTTCCCGTTAAGCAGCCATAGTGTGTTTTCTAAACGTGTGACTCTGTTCTGTTTTGTAATTCAGTTCAAGTGTAGCGGTTTTTACATTCCCTCTATAAGTGATAGCTTATGATAAGTGTCTTTTTCTGTGTGACTTATTTCACTTAGAATCGTCGTACCTAACTCCACTCATCTTGCTTCTACTAGCCTTATGACATTGATTTCATGTCTGAGTGATATTCCATTGTACATAAGGACCACGACTTCTTTATCCATTTTTCTCTTTCCTGGGATATTTAAGTTGTCATGAAGTGGAGGTTCTTGTCAACAGAGCAGCCCTAAACTTTGGGGTGCCTGTGTCTTGCTGATTTTTCTTTTTCCCAATTTATACGCCCATGAGTGGACGTGCCGTACGCTCCCTAAGCTGTGTTTTTTCGATGTTTCAGGACACACCATACACTTCTCCAGAGTGGCTGCTGGCAATTAACATCCCGCCCATCAGCGTAGCAAGGCTGCCATTTCTCCATGGCCTGTCCTGCATTTCTGGTTTTGACACTTTTTGCAGCATGACCCTTTTGACCGATGGGAAGCGAGACTTCTTTGTAGCGCTGATTTGCCTTACCAGGTTGCTTGGTTGGCCAAAAAGGGCGTATGCGTTTTTTCCTGAATATATTCAGGAAAAAACGCATACGCCCTTTTTGGCCAAGGGCATCATTGTCGACCTTTTGCCGCTTTTCATGTGCTTTAAAGGCGATTCGAATCTACCTCCTGAAATCTGTTTTCTGCAATTCTGCCTTGCTTTCAAATCCTCTTCGTTGCCTTCCCTCAATATATCTGTGGATGAGAGTTATCATTTATAACTCTGCGGGTTTGTGAATTGCAGTGTCCCTGAGCTCCATTTTTCAACTCGCTTTTTTGGGAGCTGGCCGCAAAAGCACGGGATTGCCTCAGGCCCTATTGTGCTTCTGGGCGGCAGGCTGAGCCTGTGATTAATTCTTCTTCCTGATGGGAAATTAGAGTGACCTGTGCCTGTCCCAACACCTAGATCTACTCTCTCATTGGTTGCCCCTCTTCCCGTTCATCCTCAGGACAAATTGCAACCTGTACAGAACAGGAGGTTAAAGGTGCTGATTCTCCAAGTAGGGAGATTGCTAGTAATGTAGCTGGAATGGCAAACCCGAGCACAAGGAGATGAGAAATGAGGTGCGTTTTAGAAACCTTTCAAAATCACACGGTGTACCATCTTCTGAGTTTCTCATGCATGTTTTCGATGTAGGAAGATGCCCTTGAACCTGGAGACTTGGGACCCATGGGATGGGTACCACGCAGTATTACTTTAAAGGGTCTGCGTTTGCTCACCCAACCTAACCCAACCTTTCAGCCCCAAGAGTGTCCACCCTTATGTCTCATCCACCTGTGCGTGTAGATATGGTCAATCCAGGTTGCATCACAGCCTCTGAACGAATTTTGTAAGAATTTCTCTCCCTTTCACTGTCTTTGTTTTACGGGTTTTTAAAAGTAATTTATTTTTATAATGGGGTTTAGTTGCTTTTCACGGCTGTGTTTATGCGGCTTTACACCCACTTGACTCACTTCCAGACATATATCAATACATAGGTTTTAAGATTCTTACTAGTCACCTTTATTCTTGTGCGGTGAATAGGGGGTGTTGAGTCCAGTTCACTGAGCAAGGAGTAGGTCTTGTCTATTACATATTGGGTGTATGGAACGGTATCTGAGCGAATTTGAACCCTTTGTTTTATGCATCACCCCACCTCACCTTTCCCGTTAAGCAGCCATAGTGTGTTTTCTAAACGTGTGACTCTGTTCTGTTTTGTAATTCAGTTCAAGTGTAGCGGTTTTTACATTCCCTCTATAAGTGATAGCTTATGATAAGTGTCTTTTTCTGTGTGACTTATTTCACTTAGAATCGTCGTACCTAACTCCACTCATCTTGCTTCTTCTAGCCTTATGACATTGATTTCATGTCTGAGTGATATTCCATTGTACATAAGGACCACGACTTCTTTATCCATTTTTCTCTTTCCTGGGATATTTAAGTTGTCATGAAGTGGAGGTTCTTGTCAACAGAGCAGCCCTAAACTTTGGGGTGCCTGTGTCTTGCTGATTTTTCTTTTTCCCAATTTATACGCCCATGAGTGGACGTGCCCTACGCTCCCTAAGCTGTGTTTTTTCGATGTTTCAGGACACACCATACACTTCTCCAGAGTGGCTGCTGGCAATTAACATCCCGCCCATCAGCGTAGCAAGGCTGCCATTTCTCCATGGCCTGTCCTGCATTTCTGGTTTTGACACTTTTTGCAGCATGACCCTTTTGACCGATGGGAAGCGAGACTTCTTTGTAGCGCTGATTTGTCTTTCCATGTTGCTTGGTTGGCCAAAAAGGGCGTATGCGTTTTTTCCTGAATATATTCAGGAAAAAACGCATACGCCCTTTTTGGCCAAGGGCATCATTGTCGACGTTTTGCCGCTTTTCATGTGCTTTAAAGGCGATTCGAATCTACCTCCTGAAACCTGTTTCCTGCAATTCTGCCTTGCTTTCAAATCCTCTTCGTTGCCTTCCCTCAATATATTTGTGGACGAGAGTTATCATTTATAACTCAGCAGGTTTGTGAATGGCAGTGCCCCTGAGCTCCATTTTTCACCTGTCTTGTTTGGGAGCTGGCCGCAAAAGCACGGGATTGCCTCAGGCCCTATTCTGGTTCCCGGCGGCAGGCTGAGCCTGTGGTTAATTCTTCTTCCTGATGGGAAAATAGAGTGACCTGTGCCTGTCCCAACACCTAGATCTAGTCTCTCATTGGTTGCCCCTCTTCCCGTTCATCCTCAGGACAAATTGCAACCTGTACAGAACAGGAGGTTAAAGGTGCTGATTCTCCAAGTAGGGAGATTGCTAGTGAAGTAGCTGGAATGGCGAACCCGAGCACAAGGAGATGAGAAATGAGGTGCGTTTTAGAAACCTTTCAAAATCACACGGTGTACCATCTTCTGAGTTTCTCATGCATGTTTTCGATGTAGGAAGATGCCCTTGAACCTGGAGACTTGGGACCCATGGGATGGGTACCACGCAGTATTACTTTAAAGGGTCTGCGTTTGCTCACCCAACCTAACCCAACCTTTCAGCCCCAAGAGTGTCCACCCTTATGTCTCATCCACCTGTGCGTGTAGATATGGTCAATCCAGGTTGCATCACAGCCTCTGAACGAATTTTGTAAGAATTTCTCTCTCTTTCACTGTCTTTGTTTTACGGGTTTTTAAAAGTAATTTATTTTTATAATGGGGTTTAGTTGCTTTTCACGGCTGTGTTTATGCGGCTTTACACCCACTTGACTCACTTCCAGACATATATCAATACATAGGTTTTAAGATTCTTACTAGTCACCTATATTCTTGTGCGGTGAATAGGGGGTGTTGAGTCCAGTTCACTGAGCAAGGAGTAGGTCTTGTCTATTACATATTGGGTGTATGGAACGGTATCTGAGCGAATTTGAACCCTTTGTTTTATGCATCACCCCACCTCACCTTTCCCGTTAAGCAGCCATAGTGTGTTTTCTAAACGTGTGACTGTGTTCTGTTTTGTAATTCAGTTCAAGTGTAGCGGTTTTTACATTCCCTCTATAAGTGATAGCTTATGATAAGTGTCTTTTTCTGTGTGACTTATTTCACTTAGAATCGTCGTACCTAACTCCACTCATCTTGCTTCTACTAGCCTTATGACATTGATTTCATGTCTGAGTGATATTGCATTGTACATAAGGACCACAACTTCTTTATCCATTTTTCTCTTTCCTGGGATATTTAAGTTGTCATGAAGTGGAGGTTCTTGTCAACAGAGCAGCCCTAAACTTTGGGGTGCCTGTGTCTTGCTGATTTTTCTTTTTCCCAATTTATACGCCCATGAGTGGACGTGCCCTATGCTCCCTAAGCTGTGTTTTTTCGATGTTTCAGGACACACTGTACACTTCTCCAGAGTGGCTGTTGGCAATTTACATCCCGCTCATCAGCGTAGCAAGGCTGCCATTTCTCCATGGCCTGTCCTGCATTTCTGGTTTTGACACTTTTTGCAGCATGGCCCTTTGGACCGATGGGAAGCGAGACTTCTTTGTAGCGCTGATTTGCCTTTCCAGGTTGCTTGGTTGGCCAAAAAGGGCGTATGCGTTTTTTCCTGAATATATTCAGGAAAAAACGCATACGCCCTTTTTGGCCAAGGGCATCATTGTCGACCTTTTGCCGCTTTTCATGTGCTTTAAAGGCGATTCGAATCTACCTCCTGAAATCTGTTTTCTGCAATTCTGCCTTGCTTTCAAATCCTCTTCGTTGCCTTCCCTCAATATATCTGTGGATGAGAGTTATCATTTATAACTCTGCGGGTTTGTGAATTGCAGTGTCCCTGAGCTCCATTTTTCAACTCGCTTTTTTGGGAGCTGGCCGCAAAAGCGCGGGATTGCCTCAGGCCCTATTGTGCTTCTGGGCGGCAGGCTGAGCCTGTGATTAATTCTTCTTCCTGATGGGAAATTAGAGTGACCTGTGCCTGTCCCAACACCTAGATCTAGTCTCTCATTGGTTGCCCCTCTTCCCGTTCATCCTCAGGACAAATTGCAACCTGTACAGAACAGGAGGTTAAAGGTGCTGATTCTCCAAGTAGGGAGATTGCTAGTAAAGTAGCTGGAATGGCGAACCCGAGCACAAGGAGATGAGAAATGAGGTGCGTTTTAGAAACCTTTCAAAATCACACGGTGTACCATCTTCTGAGTTTCTCATGCATGTTTTCGATGTAGGAAGATGCCCTTGAACCTGGAGACTTGGGACCCATGGGATGGGTACCACGCAGTATTACTTTAAAGGGTCTGCGTTTGCTCACCCAACCTAACCCAACCTTTCAGCCCCAAGAGTGTCCACCCTTATGTCTCATCCACCTGTGCGTGTAGATATGGTCAATCCAGGTTGCATCACAGCCTCTGAACGAATTTTGTAAGAATTTCTCTCTCTTTCACTGTCTTTGTTTTACGGGTTTTTAAAAGTAATTTATTTTTATAATGGGGTTTAGTTGCTTTTCACGGCTGTGTTTATGCGGCTTTACACCCACTTGACTCACTTCCAGACATATATCAATACATAGGTTTTAAGATTCTTACTAGTCACCTATATTCTTGTGCGGTGAATAGGGGGTGTTGAGTCCAGTTCACTGAGCAAGGAGTAGGTCTTGTCTATTACATATTGGGTGTATGGAACGGTATCTGAGCGAATTTGAACCCCTTGTTTTATGCATCACCCCACCTCACCTTTCCCGTTAAGCAGCCATAGTGTGTTTTCTAAACGTGTGACTCTGTTCTGTTTTGTAATTCAGTTCAAGTGTAGCGGTTTTTACATTCCCTCTATAAGTGATAGCTTATGATAAGTGTCTTTTTCTGTGTGACTTATTTCACTTAGAATCGTCGTACCTAAGTCCACTCATCTTGCTTCTACTAGCCTTATGACATTGATTTCATGTCTGAGTGATATTGCATTGTACATAAGGACCACAACTTCTTTATCCATTTTTCTCTTTCCTGGGATATTTAAGGTGTCATGAAGTGGAGGTTCTTGTCAACAGAGCAACCCTAAACTTTGGGGTGCCTGTGTCTTGCTGATTTTTCTTTTTCCCAATTTATACGCCCATGAGTGGACGTGCCCTATGCTCCCTAAGCTGTGTTTTTTCGATGTTTCAGAACACACTGTACACTTCTCCAGAGTGGCTGCTGGCAATTAACATCCCGCCCATCAGCGTAGCAAGGCTGCCATTTCTCCATGGCCTGTCCTGCATTTCTGGTTTTGACACTTTTTGCAGCATGACCCTTTTGACCGATGGGAAGCGAAACTTCTTTGTAGCGCTGATTTGCCTTTCCAGGTTGCTTGGTTGGCCAAAAAGGGCGTATGCGTTTTTTCCTGAATATATTCAGGAAAAAACGCATACGCCCTTTTTGGCCAAGGGCATCATTGTCGACGTTTTGCCGCTTTTCATGTGCTTTAAAGGCGATTCGAATCTACCTCCTGAAACCTGTTTCCTGCAATTCTGCCTTGCTTTCAAATCCTCTTCGTTGCTTTCCCTCAATATATTTGTGGACGAGAGTTATCATTTATAACTCAGCAGGTTTGTGAATGGCAGTGCCCCTGAGCTCCATTTTTCAACTGTCTTGTTTGGGAGCTGGCCGCAAAAGCACGGGATTGCCTCAGGCCCTATTCTGGTTCCCAGCGGCAGGCTGAGCCTGTGGTTAATTCTTCTTCCTGATGGGAAAATAGAGTGACCTGTGCCTGTCCCAACACCTAGATCTAGTCTCTCATTGGTTGCCCCTCTGCCCGTTCATCCTCAGGACAAATTGCAACCTGTACAGAACAGGAGGTTAAAGGTTCTGATTCTCCAAGTAGGGAGATTGCTAGTGAAGTAGCTGGAATGGCGAACCCGAGCACAAGGAGATGAGAAATGAGGTGCGTTTTAGAAACCTTTCAAAATCACATGGTGTACCTTCTTCTGGGTTCCTCATGCAAGATTTCGATGTAGGAAGATGCCCTTGAACCTGGAGATATGGGACCCATGGGATGGGTACCATGCAGTATTACTTTAAAGGGTCTGCGTTTTCTCACCCAACCTCACCCAACCTCTCAGCCCCAAGAGTGTCCACCCTTATGTCTCATCCAGCTGTGGGTCTAGATATGGTCAATCCAGGTTGCATCACAGCCCCTGAACGAATTTTGTAAGAATTTCTCTCTCTTTCACTGTCTTTGTTTTACGGGTTTTTAAAAGTAATTTATTTTTATAATGGGGTTTAGCTGCTTTTCACGGCTGTGTTTATGCGGATTTACACCCACTTGACTCACTTTCAGACAGATATCAATACATAGGTTTTAGGATTGTTACTAGTCACATATATTCTTGTTCGGTGAATAGGGGGTGTTGAGGCCAGTTCACTGAGCAAAGAGTAGGTCTTGTCTATTACATATTGGGTGTATGGAACGGTATCTGAGCGAATTTGAAACCCTTGTTTTATGCATCACCCCACCTCACCTTTCCCGTTAAGCAGCCATAGTGTGTTTTCTAAACGTGTGACTCTGTTCTGTTTTGTAATTCAGTTCAAGTGTAGCGGTTTTTACATTCCCTCTATAAGTGATAGCTTATGATAAGTGTCTTTTTCTGTGTGACTTATTTCACTTAGAATCGTCGTACCTAACTCCACTCATCTTGCTTCTACTAGCCTTATGACATTGATTTCATGTCTGAGTGATATTCCATTGTACATAAGGACCACGACTTCTTTATCCATTTTTCTCTTTCCTGGGATATTTAAGTTGTCATGAAGTGGAGGTTCTTGTCAACAGAGCAGCCCTAAACTTTGGGGTGCCTGTGTCTTGCTGATTTTTCTTTTTCCCAATTTATACGCCCATGAGTGGACGTGCCGTACGCTCCCTAAGCTGTGTTTTTTCGATGTTTCAGGACACACCATACACTTCTCCAGAGTGGCTGCTGGCAATTAACATCCCGCCCATCAGCGTAGCAAGGCTGCCATTTCTCCATGGCCTGTCCTGCATTTCTGGTTTTGACACTTTTTGCAGCATGACCCTTTTGACCGATGGGAAGCGAGACTTCTTTGTAGCGCTGATTTGCCTTTCCAGGTTGCTTGGTTGGCCAAAAAGGGCGTATGCGTTTTTTCCTGAATATATTCAGGAAAAAACGCATACGCCCTTTTTGGCCAAGGGCATCATTGTCGACCTTTTGCCGCTTTTCATGTGCTTTAAAGGCGATTCGAATCTACCTCCTGAAATCTGTTTTCTGCAATTCTGCCTTGCTTTCAAATCCTCTTCGTTGCCTTCCCTCAATATATCTGTGGATGAGAGTTATCATTTATAACTCTGCGGGTTTGTGAATTGCAGTGTCCCTGAGCTCCATTTTTCAACTCGCTTTTTTGGGAGCTGGCCGCAAAAGCGCGGGATTGCCTCAGGCCCTATTGTGCTTCTGGGCGGCAGGCTGAGCCTGTGATTAATTCTTCTTCCTGATGGGAAATTAGAGTGACCTCTGCCTGTCCCAACACCTAGATCTACTCTCTCATTGGTTGCCCCTCTTCCCGTTCATCCTCAGGACAAATTGCAACCTGTACAGAACAGGAGGTTAAAGGTGCTGATTCTCCAAGTAGGGAGATTGCTAGTAATGTAGCTGGAATGGCAAACCCGAGCACAAGGAGATGAGAAATGAGGTGCGTTTTAGAAACCTTTCAAAATCACACGGTGTACCATCTTCTGAGTTTCTCATGCATGTTTTCGATGTAGGAAGATGCCCTTGAACCTGGAGACTTGGGACCCATGGGATGGGTACCACGCAGTATTACTTTAAAGGGTCTGCGTTTGCTCACCCAACCTAACCCAACCTTTCAGCCCCAAGAGTGTCCACCCTTATGTCTCATCCACCTGTGCGTGTAGATATGGTCAATCCAGGTTGCATCACAGCCTCTGAACGAATTTTGTAAGAATTTCTCTCTCTTTCACTGTCTTTGTTTTACGGGTTTTTAAAAGTAATTTATTTTTATAATGGGGTTTAGTTGCTTTTCACGGCTGTGTTTATGCGGCTTTACACCCACTTGACTCACTTCCAGACATATATCAATACATAGGTTTTAAGATTCTTACTAGTCACCTATATTCTTGTGCGGTGAATAGGGGGTGTTGAGTCCAGTTCACTGAGCAAGGAGTAGGTCTTGTCTATTACATATTGGGTGTATGGAACGGTATCTGAGCGAATTTGAACCCTTTGTTTTATGCATCACCCCACCTCACCTTTCCCGTTAAGCAGCCATAGTGTGTTTTCTAAACGTGTGACTCTGTTCTGTTTTGTAATTCAGTTCAAGTGTAGCGGTTTTTACATTCCCTCTATAAGTGATAGCTTATGATAAGTGTCTTTTTCTGTGTGACTTATTTCACTTAGAATCGTCGTACCTAACTCCACTCATCTTGCTTCTTCTAGCCTTATGACATTGATTTCATGTCTGAGTGATATTCCATTGTACATAAGGACCACGACTTCTTTATCCATTTTTCTCTTTCCTGGGATATTTAAGTTGTCATGAAGTGGAGGTTCTTGTCAACAGAGCAGCCCTAAACTTTGGGGTGCCTGTGTCTTGCTGATTTTTCTTTTTCCCAATTTATACGCCCATGAGTGGACGTGCCCTACGCTCCCTAAGCTGTGTTTTTTCGATGTTTCAGGACACACCATACACTTCTCCAGAGTGGCTGCTGGCAATTAACATCCCGCCCATCAGCGTAGCAAGGCTGCCATTTCTCCATGGCCTGTCCTGCATTTCTGGTTTTGACACTTTTTGCAGCATGACCCTTTTGACCGATGGGAAGCGAGACTTCTTTGTAGCGCTGATTTGTCTTTCCAGGTTGCTTGGTTGGCCAAAAAGGGCGTATGCGTTTTTTCCTGAATATATTCAGGAAAAAACGCATACGCCCTTTTTGGCCAAGGGCATCATTGTCGACGTTTTGCCGCTTTTCATGTGCTTTAAAGGCGATTCGAATCTACCTCCTGAAACCTGTTTCCTGCAATTCTGCCTTGCTTTCAAATCCTCTTCGTTGCCTTCCCTCAATATATTTGTGGACGAGAGTTATCATTTATAACTCAGCAGGTTTGTGAATGGCAGTGCCCCTGAGCTCCATTTTTCACCTGTCTTGTTTGGGAGCTGGCCGCAAAAGCACGGGATTGCCTCAGGCCCTATTCTGGTTCCCGGCGGCAGGCTGAGCCTGTGGTTAATTCTTCTTCCTGATGGGAAAATAGAGTGACCTGTGCCTGTCCCAACACCTAGATCTAGTCTCTCATTGGTTGCCCCTCTTCCCGTTCATCCTCAGGACAAATTGCAACCTGTACAGAACAGGAGGTTAAAGGTGCTGATTCTCCAAGTAGGGAGATTGCTAGTGAAGTAGCTGGAATGGCGAACCCGAGCACAAGGAGATGAGAAATGAGGTGCGTTTTAGAAACCTTTCAAAATCACACGGTGTACCATCTTCTGAGTTTCTCATGCATGTTTTCGATGTAGGAAGATGCCCTTGAACCTGGAGACTTGGGACCCATGGGATGGGTACCACGCAGTATTACTTTAAAGGGTCTGCGTTTGCTCACCCAACCTAACCCAACCTTTCAGCCCCAAGAGTGTCCACCCTTATGTCTCATCCACCTGTGCGTGTAGATATGGTCAATCCAGGTTGCATCACAGCCTCTGAACGAATTTTGTAAGAATTTCTCTCTCTTTCACTGTCTTTGTTTTACGGGTTTTTAAAAGTAATTTATTTTTATAATGGGGTTTAGTTGCTTTTCACGGCTGTGTTTATGCGCCTTTACACCCACTTGACTCACTTCCAGACATATATCAATACATAGGTTTTAAGATTCTTACTAGTCACCTATATTCTTGTGCGGTGAATAGGGGGTGTTGAGTCCAGTTCACTGAGCAAGGAGTAGGTCTTGTCTATTACATATTGGGTGTATGGAACGGTATCTGAGCGAATTTGAACCCTTTGTTTTATGCATCACCCCACCTCACCTTTCCCGTTAAGCAGCCATAGTGTGTTTTCTAAACGTGTGACTGTGTTCTGTTTTGTAATTCAGTTCAAGTGTAGCGGTTTTTACATTCCCTCTATAAGTGATAGCTTATGATAAGTGTCTTTTTCTGTGTGACTTATTTCACTTAGAATCGTCGTACCTAACTCCACTCATCTTGCTTCTACTAGCCTTATGACATTGATTTCATGTCTGAGTGATATTCCATTGTACATAAGGACCACAACTTCTTTATCCATTTTTCTCTTTCCTGGGATATTTAAGTTGTCATGAAGTGGAGGTTCTTGTCAACAGAGCAGCCCTAAACTTTGGGGTGCCTGTGTCTTGCTGATTTTTCTTTTTCCCAATTTATACGCCCATGAGTGGACGTGCCCTATGCTCCCTAAGCTGTGTTTTTTCGATGTTTCAGGACACACTGTACACTTCTCCAGAGTGGCTGTTGGCAATTTACATCCCGCTCATCAGCGTAGCAAGGCTGCCATTTCTCCATGGCCTGTCCTGCATTTCTGGTTTTGACACTTTTTGCAGCATGGCCCTTTGGACCGATGGGAAGCGAGACTTCTTTGTAGCGCTGATTTGCCTTTCCAGGTTGCTTGGTTGGCCAAAAAGGGCGTATGCGTTTTTTCCTGAATATATTCAGGAAAAAACGCATACGCCCTTTTTGGCCAAGGGCATCATTGTCGACCTTTTGCCGCTTTTCATGTGCTTTAAAGGCGATTCGAATCTACCTCCTGAAATCTGTTTTCTGCAATTCTGCCTTGCTTTCAAATCCTCTTCGTTGCCTTCCCTCAATATATCTGTGGATGAGAGTTATCATTTATAACTCTGCGGGTTTGTGAATTGCAGTGTCCCTGAGCTCCATTTTTCAACTCGCTTTTTTGGGAGCTGGCCGCAAAAGCGCGGGATTGCCTCAGGCCCTATTGTGCTTCTGGGCGGCAGGCTGAGCCTGTGATTAATTCTTCTTCCTGATGGGAAATTAGAGTGACCTGTGCCTGTCCCAACACCTAGATCTAGTCTCTCATTGGTTGCCCCTCTTCCCGTTCATCCTCAGGACAAATTGCAACCTGTACAGAACAGGAGGTTAAAGGTGCTGATTCTCCAAGTAGGGAGATTGCTAGTAAAGTAGCTGGAATGGCGAACCCGAGCACAAGGAGATGAGAAATGAGGTGCGTTTTAGAAACCTTTCAAAATCACACGGTGTACCATCTTCTGAGTTTCTCATGCATGTTTTCGATGTAGGAAGATGCCCTTGAACCTGGAGACTTGGGACCCATGGGATGGGTACCACGCAGTATTACTTTAAAGGGTCTGCGTTTGCTCACCCAACCTAACCCAACCTCTCAGCCCCAAGAGTGTCCACCCTTATGTCTCATCCACCTGTGCGTGTAGATATGGTCAATCCAGGTTGCATCACAGCCTCTGAACGAATTTTGTAAGAATTTCTCTCTCTTTCACTGTCTTTGTTTTACGGGTTTTTAAAAGTAATTTATTTTTATAATGGGGTTTAGTTGCTTTTCACGGCTGTGTTTATGCGGCTTTACACCCACTTGACTCACTTCCAGACAGATATCAATACATAGGTTTTAAGATTCTTACTAGTCACCTATATTCTTGTGCGGTGAATAGGGGGTGTTGAGTCCAGTTCACTGAGCAAGGAGTAGGTCTTGTCTATTACATATTGGGTGTATGGAACGGTATCTGAGCGAATTTGAAACCCTTGTTTTATGCATCACCCCACCTCACTTTTCCCGTTAAGCAGCCATAGTGTGTTTTCTAAACGTGTGACTGTGTTCTGTTTTGTAATTCAGTTCAAGTGTAGCGGTTTTTACATTCCCTCTATAAGTGATAGCTTATGATAAGTGTCTTTTTCTGTGTGACTTATTTCACTTAGAATCGTCGTACCTAACTCCACTCATCTTGCTTCTACTAGCCTTATGACATTGATTTCATGTCTGAGTGATATTGCATTGTACATAAGGACCACAACTTCTTTATCCATTTTTCTCTTTCCTGGGATATTTAAGGTGTCATGAAGTGGAGGTTCTTGTCAACAGAGCAGCCCTAAACTTTGGGGTGCCTGTGTCTTGCTGATATTTAGTTTTCCCAATTTATACGCCCATGAGTGGACGTGCCCTATGCTCCCTAAGCTGTGTTTTTTCGATGTTTCAGGACACACTGTACACTTCTCCAGAGTGGCTGTTGGCAATTTACATCCCGCTCATCAGCGTAGCAAGGCTGCCATTTCTCCATGGCCTGTCCTGCATTTCTGGTTTTGACACTTTTTGCAGCATGACCCTTTTGACCGATGGGAAGCGAGACTTCTTTGTAGCGCTGATTTGCCTTTCCAGGTTGCTTGGTTGGCCAAAAAGGGCGTATGCGTTTTTTCCTGAATATATTCAGGAAAAAACGCATACGCCCTTTTTGGCCAAGGGCATCATTGTCGACGTTTTGCTGCTTTTCATGTGCTTTAAAGGCGATTCGAATCTACCTCCTGAAATCTGTTTTCTGCAATTCTGCCTTGCTTTCAAATCCTCTTCGTTGCCTTCCCTCAATATATCTGTGGATGAGAGTTATCATTTATAACTCTGCGGGTTTGTGAATTGCAGTGTCCCTGAGCTCCATTTTTCAACTCGCTTTTTTGGGAGCTGGCCGCAAAAGCGCGGGATTGCCTCAGGCCCTATTGTGCTTCTGGGCGGCAGGCTGAGCCTGTGATTAATTCTTCTTCCTGAAGGAAATTAGAGTGACCTGTGCCTGTCCCAACACCTAGATCTAGTCTCTCATTGGTTGCCCCTCTTCCCGTTCATCCTCAGGACAAATTGCAACCTGTACAGAACAGGAGGTTAAAGGTGCTGATTCTCCAAGTAGGGAGATTGCTAGTAAAGTAGCTGGAATGGCGAACCCGAGCACAAGGAGATGAGAAATGAGGTGCGTTTTAGAAACCTTTCAAAATCACACGGTGTACCATCTTCTGAGTTTCTCATGCATGTTTTCGATGTAGGAAGATGCCCTTGAACCTGGAGACTTGGGACCCATGGGATGGGTACCACGCAGTATTACTTTAAAGGGTCTGCGTTTGCTCACCCAACCTAACCCAACCTTTCAGCCCCAAGAGTGTCCACCCTTATGTCTCATCCACCTGTGCGTGTAGATATGGTCAATCCAGGTTGCATCACAGCCTCTGAACGAATTTTGTAAGAATTTCTCTCTCTTTCACTGTCTTTGTTTTACGGGTTTTTAAAAGTAATTTATTTTTATAATGGGGTTTAGTTGCTTTTCACGGCTGTGTTTATGCGGCTTTACACCCACTTGACTCACTTCCAGACATATATCAATACATAGGTTTTAAGATTCTTACTAGTCACCTATATTCTTGTGCGGTGAATAGGGGGTGTTGAGTCCAGTTCACTGAGCAAGGAGTAGGTCTTGTCTATTACATATTGGGTGTATGGAACGGTATCTGAGCGAATTTGAACCCCTTGTTTTATGCATCACCCCACCTCACCTTTCCCGTTAAGCAGCCATAGTGTGTTTTCTAAACGTGTGACTCTGTTCTGTTTTGTAATTCAGTTCAAGTGTAGCGGTTTTTACATTCCCTCTATAAGTGATAGCTTATGATAAGTGTCTTTTTCTGTGTGACTTATTTCACTTAGAATCGTCGTACCTAAGTCCACTCATCTTGCTTCTACTAGCCTTATGACATTGATTTCATGTCTGAGTGATATTGCATTGTACATAAGGACCACAACTTCTTTATCCATTTTTCTCTTTCCTGGGATATTTAAGGTGTCATGAAGTGGAGGTTCTTGTCAACAGAGCAGCCCTAAACTTTGGGGTGCCTGTGTCTTGCTGATTTTTCTTTTTCCCAATTTATACGCCCATGAGTGGACGTGCCCTATGCTCCCTAAGCTGTGTTTTTTCGATGTTTCAGAACACACTGTACACTTCTCCAGAGTGGCTGCTGGCAATTAACATCCCGCCCATCAGCGTAGCAAGGCTGCCATTTCTCCATGGCCTGTCCTGCATTTCTGGTTTTGACACTTTTTGCAGCATGACCCTTTTGACCGATGGGAAGCGAAACTTCTTTGTAGCGCTGATTTGCCTTTCCAGGTTGCTTGGTTGGCCAAAAAGGGCGTATGCGTTTTTTCCTGAATATATTCAGGAAAAAACGCATACGCCCTTTTTGGCCAAGGGCATCATTGTCGACGTTTTGCCGCTTTTCATGTGCTTTAAAGGCGATTCGAATCTACCTCCTGAAACCTGTTTCCTGCAATTCTGCCTTGCTTTCAAATCCTCTTCGTTGCTTTCCCTCAATATATTTGTGGACGAGAGTTATCATTTATAACTCAGCAGGTTTGTGAATGGCAGTGCCCCTGAGCTCCATTTTTCAACTGTCTTGTTTGGGAGCTGGCCGCAAAAGCACGGGATTGCCTCAGGCCCTATTCTGGTTCCCAGCGGCAGGCTGAGCCTGTGGTTAATTCTTCTTCCTGATGGGAAAATAGAGTGACCTGTGCCTGTCCCAACACCTAGATCTAGTCTCTCATTGGTTGCCCCTCTGCCCGTTCATCCTCAGGACAAATTGCAACCTGTACAGAACAGGAGGTTAAAGGTTCTGATTCTCCAAGTAGGGAGATTGCTAGTGAAGTAGCTGGAATGGCGAACCCGAGCACAAGGAGATGAGAAATGAGGTGCGTTTTAGAAACCTTTCAAAATCACATGGTGTACCTTCTTCTGGGTTCCTCATGCAAGATTTCGATGTAGGAAGATGCCCTTGAACCTGGAGATATGGGACCCATGGGATGGGTACCATGCAGTATTACTTTAAAGGGTCTGCGTTTTCTCACCCAACCTCACCCAACCTCTCAGCCCCAAGAGTGTCCACCCTTATGTCTCATCCAGCTGTGGGTCTAGATATGGTCAATCCAGGTTGCATCACAGCCCCTGAACGAATTTTGTAAGAATTTCTCTCTCTTTCACTGTCTTTGTTTTACGGGTTTTTAAAAGTAATTTATTTTTATAATGGGGTTTAGCTGCTTTTCACGGCTGTGTTTATGCGGATTTACACCCACTTGACTCACTTTCAGACAGATATCAATACATAGGTTTTAGGATTGTTACTAGTCACATATATTCTTGTTCGGTGAATAGGGGGTGTTGAGGCCAGTTCACTGAGCAAAGAGTAGGTCTTGTCTATTACATATTGGGTGTATGGAACGGTATCTGAGCGAATTTGAAACCCTTGTTTTATGCATCACCCCACCTCACCTTTCCCGTTAAGCAGCCATAGTGTGTTTTCTAAACGTGTGACTCTGTTCTGTTTTGTAATTCAGTTCAAGTGTAGCGGTTTTTACATTCCCTCTATAAGTGATAGCTTATGATAAGTGTCTTTTTCTGTGTGACTTATTTCACTTAGAATCGTCGTACCTAACTCCACTCATCTTGCTTCTACTAGCCTTATGACATTGATTTCATGTCTGAGTGATATTCCATTGTACATAAGGACCACGACTTCTTTATCCATTTTTCTCTTTCCTGGGATATTTAAGTTGTCATGAAGTGGAGGTTCTTGTCAACAGAGCAGCCCTAAACTTTGGGGTGCCTGTGTCTTGCTGATTTTTCTTTTTCCCAATTTATACGCCCATGAGTGGACGTGCCGTACGCTCCCTAAGCTGTGTTTTTTCGATGTTTCAGGACACACCATACACTTCTCCAGAGTGGCTGCTGGCAATTAACATCCCGCCCATCAGCGTAGCAAGGCTGCCATTTCTCCATGGCCTGTCCTGCATTTCTGGTTTTGACACTTTTTGCAGCATGACCCTTTTGACCGATGGGAAGCGAGACTTCTTTGTAGCGCTGATTTGCCTTTCCAGGTTGCTTGGTTGGCCAAAAAGGGCGTATGCGTTTTTTCCTGAATATATTCAGGAAAAAACGCATACGCCCTTTTTGGCCAAGGGCATCATTGTCGACGTTTTGCCGCTTTTCATGTGCTTTAAAGGAGATTCGAATCTACCTCCTGAAACCTGTTTCCTGCAATTCTGCCTTGCTTTCAAATCCTCTTCGTTGCCTTCCCTCAATATATTTGTGGACGAGAGTTATCATTTATAACTCAGCAGGTTTGTGAATGGCAGTGCCCCTGAGCTCCATTTTTCACCTGTCTTGTTTGGGAGCTGGCCGCAAAAGCACGGGATTGCCTCAGGCCCAATTCTGGTTCCCGGCGGCAGGCTGAGCCTGTGGTTAATTCTTCTTCCTGATGGGAAAATAGAGTGACCTGTGCCTGTCCCAACACCTAGATCTAGTCTCTCATTGGTTGCCCCTCTTCCCGTTCATCCTCAGGACAAATTGCAACCTGTACAGAACAGGAGGTTAAAGGTGCTGATTCTCCAAGTAGGGAGATTGCTAGTGAAGTAGCTGGAATGGCGAACCCGAGCACAAGGAGATGAGAAATGAGGTGCGTTTTAGAAACCTTTCAAAATCACACGGTGTACCATCTTCTGAGTTTCTCATGCATGTTTTCGATGTAGGAAGATGCCCTTGAACCTGGAGACTTGGGACCCATGGGATGGGTACCACGCAGTATTACTTTAAAGGGTCTGCGTTTGCTCACCCAACCTAACCCAACCTTTCAGCCCCAAGAGTGTCCACCCTTATGTCTCATCCACCTGTGCGTGTAGATATGGTCAATCCAGGTTGCATCACAGCCTCTGAACGAATTTTGTAAGAATTTCTCTCTCTTTCACTGTCTTTGTTTTACGGGTTTTTAAAAGTAATTTATTTTTATAATGGGGTTTAGTTGCTTTTCACGGCTGTGTTTATGCGCCTTTACACCCACTTGACTCACTTCCAGACATATATCAATACATAGGTTTTAAGATTCTTACTAGTCACCTATATTCTTGTGCGGTGAATAGGGGGTGTTGAGTCCAGTTCACTGAGCAAGGAGTAGGTCTTGTCTATTACATATTGGGTGTATGGAACGGTATCTGAGCGAATTTGAACCCTTTGTTTTATGCATCACCCCACCTCACCTTTCCCGTTAAGCAGCCATAGTGTGTTTTCTAAACGTGTGACTGTGTTCTGTTTTGTAATTCAGTTCAAGTGTAGCGGTTTTTACATTCCCTCTATAAGTGATAGCTTATGATAAGTGTCTTTTTCTGTGTGACTTATTTCACTTAGAATCGTCGTACCTAACTCCACTCATCTTGCTTCTACTAGCCTTATGACATTGATTTCATGTCTGAGTGATATTCCATTGTACATAAGGACCACAACTTCTTTATCCATTTTTCTCTTTCCTGGGATATTTAAGTTGTCATGAAGTGGAGGTTCTTGTCAACAGAGCAGCCCTAAACTTTGGGGTGCCTGTGTCTTGCTGATTTTTCTTTTTCCCAATTTATACGCCCATGAGTGGACGTGCCCTATGCTCCCTAAGCTGTGTTTTTTCGATGTTTCAGGACACACTGTACACTTCTCCAGAGTGGCTGTTGGCAATTTACATCCCGCTCATCAGCGTAGCAAGGCTGCCATTTCTCCATGGCCTGTCCTGCATTTCTGGTTTTGACACTTTTTGCAGCATGGCCCTTTGGACCGATGGGAAGCGAGACTTCTTTGTAGCGCTGATTTGCCTTTCCAGGTTGCTTGGTTGGCCAAAAAGGGCGTATGCGTTTTTTCCTGAATATATTCAGGAAAAAACGCATACGCCCTTTTTGGCCAAGGGCATCATTGTCGACCTTTTGCCGCTTTTCATGTGCTTTAAAGGCGATTCGAATCTACCTCCTGAAATCTGTTTTCTGCAATTCTGCCTTGCTTTCAAATCCTCTTCGTTGCCTTCCCTCAATATATCTGTGGATGAGAGTTATCATTTATAACTCTGCGGGTTTGTGAATTGCAGTGTCCCTGAGCTCCATTTTTCAACTCGCTTTTTTGGGAGCTGGCCGCAAAAGCGCGGGATTGCCTCAGGCCCTATTGTGCTTCTGGGCGGCAGGCTGAGCCTGTGATTAATTCTTCTTCCTGATGGGAAATTAGAGTGACCTGTGCCTGTCCCAACACCTAGATCTAGTCTCTCATTGGTTGCCCCTCTTCCCGTTCATCCTCAGGACAAATTGCAACCTGTACAGAACAGGAGGTTAAAGGTGCTGATTCTCCAAGTAGGGAGATTGCTAGTAAAGTAGCTGGAATGGCGAACCCGAGCACAAGGAGATGAGAAATGAGGTGCGTTTTAGAAACCTTTCAAAATCACACGGTGTACCATCTTCTGAGTTTCTCATGCATGTTTTCGATGTAGGAAGATGCCCTTGAACCTGGAGACTTGGGACCCATGGGATGGGTACCACGCAGTATTACTTTAAAGGGTCTGCGTTTGCTCACCCAACCTAACCCAACCTTTCAGCCCCAAGAGTGTCCACCCTTATGTCTCATCCACCTGTGCGTGTAGATATGGTCAATCCAGGTTGCATCACAGCCTCTGAACGAATTTTGTAAGAATTTCTCTCTCTTTCACTGTCTTTGTTTTACGGGTTTTTAAAAGTAATTTATTTTTATAATGGGGTTTAGTTGCTTTTCACGGCTGTGTTTATGCGGCTTTACACCCACTTGACTCACTTCCAGACATATATCAATACATAGGTTTTAAGATTCTTACTAGTCACCTATATTCTTGTGCGGTGAATAGGGGGTGTTGAGTCCAGTTCACTGAGCAAGGAGTAGGTCTTGTCTATTACATATTGGGTGTATGGAACGGTATCTGAGCGAATTTGAACCCCTTGTTTTATGCATCACCCCACCTCACCTTTCCCGTTAAGCAGCCATAGTGTGTTTTCTAAACGTGTGACTCTGTTCTGTTTTGTAATTCAGTTCAAGTGTAGCGGTTTTTACATTCCCTCTATAAGTGATAGCTTATGATAAGTGTCTTTTTCTGTGTGACTTATTTCACTTAGAATCGTCGTACCTAACTCCACTCATCTTGCTTCTACTAGCCTTATGACATTGATTTCATGTCTGAGTGATATTCCATTGTACATAAGGACCACGACTTCTTTATCCATTTTTCTCTTTCCTGGGATATTTAAGTTGTCATGAAGTGGAGGTTCTTGTCAACAGAGCAGCCCTAAACTTTGGGGTGCCTGTGTCTTGCTGATTTTTCTTTTTCCCAATTTATACGCCCATGAGTGGACGTGCCCTATGCTCCCTAAGCTGTGTTTTTTCGATATTTCAGGACACACTGTACACTTCTCCAGAGTGGCTGTTGGCAATTTACATCCCGCTCATCAGCGTAGCAAGGCTGCCATTTCTCCATGGCCTGTCCTGCATTTCTGGTTTTGACACTTTTTGCAGCATGGCCCTTTTGACCGATGGGAAGCGAGACTTCTGTGTAGCGCTGATTTGCCTTTCCAGGTTGCTTGGTTGGCCAAAAAGGGCGTATGCGTTTTTTCCTGAATATATTCAGGAAAAAACGCATACGCCCTTTTTGGCCAAGGGCATCATTGTCGACGTTTTGCCGCTTTTCATGTGCTTTACAGGCGATTCGAATCTACCTCCTGAAATCTCTTTCCTGCAATTCTGCCTTGCTTTCAAATCCTCTTCGTTGCCTTCCCTCAATATATCTGTGGATGAGAGTTATCATTTATAACTCTGCGGGTTTGTGAATTGCAGTGTCCCTGAGCTCCATTTTTCAACTCGCTTTTTTGGGAGCTGGCCGCAAAAGCACGGGATTGCCTCAGGCCCTATTGTGCTTCTGGGCGGCAGGCTGAGCCTGTGATTAATTCTTCTTCCTGATGGGAAATTAGAGTGACCTGTGCCTGTCCCAACACCTAGATCTAGTCTCTCATTGGTTGCCCCTCTTCCCGTTCATCCTCAGGACAAATTGCAACCTGTAGGGAACAGGAGGTTAAAGGTGCTGATTCTCCAAGTAGGGAGATTGCTAGTAAAGTAGCTGGAATGGCGAACCCGAGCACAAGGAGATGAGAAATGAGGTGCGTTTTAGAAATCTTTCAAAATCACACGGTGTACCATCTTCTGAGTTTCTCATGCATGTTTTCGATGTAGGAAGATGCCCTCAACCCTGGAGGCTTGGGACCCATGGGATGGGTACCACGCAGTATTACTTTAAAGGGTCTGCGTTTGCTCACCCAACCTAACCCAACCTTTCAGCCCCAAGACTGTCCACCCTTATGTCTCATCCAGCTGTGCGTGTAGATATGGTCAATCCAGGTTGCATCACAGCCTCTGAACGAATTTTGTAAGAATTTCTCTCTCTTTCACTGTCTTTGTTTTACGGGTTTTTAAAAGTAATTTATTTTTATAATGGGGTTTAGCTGCTTTTCACGGCTGTGTTTATGCGGATTTACACCCACTTGACTCACTTTCAGACAGATATCAATACATAGGTTTTAAGATTGTTACTAGTCACATATATTCTTGTGCGGTGAATAGGGGGTGTTGAGTCCAGTTCACTGAGCAAGGAGTAGGTCTTGTCTATTACATATTGGGTGTATGGAACGGTATCTGAGCGAATTTGAACCCCTTGTTTTATGCATCACCCCACCTCACCTTTCCCGTTAAGCAGCCATAGTGTGTTTTCTAAACGTGTGATTCTGTTCTGTTCTGTAATTCAGTTCAAGTGTAGCGGTTTTTACATTCCCTCTATAAGTGATAGCTTATGATAAGTGTCTTTTTCTGTGTGACTTATTTCACTTAGAATCGTCGTACCTAAGTCCACTCATCTTGCTTCTACTAGCCTTATGACATTGATTTCATGTCTGAGTGATATTGCATTGTACATAAGGACCACAACTTCTTTATCCATTTTTCTCTTTCCTGGGATATTTAAGGTGTCATGAAGTGGAGGTTCTTGTCAACAGAGCAGCCCTAAACTTTGGGGTGCCTGTGTCTTGCTGATTTTTCTTTTTCCCAATTTATACGCCCATGAGTGGACGTGCCCTATGCTCCCTAAGCTGTGTTTTTTCGATGTTTCAGAACACACTGTACACTTCTCCAGAGTGGCTGCTGGCAATTAACATCCCGCCCATCAGCGTAGCAAGGCTGCCATTTCTCCATGGCCTGTCCTGCATTTCTGGTTTTGACACTTTTTGCAGCATGACCCTTTTGACCGATGGGAAGCGAAACTTCTTTGTAGCGCTGATTTGCCTTTCCAGGTTGCTTGGTTGGCCAAAAAGGGCGTATGCGTTTTTTCCTGAATATATTCAGGAAAAAACGCATACGCCCTTTTTGGCCAAGGGCATCATTGTCGACGTTTTGCCGCTTTTCATGTGCTTTAAAGGCGATTCGAATCTACCTCCTGAAACCTGTTTCCTGCAATTCTGCCTTGCTTTCAAATCCTCTTCGTTGCTTTCCCTCAATATATTTGTGGACGAGAGTTATCATTTATAACTCAGCAGGTTTGTGAATGGCAGTGCCCCTGAGCTCCATTTTTCAACTGTCTTGTTTGGGAGCTGGCCGCAAAAGCACGGGATTGCCTCAGGCCCTATTCTGGTTCCCGGCGGCAGGCTGAGCCTGTGGTTAATTCTTCTTCCTGATGGGAAAATAGAGTGACCTGTGCCTGTCCCAACACCTAGATCTAGTCTCTCATTGGTTGCCCCTCTGCCCGTTCATCCTCAGGACAAATTGCAACCTGTACAGAACAGGAGGTTAAAGGTTCTGATTCTCCAAGTAGGGAGATTGCTAGTGAAGTAGCTGGAATGGCGAACCCGAGCACAAGGAGATGAGAAATGAGGTGCGTTTTAGAAACCTTTCAAAATCACATGGTGTACCTTCTTCTGGGTTCCTCATGCAAGATTTCGATGTAGGAAGATGCCCTTGAACCTGGAGATATGGGACCCATGGGATGGGTACCATGCAGTATTACTTTAAAGGGTCTGCGTTTTCTCACCCAACCTCACCCAACCTCTCAGCCCCAAGAGTGTCCACCCTTATGTCTCATCCAGCTGTGGGTCTAGATATGGTCAATCCAGGTTGCATCACAGCCCCTGAACGAATTTTGTAAGAATTTCTCTCTCTTTCACTGTCTTTGTTTTACGGGTTTTTAAAAGTAATTTATTTTTATAATGGGGTTTAGCTGCTTTTCACGGCTGTGTTTATGCGGATTTACACCCACTTGACTCACTTTCAGACAGATATCAATACATAGGTTTTAAGATTGTTACTAGTCACATATATTCTTGTTCGGTGAATAGGGGGTGTTGAGGCCAGTTCACTGAGCAAAGAGTAGGTCTTGTCTATTACATATTGGGTGTATGGAACGGTATCTGAGCGAATTTGAAACCCTTGTTTTATGCATCACCCCACCTCACCTTTCCCGTTAAGCAGCCATAGTGTGTTTTCTAAACGTGTGACTCTGTTCTGTTTTGTAATTCAGTTCAAGTGTAGCGGTTTTTACATTCCCTCTATAAGTGATAGCTTATGATAAGTGTCTTTTTCTGTGTGACTTATTTCACTTAGAATCGTCGTACCTAACTCCACTCATCTTGCTTCTACTAGCCTTATGACATTGATTTCATGTCTGAGTGATATTCCATTGTACATAAGGACCACGACTTCTTTATCCATTTTTCTCTTTCCTGGGATATTTAAGTTGTCATGAAGTGGAGGTTCTTGTCAACAGAGCAGCCCTAAACTTTGGGGTGCCTGTGTCTTGCTGATTTTTCTTTTTCCCAATTTATACGCCCATGAGTGGACGTGCCGTACGCTCCCTAAGCTGTGTTTTTTCGATGTTTCAGGACACACCATACACTTCTCCAGAGTGGCTGCTGGCAATTAACATCCCGCCCATCAGCGTAGCAAGGCTGCCATTTCTCCATGGCCTGTCCTGCATTTCTGGTTTTGACACTTTTTGCAGCATGACCCTTTTGACCGATGGGAAGCGAGACTTCTTTGTAGCGCTGATTTGCCTTTCCAGGTTGCTTGGTTGGCCAAAAAGGGCGTATGCGTTTTTTCCTGAATATATTCAGGAAAAAACGCATACGCCCTTTTTGGCCAAGGGCATCATTGTCGACGTTTTGCCGCTTTTCATGTGCTTTAAAGGCGATTCGAATCTACCTCCTGAAATCTGTTTTCTGCAATTCTGCCTTGCTTTCAAATCCTCTTCGTTGCCTTCCCTCAATATATCTGTGGATGAGAGTTATCATTTATAACTCTGCGGGTTTGTGAATTGCAGTGTCCCTGAGCTCCATTTTTCAACTCGCTTTTTTGGGAGCTGGCCGCAAAAGCGCGGGATTGCCTCAGGCCCTATTGTGCTTCTGGGCGGCAGGCTGAGCCTGTGATTAATTCTTCTTCCTGATGGGAAATTAGAGTGACCTGTGCCTGTCCCAACACCTAGATCTACTCTCTCATTGGTTGCCCCTCTTCCCGTTCATCCTCAGGACAAATTGCAACCTGTACAGAACAGGAGGTTAAAGGTGCTGATTCTCCAAGTAGGGAGATTGCTAGTAAAGTAGCTGGAATGGCAAACCCGAGCACAAGGAGATGAGAAATGAGGTGCGTTTTAGAAACCTTTCAAAATCACACGGTGTACCATCTTCTGAGTTTCTCATGCATGTTTTCGATGTAGGAAGATGCCCTTGAACCTGGAGACTTGGGACCCATGGGATGGGTACCACGCAGTATTACTTTAAAGGGTCTGCGTTTGCTCACCCAACCTAACCCAACCTTTCAGCCCCAAGAGTGTCCACCCTTATGTCTCATCCACCTGTGCGTGTAGATATGGTCAATCCAGGTTGCATCACAGCCTCTGAACGAATTTTGTAAGAATTTCTCTCTCTTTCACTGTCTTTGTTTTACGGGTTTTTAAAAGTAATTTATTTTTATAATGGGGTTTAGTTGCTTTTCACGGCTGTGTTTATGCGGCTTTACACCCACTTGACTCACTTCCAGACATATATCAATACATAGGTTTTAAGATTCTTACTAGTCACCTATATTCTTGTGCGGTGAATAGGGGGTGTTGAGTCCAGTTCACTGAGCAAGGAGTAGGTCTTGTCTATTACATATTGGGTGTATGGAACGGTATCTGAGCGAATTTGAACCCTTTGTTTTATGCATCACCCCACCTCACCTTTCCCGTTAAGCAGCCATAGTGTGTTTTCTAAACGTGTGACTCTGTTCTGTTTTGTAATTCAGTTCAAGTGTAGCGGTTTTTACATTCCCTCTATAAGTGATAGCTTATGATAAGTGTCTTTTTCTGTGTGACTTATTTCACTTAGAATCGTCGTACCTAACTCCACTCATCTTGCTTCTTCTAGCCTTATGACATTGATTTCATGTCTGAGTGATATTCCATTGTACATAAGGACCACGACTTCTTTATCCATTTTTCTCTTTCCTGGGATATTTAAGTTGTCATGAAGTGGAGGTTCTTGTCAACAGAGCAGCCCTAAACTTTGGGGTGCCTGTGTCTTGCTGATTTTTCTTTTTCCCAATTTATACGCCCATGAGTGGACGTGCCCTACGCTCCCTAAGCTGTGTTTTTTCGATGTTTCAGGACACACCATACACTTCTCCAGAGTGGCTGCTGGCAATTAACATCCCGCCCATCAGCGTAGCAAGGCTGCCATTTCTCCATGGCTTGTCCTGCATTTCTGGTTTTGACACTTTTTGCAGCATGACCCTTTTGACCGATGGGAAGCGAGACTTCTTTGTAGCGCTGATTTGTCTTTCCAGGTTGCTTGGTTGGCCAAAAAGGGCGTATGCGTTTTTTCCTGAATATATTCAGGAAAAAACGCATACGCCCTTTTTGGCCAAGGGCATCATTGTCGACGTTTTGCCGCTTTTCATGTGCTTTAAAGGCGATTCGAATCTACCTCCTGAAACCTGTTTCCTGCAATTCTGCCTTGCTTTCAAATCCTCTTCGTTGCCTTCCCTCAATATATTTGTGGACGAGAGTTATCATTTATAACTCAGCAGGTTTGTGAATGGCAGTGCCCCTGAGCTCCATTTTTCACCTGTCTTGTTTGGGAGCTGGCCGCAAAAGCACGGGATTGCCTCAGGCCCTATTCTGGTTCCCGGCGGCAGGTTGAGCCTGTGGTTAATTCTTCTTCCTGATGGGAAAATAGAGTGACCTGTGCCTGTCCCAACACCTAGATCTAGTCTCTCATTGGTTGCCCCTCTTCCCGTTCATCCTCAGGACAAATTGCAACCTGTACAGAACAGGAGGTTAAAGGTGCTGATTCTCCAATTAGGGAGATTGCTAGTGAAGTAGCTGGAATGGCGAACCCGAGCACAAGGAGATGAGAAATGAGGTGCGTTTTAGAAACCTTTCAAAATCACACGGTGTACCATCTTCTGAGTTTCTCATGCATGTTTTCGATGTAGGAAGATGCCCTTGAACCTGGAGACTTGGGACCCATGGGATGGGTACCACGCAGTATTACTTTAAAGGGTCTGCGTTTGCTCACCCAACCTAACCCAACCTTTCAGCCCCAAGAGTGTCCACCCTTATGTCTCATCCACCTGTGCGTGTAGATATGGTCAATCCAGGTTGCATCACAGCCTCTGAACGAATTTTGTAAGAATTTCTCTCTCTTTCACTGTCTTTGTTTTACGGGTTTTTAAAAGTAATTTATTTTTATAATGGGGTTTAGTTGCTTTTCACGGCTGTGTTTATGCGGCTTTACACCCACTTGACTCACTTCCAGACATATATCAATACATAGGTTTTAAGATTCTTACTAGTCACCTATATTCTTGTGCGGTGAATAGGGGGTGTTGAGTCCAGTTCACTGAGCAAGGAGTAGGTCTTGTCTATTACATATTGGGTGTATGGAACGGTATCTGAGCGAATTTGAACCCTTTGTTTTATGCATCACCCCACCTCACCTTTCCCGTTAAGCAGCCATAGTGTGTTTTCTAAACGTGTGACTGTGTTCTGTTTTGTAATTCAGTTCAAGTGTAGCGGTTTTTACATTCCCTCTATAAGTGATAGCTTATGATAAGTGTCTTTTTCTGTGTGACTTATTTCACTTAGAATCGTCGTACCTAACTCCACTCATCTTGCTTCTACTAGCCTTATGACATTGATTTCATGTCTGAGTGATATTCCATTGTACATAAGGACCACAACTTCTTTATCCATTTTTCTCTTTCCTGGGATATTTAAGTTGTCATGAAGTGGAGGTTCTTGTCAACAGAGCAGCCCTAAACTTTGGGGTGCCTGTGTCTTGCTGATTTTTCTTTTTCCCAATTTATACGCCCATGAGTGGACGTGCCCTATGCTCCCTAAGCTGTGTTTTTTCGATGTTTCAGGACACACTGTACACTTCTCCAGAGTGGCTGTTGGCAATTTACATCCCGCTCATCAGCGTAGCAAGGCTGCCATTTCTCCATGGCCTGTCCTGCATTTCTGGTTTTGACACTTTTTGCAGCATGGCCCTTTTGACCGATGGGAAGCGAGACTTCTGTGTAGCGCTGATTTGCCTTTCCAGGTTGCTTGGTTGGCCAAAAAGGGCGTATGCGTTTTTTCCTGAATATATTCAGGAAAAAACGCATACGCCCTTTTTGGCCAAGGGCATCATTGTCGACGTTTTGCCGCTTTTCATGTGCTTTACAGGCGATTCGAATCTACCTCTTGAAATCTCTTTCCTGCAATTCTGCCTTGCTTTCAAATCCTCTACGTTGCCTTCCCTCAATATATCTGTGGATGAGAGTTATCATTTATAACTCTGCGGGTTTGTGAATTGCAGTGTCCCTGAGCTCAATTTTTCAACTCGCTTTTTTGGGAGCTGACCGCAAAAGCACGGGATAACTTCAGGCCCTATTGTGCTTCTGGGCGGCAGGCTGAGCCTGTGATTAATTCTTCTTCCTGATGGGAAATTAGAGTGACCTGTGCCTGTCCCAACACCTAGATCTAGTCTCTCATTGGTTGCCCCTCTTCCCGTTCATCCTCAGGACAAATTGCAACCTGTACAGAACAGGAGGTTAAAGGTGCTGATTCTCCAAGTAGGGAGATTGCTAGTAAAGTAGCTGGAATGGCGAACCCGAGCACAAGGAGATGAGAAATGAGGTGCGTTTTAGAAACCTTTCAAAATCACACGGTGTACCATCTTCTGAGTTTCTCATGCATGTTTTCGATGTAGGAAGATGCCCTCAACCCTGGAGACTTGGGACCCATGGGATGGGTACCACGCAGTATTACTTTAAAGGGTCTGCGTTTGCTCACCCAACCTAACCCAAACTTTCAGCCCCAAGACTGTCCACCCTTATGTCTCATCCAGCTGTGCGTGTAGATATGGTCAATCCAGGTTGCATCACAGCCTCTGAACGAATTTTGTAAGAATTTCTCTCTCTTTCACTGTCTTTGTTTTACGGGTTTTTAAAAGTAATTTATTTTTATAATGGGGTTTAGCTGCTTTTCACGGCTGTGTTTATGCGGATTTACACCCACTTGACTCACTTTCAGACAGATATCAATACATAGGTTTTAAGATTGTTACTAGTCACATATATTCTTGTGCGGTGAATAGGGGGTGTTCAGTCCAGTTCACTGAGCAAGGAGTAGGTCTTGTCTATTACATATTGGGTGTATGGAACGGTATCTGAGCGAATTTGAAACCCTTGTTTTATGCATCACCCCACCTCACCTTTCCCGTTAAGCAGCCATAGTGTGTTTTCTAAACGTGTGATTCTGTTCTGTTCTGTAATTCAGTTCAAGTGTAGCGGTTTTTACATTCCCTCTATAAGTGATAGCTTATGATAAGTGTGTTTTTCTGTGTGACTTATTTCACTTAGAATCGTCGTACCTAAGTCCACTCATCTTGCTTCTACTAGCCTTATGACATTGATTTCATGTCTGAGTGATATTGCATTGTACATAAGGACCACAACTTCTTTATCCATTTTTCTCTTTCCTGGGATATTTAAGGTGTCATGAAGTGGAGGTTCTTGTCAACAGAGCAGCCCTAAACTTTGGGGTGCCTGTGTCTTGCTGATTTTTCTTTTTCCCAATTTATACGCCCATGAGTGGACGTGCCCTATGCTCCCTAAGCTGTGTTTTTTCGATGTTTCAGTACACACTGTACACTTCTCCAGAGTGGCTGCTGGCAATTAACATCCCGCCCATCAGCGTAGCAAGGCTGCCATTTCTCCATGGCCTGTCCTGCATTTCTGGTTTTGACACTTTTTGCAGCATGACCCTTTTGACCGATGGGAAGCGAGACTTCTTTGTAGCGCTGATTTGCCTTTCCAGGTTGCTTGGTTGGCCAAAAAGGGCGTATGCGTTTTTTCCTGAATATATTCAGGAAAAAACGCATACGCCCTTTTTGGCCAAGGGCATCATTGTCGACGTTTTGCCGCTTTTCATGTGCTTTAAAGGCGATTCGAATCTACCTCCTGAAACCTGTTTCCTGCAATTCTGCCTTGCTTTCAAATCCTCTTCGTTGCTTTCCCTCAATATATTTGTGGACGAGAGTTATCATTTATAACTCAGCAGGTTTGTGAATGGCAGTGCCCCTGAGCTCCATTTTTCAACTGTCTTGTTTGGGAGCTGGCCGCAAAAGCACGGGATTGCCTCAGGCCCTATTCTGGTTCCCGGCGGCAGGCTGAGCCTGTGGTTAATTCTTCTTCCTGATGGGAAAATAGAGTGACCTGTTCCTGTCCCAATACCTAGATCTAGTCTCTCATTGGTTGCCCCTCTTCCCGTTCATCCTCAGGACAAATTGCAACCTGTACAGAACAGGAGGTTAAAGGTGCTGATTCTCCAAGTAGGGAGATTGCTAGTGAAGTAGCTGGAATGGTGAACCCGAGCACAAGGAGATGAGAAATGAGGTGCGTTTTAGAAACCTTTCAAAATCGCATGATGTACCTTCTTCTGGGTTCCTCATGCAAGATTTCGATGTAGGAAGATGCCCTTGAACCTGGAGATATGGGACCCATGGGATGGGTACCATGCAGTATTACTTTAAAGGGTCTGAGTTTTCTCACCCAACCTCACCCAACCTCTCAGCCCCAAGAGTGTCCACCCTTATGTCTCATCCAGCTGTGGGTCTAGATATGGTCAATCCAGGTTGCATCACAGCCCCTGAACGAATTTTGTAAGAATTTCTCTCTCTTTCACTGTCTTTGTTTTACGGGTTTTTAAAAGTAATTTATTTTTATAATGGGGTTTAGCTGCTTTTCACGGCTGTGTTTATGCGGATTTACACCCACTTGACTCACTTTCAGACAGATATCAATACATAGGTTTTAAGATTGTTACTAGTCACATATATTCTTGTTCGGTGAATAGGGGGTGTTGAGGCCAGTTCACTGAGCAAAGAGTAGGTCTTGTCTATTACATATTGGGTGTATGGAACGGTATCTGAGCGAATTTGAAACCCTTGTTTTATGCATCACCCCACCTCACCTTTCCCGTTAAGCAGCCATAGTGTGTTTTCTAAACGTGTGACTCTGTTCTGTTTTGTAATTCAGTTCAAGTGTAGCGGTTTTTACATTCCCTCTATAAGTGATAGCTTATGATAAGTGTCTTTTTCTGTGTGACTTATTTCACTTAGAATCGTCGTATCTAACTCCACTCATCTTGCTTCTACTAGCCTTATGACATTGATTTCATGTCTGAGTGATATTCCATTGTACATAAGGACCACGACTTCTTTATCCGTTTTTCTCTTTCCTGGGATATTTAAGTTGTCATGAAGTGGAGGTTCTTGTCAACAGAGCAGCCCTAAACTTTGGGGTGCCTGTGTCTTGCTGATTTTTCTTTTTCCCAATTTATACGCCCATGAGTGGACGTGCCATACGCTCCCTAAGCTGTGTTTTTTCGATGTTTCAGGACACACCATACACTTCTCCAGAGTGGCTGCTGGCAATTAACATCCCGCCCATCAGCGTAGCAAGGCTGCCATTTCTCCATGGCCTGTCCTGCATTTCTGGTTTTGACACTTTTTGCAGCATGACCCTTTTGACCGATGGGAAGCGAGACTTCTTTGTAGCGCTGATTTGCCTTTCCACGTTGCTTGGTTGGCCAAAAAGGGCGTATGCGTTTTTTCCTGAATATATTCAGGAAAAAACGCATACGCCCTTTTTGGCCAAGGGCATCATTGTCGACGTTTTGCCGCTTTTCATGTGCTTTAAAGGCGATTCGAATCTACCTCCTGAAACCTGTTTCCTGCAATTCTGCCTTGCTTTCAAATCCTCTTCGTTGCCTTCCCTCAATATATTTGTGGACGAGAGTTATCATTTATAACTCAGCAGGTTTGTGAATGGCAGTGCCCCTGAGCTCCATTTTTCACCTGTCTTGTTTGGGAGCTGGCCGCAAAAGCACGGGATTGCCTCAGGCCCTATTCTGGTTCCCGGCGGCAGGCTGAGCCTGTGGTTAATTCTTCTTCCTGATGGGAAAATAGAGTGACCTGTGCCTGTCCCAACACCTAGATCTAGTCTCTCATTGGTTGCCCCTCTTCCCGTTCATCCTCAGGACAAATTGCAACCTGTACAGAACAGGAGGTTAAAGGTGCTGATTCTCCAAGTAGGGAGATTGCTAGTGAAGTAGCTGGAATGGCGAACCCGATCACAAGGAGATGAGAAATGAGGTGCGTTTTAGAAACCTTTCAAAATTACACGGTGTACCTTCTTCTGGGTTCCTCATGCAAGATTTCGATGTAGGAAGATGCCCTTGAACCTGGAGATTTGGGACCCATGGGATGGGTACCATGCAGTATTACTTTAAAGGGTCTGCGTTTTCTCACCCAACCTCACCCAACCTCTCAGCCCCAAGACTGTCCACCCTTATGTCTCATCCAGCTGTGGGTCTAGATATGGTCAATCCAGGTTGCATCACAGCCCCTGAACGAATTTTGTAAGAATTTCTCTCTCTTTCACTGTCTTTGTTTTACGGGTTTTTAAAAGTAATTTATTTTTATAATGGGGTTTAGCTGCTTTTCACGGCTGTGTTTATGCGGATTTACACCCACTTGACTCACTTCCAGACAGATATCAATACATAGGTTTTAAGATTGTTACTAGTCACATATATTCTTGTGCGGTGAATAGGGGGTGTTGAGTCCAGTTCACTGAGCAAAGAGTAGGTCTTGTCTATTACATATTGGGTGTATGGAACGGTATCTGAGCGAATTTGAAACCCTTGTTTTATGCATCACCCCACCTCACCTTTCCCGTTAAGCAGCCATAGTGTGTTTTCTAAACGTGTGATTCTGTTCTGTTCTGTAATTCAGTTCAAGTGTAGCGGTTTTTACATTCCCTCTATAAGTGATAGCTTATGATAAGTGTCTTTTTCTGTGTCACTTATTTCACTTAGAATCGTCGTACCTAAGTCCACTCATCTTGCTTCTACTAGCCTTATGACATTGATTTCATGTCTGAGTGATATTGCATTGTACATAAGGACCACAACTTCTTTATCCATTTTTCTCTTTCCTGGGATATTTAAGGTGTCATGAAGTGGAGGTTCTTGTCAACAGAGCAGCCCTAAACTTTGGGGTGCCTGTGTCTTGCTGATTTTTCTTTTTCCCAATTTATACGCCCATGAGTGGACGTGCCGTACGCTCCCTAAGCTGTGTTTTTTTGATGTTTCAGGACACACCATACACTTCTCCAGAGTGGCTGCTGGCAATTAACATCCCGCCCATCAGCGTAGCAAGGCTGCCATTTCTCCATGGCCTGTCCTGCATTTCTGGTTTTGACACTTTTTGCAGCATGACCCTTTTGACCGATGGGAAGCGAGACTTCTTTGTAGCGCTGATTTGCCTTTCCAGGTTGCTTGGTTGGCCAAAAAGGGCGTATGCGTTTTTTCCTGAATATATTCAGGAAAAAACGCATACGCCCTTTTTGGCCAAGGGCATCATTGTCGACGTTTTGCCGCTTTTCATGTGCTTTAAAGGCGATTCGAATCTACCGCCTGAAAACTGTTTCCTGCAATTCTGCCTTGCTTTCAAATCCTCTTCGTTGCCTTCCCTCAATATATTTGTGGACGAGAGTTATCATTTATAACTCAGCAGGTTTGTGAATGGCAGTGCCCCTGAGCTCCATTTTTCAACTGTCTTTTTTGGGAGCTGGCCGCAAAAGCACGGGATTGCCTCAGGCCCTATTCTTGTTCCCTGCGGCAGGCTGAGCCTGTAGTTAATTCTTCTTCCTGATGGGAAAATAGAGTGACCTGTGCCTGTCCCAACACCTAGATCTAGTCTCTCATTGGTTGCCCCTCTTCCCGTTCATCCTCAGGACAAATTGCAACCTGTACAGAACAGGAGGTTAAAGGTGCTGATTCTCCAAGTAGGGAGATTGCTAGTGAAGTAGCTGGAATGGCGAACCCGAGCACAAGGAGATGAGAAATGAGGTGCGTTTTAGAAACCTTTCAAAGTCACACGGTGTACCTTCTTCTGGGTTCCTCATGCAAGATTTCGATGTAGGAAGATGCCCTTGAACCTGGAGATTTGGGACCCATGGGATGGGTACCATGCAGTATTATTTTAAAGGGTCTGCGTTTTCTCACCCAACCTCACCCAACCTCTCAGCCCCAAGAGTGTCCACCCTTATGTCTCATCCAGCTGTGGGTCTAGATATGGTCAATCCAGGTTGCATCACAGCCCCTGAACGAATTTTGTAAGAATTTCTCTCTCTTTCACTGTCTTTGTTTTACGGGTTTTTAAAAGTAATTTATTTTTATAATGGGGTTTAGCTGCTTTTCACGGCTGTGTTTATGCGGATTTACACCCACTTGACTCACTTCCAGACAGATATCAATACATAGGTATTAAGATTGTTACTAGTCACATATATTCTTGTGCGGTGAATAGGGGGTGTTGAGTCCAGTTCACTGAGCAAAGAGTAGGTCTTGTCTATTACATATTGGGTGTATGGAACGGTATCTGAGCGAATTTGAAACCCTTGTTTTATGCATCACCCCACCTCACCTTTCCCGTTAAGCAGCCATAGTGTGTTTTCTAAACGTGTGATTCTGTTCTGTTCTGTAATTCAGTTCAAGTGTAGCGGTTTTTACATTCCCTCTATAAGTGATAGCTTATGATAAGTGTCTTTTTCTGTGTGACTTATTTCACTTAGAATCGTCGTACCTAAGTCCACTCATCTTGCTTCTACTAGCCTTATGACATTGATTTCATGTCTGAGTGATATTGCATTGTACATAAGGACCACAACTTCTTTATCCATTTTTCTCTTTCCTGGGATATTTAAGGTGTCATGAAGTGGAGGTTCTTGTCAACAGAGCAGCCCTAAACTTTGGGGTGCCTGTGTCTTGCTGATATTTAGTTTCCCCAATTTATACGCCCATGAGTGGACGTGCCCTATGCTCCCTAAGCTGTGTTTTTCCGATGTTTCAGGACACACTGTACACTTCTCCAGAGTGGCTGTTGGCAATTTACATCCCGCTCATCAGCGTAGCAAGGCTGCCATTTCTCCATGGCCTGTCCTGCATTTCTGGTTTTGACACTTTTTGCAGCATGGCCCTTTGGACCGATGGGAAGCGAGACTTCTTTGTAGCGCTGATTTGCCTTTCCAGGTTGCTTGGTTGGCCAAAAAGGGCGTATGCGTTTTTTCCTGAATATATTCAGGAAAAAACGCATACGCCCTTTTTGGCCAAGGGCATCATTGTCGACCTTTTGCCGCTTTTCATGTGCTTTAAAGGCGATTCGAATCTACCTCCTGAAATCTGTTTTCTGCAATTCTGCCTTGCTTTCAAATCCTCTTCGTTGCCTTCCCTCAATATATCTGTGGATGAGAGTTATCATTTATAACTCTGCGGGTTTGTGAATTGCAGTGTCCCTGAGCTCCATTTTTCAACTCGCTTTTTTGGGAGCTGGCCGCAAAAGCACGGGATTGCCTCAGGCCCTATTGTGCTTCTGGGCGGCAGGCTGAGCCTGTGATTAATTCTTCTTCCTGATGGGAAATTAGACTGACCTGTGCCTGTCCCAACACCTAGATCTAGTCTCTCATTGGTTGCCCCTCTTCCCGTTCATCCTCAGGACAAATTGCAACCTGTACAGAACAGGAGGTTAAAGGTGCTGATTCTCCAAGTAGGGAGATTGCTAGTAAAGTAGCTGGAATGGCGAACCCGACCACAAGGAGATGAGAAATGAGGTGCGTTTTAGAAACCTTTCAAAATCACACGGTGTACCATCTTCTGAGTTTCTCATGCATGTTTTCGATGTAGGAAGATGCCCTTGAACCTGGAGACTTGGGACCCATGGGATGGGTACCACGCAGTATTACTTTAAAGGGTCTGTGTTTGCTCACCCAACCTAACCCAACCTTTCAGCCCCAAGAGTGTCCACCCTTATGTCTCATCCACCTGTGCGTGTAGATATGGTCAATCCAGGTTGCATCACAGCCTCTGAACGAATTTTGTAAGAATTTCTCTCTCTTTCACTGTCTTTGTTTTACGGGTTTTTAAAAGTAATTTATTTTTATAATGGGGTTTAGTTGCTTTTCACGGCTGTGTTTATGCGGCTTTACACCCACTTGACTCACTTCCAGACATATATCAATACATAGGTTTTAAGATTCTTACTAGTCACCTATATTCTTGTGCGGTGAATAGGGGGTGTTGAGTCCAGTTCACTGAGCAAGGAGTAGGTCTTGTCTATTACATATTGGGTGTATGGAACGGTATCTGAGCGAATTTGAACCCCTTGTTTTATGCATCACCCCACCTCACCTTTCCCGTTAAGAAGCCATAGTGTGTTTTCTAAACGTGTGACTCTGTTCTGTTTTGTAATTCAGTTCAAGTGTAGCGGTTTTTACATTCCCTCTATAAGTGATAGCTTATGATAAGTGTCTTTTTCTGTGTGACTTATTTCACTTAGAATCGTCGTACCTAACTCCACTCATCTTGCTTCTACTAGCCTTATGACATTGATTTCATGTCTGAGTGATATTCCATTGTACATAAGGACCACGACTTCTTTATCCATTTTTCTCTTTCCTGGGATATTTAAGTTGTCATGAAGTGGAGGTTCTTGTCAACAGAGCAGCCCTAAACTTTGGGGTGCCTGTGTCTTGCTGATTTTTCTTTTTCCCAATTTATACGCCCATGAGTGGACGTGCCGTACGCTCCCTAAGCTGTGTTTTTTCGATGTTTCAGGACACACCATACACTTCTCCAGAGTGGCTGCTGGCAATTAACATCCCGCCCATCAGCGTAGCAAGGCTGCCATTTCTCCATGGCCTGTCCTGCATTTCTGGTTTTGACACTTTTTGCAGCATGACCCTTTTGACCGATGGGAAGCGAGACTTCTTTGTAGCACTGATTTGCCTTTCCAGGTTGCTTGGTTGGCCAAAAAGGGCGTATGCGTTTTTTCCTGAATATATTCAGGAAAAAACGCATACGCCCTTTTTGGCCAAGGGCATCATTGTCGACGTTTTGCCGCTTTTCATGTGCTTTAAAGGCGATTCGAATCTACCTCCTGAAACCTGTTTCCTGCAATTCTGCCTTGCTTTCAAATCCTCTTCGTTGCCTTCCCTCAATATATCTGTGGATGAGAGTTATCATTTATAACTCTGCGGGTTTGTGAATTGCAGTGTCCCTGAGCTCCATTTTTCAACTCGCTTTTTTGGGAGCTGGCCGCAAAAGCACGGGATTGCCTCAGGCCCTATTGTGCTTCTGGGCGGCAGGCTGAGCCTGTGATTAATTCTTCTTCCTGATGGGAAATTAGACTGACCTGTGCCTGTCCCAACACCTAGATCTAGTCTCTCATTGGTTGCCCCTCTTCCCGTTCATCCTCAGGACAAATTGCAACCTGTACAGAACAGGAGGTTAAAGGTGCTGATTCTCCAAGTAGGGAGATTGCTAGTAAAGTAGCTGGAATGGCGAACCCGACCACAAGGAGATGAGAAATGAGGTGCGTTTTAGAAACCTTTCAAAATCACACGGTGTACCATCTTCTGAGTTTCTCATGCATGTTTTCGATGTAGGAAGATGCCCTTGAACCTGGAGACTTGGGACCCATGGGATGGGTACCACGCAGTATTACTTTAAAGGGGCTGTGTTTGCTCACCCAACCTAACCCAACCTTTCAGCCCCAAGAGTGTCCACCCTTATGTCTCATCCACCTGTGCGTGTAGATATGGTCAATCCAGGTTGCATCACAGCCTCTGAACGAATTTTGTAAGAATTTCTCTCTCTTTCACTGTCTTTGTTTTACGGGTTTTTAAAAGTAATTTATTTTTATAATGGGGTTTAGTTGCTTTTCACGGCTGTGTTTATGCGGCTTTACACCCACTTGACTCACTTCCAGACATATATCAATACATAGTTTTTAAGATTCTTACTAGTCACCTATATTCTTGTGCGGTGAATAGGGGGTGTTGAGTCCAGTTCACTGAGCAAGGAGTAGGTCTTGTCTATTACATATTGGGTGTATGGAACGGTATCTGAGCGAATTTGAACCCCTTGTTTTATGCATCACCCCACCTCACCTTTCCCGTTAAGCAGCCATAGTGTGTTTTCTAAACGTGTGACTCTGTTCTGTTTTGTAATTCAGTTCAAGTGTAGCGGTTTTTACATTCCCTCTATAAGTGATAGCTTATGATAAGTGTCTTTTTCTGTGTGACTTATTTCACTTAGAATCGTCGTACCTAACTCCACTCATCTTGCTTCTACTAGCCTTATGACATTGATTTCATGTCTGAGTGATATTCCATTGTACATAAGGACCACGACTTCTTTATCCATTTTTCTCTTTCCTGGGATATTTAAGTTGTCATGAAGTGGAGGTTCTTGTCAACAGAGCAGCCCTAAACTTTGGGGTGCCTGTGTCTTGCTGATTTTTCTTTTTCCCAATTTATACGCCCATGAGTGGACGTGCCGTACGCTCCCTAAGCTGTGTTTTTTCGATGTTTCAGGACACACCATACACTTCTCCAGAGTGGCTGCTGGCAATTAACATCCCGCCCATCAGCGTAGCAAGGCTGCCATTTCTCCATGGCCTGTCCTGCATTTCTGGTTTTGACACTTTTTGCAGCATGACCCTTTTGACCGATGGGAAGCGAGACTTCTTTGTAGCGCTGATTTGCCTTTCCAGGTTGCTTGGTTGGCCAAAAAGGGCGTATGCGTTTTTTCCTGAATATATTCAGGAAAAAACGCATACGCCCTTTTTGGCCAAGGGCATCATTGTCGACGTTTTGCCGCTTTTCATGTGCTTTAAAGGCGATTCGAATCTACCTCCTGAAACCTGTTTCCTGCAATTCTGCCTTGCTTTCAAATCCTCTTCGTTGCCTTCCCTCAATATATTTGTGGACGAGAGTTATCATTTATAACTCAGCAGGTTTGTGAATGGCAGTGCCCCTGAGCTCCATTTTTCAACTGTCTTGTTTGGGAGCTGGCCGCAAAAGCACGGGATTGCCTCAGGCCCTATTGTGCTTCTGGGCGGCAGGCTGAGCCTGTGGTTAATTCTTCTTCCTGATGGGAAAATAGAGTGACCTGTGCCTGTCCCAACACCTAGATCTAGTCTCTCATTGGTTGCCCCTCTTCCCGTTCATCCTCAGGACAAATTGCAACCTGTACAGAACAGGAGGTTAAAGGTGCTGATCCTCCAAGTAGGGAGATTGCTAGTAAAGTAGCTGGAATGGCGAACCCGAGCACAAGGAGATGAGAAATGAGGTGCGTTTTAGAAACCTTTCAAAATCACATGGTGTACCTTCTTCTGGGTTCCTCATGCAAGATTTCGATGTAGGAAGATGCCCTTGAACCTGGAGATTTGGGACCCATGGGATGGGTACCATGCAGTATTACTTTAAAGGGTCTGCGTTTGCTCACCCAACCTCACCCAACCTCTCAGCCCCAAGAGTGTCCACCCTTATGTCTCATCCAGCTGTGGGTCTAGATATGGTCAATCCAGGTTGCGTCACAGCCCCTGAACGAATTTTGTAAGAATTTGTCTCTCTTTCACTGTCTTTGTTTTACGGGTTTTTAAAAGTAATTTATTTTTATAATGGGGTTTAGCTGCTTTTCACGGCTGTGTTTATGCGGATTTACACCCACTTGACTCACTTCCAGACAGATATCAATACATAGGTTTTAAGATTGTTACTAGTCACATATATTCTTGTGCGGTGAATAGGGGGTGTTGAGTCCAGTTCACTGAGCAAAGAGTAGGTCTTGTCTATTACATATTGGGTGTATGGAACGGTATCTGAGCGAATTTGAAACCCTTGTTTTATGCATCACCCCACGTCACCTTTCCCGTTAAGCAGCCATAGTGTGTTTTCTAAACGTGTAATTCTGTTCTGTTCTGTAATTCAGTTCAAGTGTAGCGGTTTTTACATTCCCTCTATAAGTGATAGCTTATGATAAGTGTCTTTTTCTGTGTGACTTATTTCACTTAGAATCGTCGTACCTAAGTCCACTCATCTTGCTTCTACTAGCCTTATGACATTGATTTCATGTCTGAGTGATATTGCATTGTACATAAAGACCACAACTTCTTTATCCATTTTTCTCTTTCCTGGGATATTTAAGGTGTCATGAAGTGGAGGTTCTTGTCAACAGAGCAGCCCTAAACTTTGGGGTGCCTGTGTCTTGCTGATTTTTAGTTTTCCCAATTTATACGCCCATGAGTGGACGTGCCCTATGCTCCCTAAGCTGTGTTTTTTCGATGTTTCAGGACACACTGTACACTTCTCCAGAGTGGCTGTTGGCAATTTACATCCCGCTCATCAGCGTAGCAAGGCTGCCATTTCTCCATGGCCTGTCCTGCATTTCTGGTTTTGACACTTTTTGCAGCATGGCCCTTTTGACCGATGGGAAGCGAGACTTCTTTTTAGCGCTGATTTGCCTTTCCAGGTTGCTTGGTTGGCCAAAAAGGGCGTATGCGTTTTTTCCTGAATATATTCAGGAAAAAACGCGTACGCCCTTTTTGGCCAAGGGCATCATTGTCGACCTTTTGCCGCTTTTCATGTGCTTTAAAGGCGATTCGAATCTACCTCCTGAAATCTGTTTTCTGCAATTCTGCCTTGCTTTCAAATCCTCTTCGTTGCCTTCCCTCAATATATCTGTGGATGAGAGTTATCATTTATAACTCTGCGGGTTTGTGAATTGCAGTGTCCCTGAGCTCCATTTTTCAACTCGCTTTTTTGGGAGCTGGCCGCAAAAGCGCGGGATAGCCTCAGGCCCTATTGTGCTTCTGGGCGGCAGGCTGAGCCTGTGATTAATTCTTCTTCCTGATGGGAAATTAGAGTGACCTGTGCCTGTTCCAACACCTAGATCTAGTCTCTCATTGGTTGCCCCTCTTCCCGTTCATCCTCAGGACAAATTGCAACCTGTACAGAACAGGAGGTTAAAGGTGCTGATTCTCCAAGTAGGGAGATTTCTAGTAAAGTAGCTGGAATGGCGAACCCGAGCACAAGGAGATGAGAAATGAGGTGCGTTTTAGAAACCTTTCAAAATCACACGGTGTACCATCTTCTGAGTTTCTCATGCATGTTTTCGATGTAGGAAGATGCCCTTGAACCTGGAGACTTGGGACCCATGGGATGGGTACCACGCAGTATTACTTTAAAGGGTCTGTGTTTGCTCACCCAACCTAACCCAACCTTTCAGCCCCAAGAGTGTCCACCCTTATGTCTCATCCACCTGTGCGTGTAGATATGGTCAATCCAGGTTGCATCACAGCCTCTGAACGAATTTTGTAAGAATTTCTCTCTCTTTCACTGTCTTTGTTTTACGGGTTTTTAACAGTAATTTATTTTTATAATGGGGTTTAGTTGCTTTTCACGGCTGTGTTTATGCAGCTTTACACCCACTTGACTCACTTCCAGACATATATCAATACATAGGTTTTAAGATTCTTACTAGTCACCTATATTCTTGTGCGGTGAATAGGGGGTGTTGAGTCCAGTTCACTGAGCAAGGAGTAGGTCTTTTCTATTACTTATTGGTGTATGGAACGGTATCTGAGATAATTTGAAACCCTTGTTTTATGCATCACCGCACATCACCTTTCCCGTTAAGCAGCCATAGTGTGTTTTCTAAATGTGTGACTCTGTTCTGATTTGTAATTCAATTCAAGTGTAGCGGTTTTTACATTCCCTTTATAAGTGATAGCTTTTGATAAGTGTCTTTTTCTGTGTGACTTATTTCACTTAGAGTCGTCGTACCTAAATCCACTCATCATGCTGCTACTAGCCTTATGACATTGATTTCATGGCTGAGTGATATTCCATTGTACATAAGGACCACAACTTCTTTATCCATTTTTCTCTTTCCTGGGATATTTAAGGTTTTCTGAAGTGGAGGTTCTTGTCAACAGAGCAGGCCTAAACTTTGGGGTGCCTGAGTCTTGCTGATTTTTAGTTTTCCCAATTTATACGCCCATGAGTGGACGTGCCCTATGCTCCCTAAGCTGTGTTTTCTCGATGTTTCAGGACACACCGTACACTTCTCCAGAGTGGCTGTTGGCAATTTACATCCCGCCCATCAGCGTAGCAAGGCCCCTATTTCTCCATGGACTGTCCTGCATTTGTGGTTTTGACACTTTTTTCAGCATGGCCCTTTGGACCGATGGGAAGCGAGACTTCTTTGTAGCGCTGATTTGCCTTTCCAGGTTGCTTGGTTGGCCAAAAAGTGCGTATGCGTTTTTTCCTGAATATATTCAGGAAAAAACGCATACGCCCTTTTTGGCCAAGGGCATCATTGTCGACGTTTTGCCGCTTTTCATGTGCTTTAAAGGCGATTCGAATCTACCTCCTGAAACCTGTTTCCTGCAACTCTGCCTTGCTTTCAAATCCTCTTCGTTGCGTTCCCTCAATATATTTGTTGACGAGATTTATCATTTATAACTCTGCAGGTTTGTGAATTGCAGTGCCCATGTGCTCCATTTTTCAACTGGCTTTTTTGGGAACTGGCCGCAGAAGCGCGGGATTGCCTCAGGCCCTATTCTGGTTCCAGGCGGCAGGCTGAGCCTGTGGTTAATTCTTCTTCCTGATGGGAAAATAGAGTGACCTGTGCCTGTCCCAACACCTAGATCTAGTCTCTCATTGGTTGCCCCTCTTCCCGTTCATCCTCAGGACAAATTGCAACCTGTAGGGAACAGGAGGTTAAAGGTGCTGATTCTCCAAGTAGGGAGATTGCTAGTAAAGTAGCTGGAATGGCGAACCCGAGCACAAGGAGATGAGAAATGAGGTGCGTTTTAGAAACCTTTCAAATTCACACGCTGTACCATCTTCTGGGTTCCTCATGCAAGTTTTCGATGTAGGAAGATGCCCTTGAACCTAGAGATTTGGGACCCATGGGATGGGTACCACGCAGTATTACTTTAAAGGGTCTGCGATGGCTCACCCAACCTCACCAAACCTCTCAGCCCCAAGAGTGTCCACCCTTAGGTCTCATCCAACTGTGGGTCTAGATATGTCCAACCCAGGTTGCGTCACAGCCCCTGAATGAATTTTGTAAGAATTTCTCTCTCTTTTACTGTCTTTGTTTCATGCGTTTTTAAAATAATTTATTTTTATAATGGGGTTTAGCTGCTTTTCACGGCTGTGTTTATGCGGCTTTACACCCTCTTGACTCACTTCCAGAGAGATATCAATACATAGGTTTTAAGATTCTCACTAGTAAGATATATTCTTGTGCGGTGAATACGGGGTGTTGAGTCCAGTTCACTGAGCAAGGAGTAGGTCTTCTCTATTACATATTGGGTGTATGGAACGGTATCAGAGCTAATTTGAAACCCTTGTTTTATGCATCACCCCACCTCACCTTTCCCGTTAAGCAGCCATAGTGTGTTTTCAAAATGGGTGACTGTGTTCTGATTTGTAATTCAGTTCAAGTGTAGCGGTTTTTACATCCCTCTATAAGTGATATCTTTTGATATGTGTCTTTTTCTGTGTGACTTATTTCACTTAGAGTCGTCGTACCTAAATCCACTCATCATGCTGCTACTAGCCTTATGACATTGATTTCATGGCTGAGTGATATTCCATTGTACATAAGGACCACAACTTCTTTATCCATTTTTCTCTTTCCTGGGATATTTAAGGTGTCATGAAGTGGAGGTTCTTGTCAACAGAGCAGCCGTAAACTTTGGGGTGCCTGTGTCTTGCTGATTTTTAATTTTCCCAATTTATACGCCCATGAGTGGAAGTGCCCTATGCTCCCTAAGCTGTGTTTTTTCGATGTTTCAGGACACACCGTACACTTCTCCAGAGTGGCTGTTGGCAATTTACATCCCGCCCATCAGCGTAGCAAGGCTCCTATTTCTCCATGGCCTGTCCTGCATTTGTGGTTTTGACACTTTTTTCAGCATGGCCCTTTTGACCGATGGGAAGCGAGACTTCTTTGTAGCGCTGATTTGCCTTTCCAGGTTGCTTGGTTGGCCAAAAAGGGCGTATGCGTTTTTTCCTGAATATATTCAGGAAAAAACGCATACGCCCTTTTTGGCCAAGGGCATCATTGTTGACGTTTTGCCGCTTTTCATGTGCTTTAAAGGCGATTCGAATCTACCTCCTGAAACCTGTTTCCTGCAACTCTGCCTTGCTTTCAAATCCTCTTCGTTGCCTTCCCTCAATATATTTGTGGACGAGAGTTATCATTTATAACTCTGCAGGTTTGTGAATTGCAGTGCCCATGTGCTCCATTTTTCAACTGGCTTTTTTCGGAGCTGGCCGCAGAAGCGCGGGATTGCCTCAGGCACTAATCTGGTTCCCAGCGGCAGGCTGAGCCTGTGCTTAATTCTTCTTCCTGATGGGAAAATAGAGTGACCTGTGCCTGTTCCAACACCTACATCTAGTCTCTCATTGGTTGCCCCTCTTCCCGTTCATCCTCAGGACAAATTGCAACCTGTACAGAACAGGAGGTTAAAGGTGTTGATACTCCAAGTAGGGAGATTGCTAGTAAAGTAGCTGGAATGGTGAACCCGAGCACAAGGAGATGAGAAATGAGGTGCGTTTTAGAAACCTTTCCCGATCACATGGTGTACCATTTCTGGGTTTCTCATGCATGTTTTCAATGCAGGAAGATGCCCTTAAAACTCGAGATTTGTGACCCATGGGATGGGTACCACGCAGTATTACCTTAAAGGGTCTGTGTTTGCTCTCCCAACCTCACCAAACCTGTCAGCCCCAAGAGTGTCCACCCTTAGGTCTCATCCAACTGTGGGTCTAGATATTTTCAATCCAGGTTGCATCACAGCCCCTGAACGAATTGTGTAAGAATTTCTCTCTCTTTCACTGTCTTTGTTTTACGGGTTTCTACAAGTAATTTATTTTTATAATGGGGTTTAGCTGCTTTTCACGGCTGTGTTTATGTGGCTTTACACCCTCTTGACACACTTCCAGGGGGATATCAATACATAGGTTTTAAGATTCTCACTTGTCAGATATATACTTGTGCGGTGAATAGGGGGTGTTGAGTCCAGTTCACTGAGCAAGGAGTAGGTCTTGTCTATTACATATTGGGTGTATGGAACGGTATCTGATCTAATTTGAAACCCTTGTTTTATGCATCACACCACCTCATCTTTCCCGTTAAGCAGCCATAGTGTGTTTTCTAAACGTGTGACTCTGTTCTCTTTTGTAATTCAGTTCAAGTGTAGCAGTTTTTACATTCCCTCTATAAGTGATAGCTTATGATAAGTGTCTTTTTCTGTTGACTTATTTCACTTAGAGTCGTCGTACCTAAATCCACTCATCATGATGCTACTAGCCTTAAGACATTGATTTCATGGCTGAGTGATATTCCATTGTACATAAGGACCACAACTTCTTTATCCATTTTTCTCTTTCCTGGGATATTTAAGGTGTCATGAAGTGGAGGTTCTTGTCAACAGAGCAGCCCTAAACTTTGGGGTGCCTGTCTCTTGCTGATTTTTAATTTTCCCAATTTATACGCCCATGAGTGGAAGTGCCCTATGCTCCCTAAGCTGTGTTTTTTCGATGTTTCAGGCCACACCGTACACTTCTCCAGAGTGGTTGCTGGCAATTTACATCCCGCCCATCAGTGTAGCAAGGCTTCCATTTCTCAATGGCCTGTCCTGCTTTTGTGGTTTTGACAGTTTTTTCAGCATGGCCCTTTTGACCGATGGGAAGCGAGACTTCTTTGTAGCGCTGATTTGCCTTTCCAGGTTGCTTGGTGGGCCAAAAAGGGCGTATGCGTTTTTTCCTGAATATATTCAGGAAAAAACGCATACGCCCTTTTTGGCCAAGGGCATCATTGTCCACGTTTTGCCACTTTTCATGTGCTTTAAAGGCGATTCGAATCTACCTCCTGAAACCAGTTTCCTGCAATTCTGCCTTGCTTTCAAATCCTCTTCGTGGCCTTCCCTCAATATATTTGTGGACGAGAGTTATCATTTATAACTCTGCAGGTTTGTGAATTGCAGTGCCCATGTGCTCCATTTTTCAACTGGCTTTTTTGGGAGCTGGCCGCAGAAGCACGGGATTGCCTCAGGCCCTATTCTGGTTCCGGGCGGTAGGCTGAGCCTGTGGTTAATTCTTCTTCCTGATGGGAAAATAGAGTGACCTGTGCCTGTCCCAACACCTAGATGTAGTCTCTCATTGGTTGCCCCTCTTCCCATTCATCCTTAGGACAAATTGCAACCTGTATGGAACAGGAGGTTAAAGGTGCTGATTCTCCAAGTAGGGAGATTGCTAGTAAAGTAGCTGGAATGGCGAACCCGAGCACAAGGAGATGAGAAATGAGGTGCGTTTCAGAAACCTTTCCCGATCAGACGGTGTACCATCATCTAGGTTTCCCATGCGTGTTTTCGATGTAGGAAGATGCCCTTGAACCTGGAGATTTAGGACCCATGGGATGGGTACCACACAGTATTACTTTAAGGGGTCTACGTTTGCTCACCCAACGTCACCAAACCTCTCAGCCCCAAGAGTGTCCACCCTTAGGTCTCATCCAACTGTGGGTCTAGATATGTTCAACCCAGGTTGCGTCACAGCCCCTGAAGGAATTTTGTAAGAATTTCTCTCTCTTTCACTGTCTTTGTTTTACGGGTTTTTAAAAGTAATTTATTTTTATAATGGGGTTTAGGTGCTTTTCATGGCTGTGTTTATGCGGCTTTACACCCACTTGACTCACTTCCAGAGAGATATCAATACATAGGTTTTAAGATTCTCACTAGTCAGATATATTCTTGTGCGGTGAATAGGGGGTGTTGAGTCCAGTTCACTGAGCAAGGAGTAGGTCTTTTCTATTACTTATTGGGTGTATGGAACGGTATCTGAGATAATTTGAAACCCTTGTTTTATGCATCACCGCACATCACCTTTCCCGTTAAGCAGCCATAGTGTGTTTTCTAAATGTGTGACTCTGTTCTGATTTGTAATTCAATTCAAGTGTAGCGGTTTTTACATTCCCTTTATAAGTGATAGCTTTTGATAAGTGTCTTTTTCTGTGTGACTTATTTCACTTAGAGTCGTCGTACCTAAATCCACTCATCATGCTGCTACTAGCCTTATGACATTGATTTCATGGCTGAGTGGTATTCCATTGTACATAAGGACCACAACTTCTTTATCCATTTTTCTCTTTCCTGGGATATTTAAGGTTTCCTGAAGTGGAGGTTCTTGTCAACAGAGCAGGCGTAAACTTTGGGGTGCCTGAGTCTTGCTGATTTTTAGTTTTCCCAATTTATACGCCCATGAGTGGACGTGCCCTATGCTCCCTAAGCTGTGTTTTCTCGATGTTTCAGGACACACCGTACCCTTCTCCAGAGTGGCTGTTGGCAATTGACATCCCACCCATCAGCGTAGCAAGGCTCCTATTTCTCCATGGCCTGTCCTGCATTTGTGGTTTTGACACTTTTTTCAGCATGGCCCTTTGGACCGATGGGAAGCGAGACTTCTTTGTAGCGCTGATTTGCCTTTCCAGGTTGCTTGGTTGGCCAAAAAGGGCGTATGCGTTTTTTCCTGAATATATTCAGGAAAAAACGCATACGCCCTTTTTGGCCAAGGGCATCATTGTCGAAGTTTTACCGCTTTTCATGTGCTTTAAAGGCGATTCGAATCTACCTCCTGAAACCTGTTTCCTGCAACTCTGCCTTGCTTTCAAATCCTCTTCGTTGCGTTCCCTCAATATATTTGTGGACGAGATTTATCATTTATAACTCTGCAGGTTTGTGAATTGCAGTGCCCATGTGCTCCATTTTTCAACTGGCTTTTTTGGGAGCTGGCCACAGAAGCGCGGGATTGCCTCAGGCCCTATTCTGGTTCCAGGCGGCAGGCTGAGCCTGTGGTTAATTCTTCTTCCTGATGGGAAAATAGAGTGACCTGTGCCTGTCCCAACACCTAGATCTAGTCTCTCATTGGTTGCCCCTCTTCCCGTTCATCCTCAGGACAAATTGCAACCTGTAGGGAACAGGAGGTTAAAGGTGCTGATTCTCCAAGTAGGGAGATTGCTAGTAAAGTAGCTGGAATGGCGAACCCGAGCACAAGGAGATGAGAAATGAGGTGCGTTTTAGAAACCTTTCAAATTCACACGCTGTACCATCTTCTGGGTTCCTCATGCAAGTTTTCGATGTAGGAAGATGCCCTTGAACCTAGAGATTTGGGACCCATGGGATGGGTACCACGCAGTATTACTTTAAAGGGTCTGCGATGGCTCACCCAACCTCACCCAACCTCTCAGCCCCAAGAGTGTCCACCCTTATGTCTCATCCAGCTGTGGGTCTAGATATGGTCAACCCAGGTTGCGTCACAGCCCCTGAATGAATTTTGTAAGAATTTCTCTCTCTTTTACTGTCTTTGTTTCATGCGTTTTTAAAAATAATTTATTTTTATAATGGGGTTTAGCTGCTGTTCACGGCTGTGTTTATGCGGCTTTACACCCTCTTGACTCACTTCCAGAGAGATATCAATACATAGGTTTTAAGATTCTCACTAGTCGGATATATTCTTGTGCGGTGAATACGGGGTGTTGAGTCCAGTTCACTGAGCAAGGAGTAGGTCTTCTCTATTACATATTGGGTGTATGGAACGGTATCAGAGCTAATTTGAAACCCTTGTTTTATGCATCACCCCACCTCACCTTTCCCGTTAAGCAGCCATAGTGTGTTTTCAAAATGGGTGACTCTGTTCTGATTTGTAATTCAGTTCAAGTGTAGCGGTTTTTACATCCCTCTATAAGTGATATCTTTTGATATGTGTCTTTTTCTGTGTGACTTATTTCACTTAGAGTCGTCGTACCTAAATCCACTCATCATGCTGCTACTAGCCTTATGACATTGATTTCATGGCTGAGTGATATTCCATTGTATATAAGGACCACAACTTCTTTATCCATTTTTCTCTTTCCTGGGATATTTAAGGTGTCATGAAGTGGAGGTTCTTGTCAACAGAGCAGCCGTAAACTTTGGGGTGCCTGTGTCTTGCTGATTTTTATTTTTCCCAATTTATACGCCCATGAGTGGAAGTGCCCTATGCTCCCTAAGCTGTGTTTTTTCGATGTTTCAGGACACACCGTACACTTCTCCACAGTGGCTGTTGCCAATTTACATCCCGCCCATCAGCGTAGCAAGGCTCCTATTTCTCCATGGCCTGTCCTGCATTTGTGGTTTTGACACTTTTTTCAGCATGGCCCTTTTGACCGATGGGAAGCGAGACTTCTTTGTAGCGCTGATTTGCCTTTCCAGGTTGCTTGGTTGGCCAAAAAGGGCGTATGCGTTTTTTCCTGAATATATTCAGGAAAAAACGCATATGCCCTTTTTGGCCAAGGGCATCATTGTCGACGTTTTGCCGCTTTTCATGTGCTTTAAAGGCGATTCGAATCTACCTCCTGAAACCTGTTTCCTGCAACTCTGCCTTGCTTTCAAATCCTCTTCGTTGCCTTCCCTCAATATATTTGTGGACGAGAGTTATCATTTATAACTCTGCAGGTTTGTGAATTGCAGTGCCCATGTGCTCCATTTTTCAACTGTCTTTTTTCGGAGCTGGCCGCAGAAGCGCGGGATTGCCTCAGGCACTAATCTGGTTCCCGGCGGCAGGCTGAGCCTGTGCTTAATTCTTCTTCCTGATGTGAAAATAGAGTGACCTGTGCCTGTTCCAACACCTACATGTAGTCTCTCATTGGTTGCCCCTCTTCCCGTTCATCCTCAGGACAAATTGCAACCTGTACAGAACAGGAGGTTAAAGGTGTTGATTCTGCAAGTAGGGAGATTGCTAGTAAAGTAGCTGGAATGGTGAACCCGAGCACAAGGAGATGAGAAATGAGGTGCGTTTTAGAAACCTTTCCCGATCACATGGTGTACCATCTTCTGGGTTTCTCATGCATGTTTTCAATGCAGGAAGATGCCCTTAAAACTGGAGATTTGGGACCCATGGGATGGGTACCACGCAGTATTACCTTAAAGGGTCTGTGTTTGCTCACCCAACCTCACCAAACCTGTCAGCCCCAAGAGTGTCCACCCTTAGGTCTCATCCAACTGTGGGTCTAGATATTTTCAATCCAGGTTGCATCACAGCCCCTGAACGAATTGTGTAAGAATTTCTCTCTCTTTCACTGTCTTTGTTTTACGGGTTTCTACAAGTAATTTATTTTTATAATGGGGTTTAGCTGCTTTTCACGGCTGTGTTTATGCGGCTTTACACCCACTTGACACACTTCCAGAGGGATATCAATACATAGGTTTTAAGATTCTCACTAGTCAGATATATACTTGTGCGGTGAATAGGAGGTGTTGAGTCCAGTTCACTGAGCAAGGAGTAGGTCTTGTCTATTACATATTGGGTGTATGGAACGGTATCTGATCTAATTTGAAACCCTTGTTTTATGCATCACACCACCTCATCTTTCCCGTTAAGCAGCCATAGTGTGTTTTCTAAACGTGTGACTCTGTTCTCTTTTGTAATTCAGTTCAAGTGTAGCAGTTTTTACATTCCCTCTATAAGTGATAGCTTATGATAAGTGTCTTTTTCTGTGTGACTTATTTCACTTAGAGTCGTCGTACCTAAACCACTCATCATGATGCTACTAGCCTTAAGACATTGATTTCATGGCTGAGTGATATTCCATTGTACATAAGGACCACAACTTCTTTATCCATTTTTCTCTTTCCTGGGATATTTAAGGTGTCATGAAGTGGAGGTTCTTGTCAACAGAGCAGCCCTAAACTTTGGGGTGCCTGTCTCTTGCTGATTTTTAATTTTCCCAATTTATACGCCCATGAGTGGAAGTGCCCTATGCTCCCTAAGCTGTGTTTTTTCGATGTTTCAGGCCACACCGTACACTTCTCCAGAGTGGTTGCTGGCAATTTACATCCCGCCCATCAGTGTAGCAAGGCTTCCATTTCTCAATGGCCTGTCCTGCTTTTGTGGTTTTGACAGTTTTTTCAGCATGGCCCTTTTGACCGATGGGAAGCGAGACTTCTTTGTAGCGCTGATTTACCTTTCCAGGTTGCTTGGTGGGCCAAAAAGGGCGTATGCGTTTTTTCCTGAATATATTCAGGAAAAAACGCATACGCCCTTTTTGGCCAAGGGCATCATTGTCGACGTTTTGCCACTTTTCATGTGCTTTAAAGGCGATTCGAATCTACCTCCTGAAACCTGTTTCCTGCAATTCTGCCTTGCTTTCAAATCCTCTTCGTGGCCTTCCCTCAATATATTTGTGGACGAGAGTTATCATTTATAACTCTGCAGGTTTGTGAATTGCAGTGCCCATGTGCTCCATTTTTCAACTGGCTTTTTTGGGAGCTGGCCGCAGAAGCACGGGATTGCCTCAGGCCCTATTCTGGTTCCGGGCGGTAGGCTGAGCCTGTGGTTAATTCTTCTTCCTGATGGGAAAATAGAGTGACCTGTGCCTGTCCCAACACCTAGATGTAGTCTCTCATTGGTTGCCCCTCTTCCCATTCATCCTTAGGACAAATTGCAACCTGTATGGAACAGGAGGTTAAAGGTGCTGATTCTCCAAGTAGGGAGATTGCTAGTAAAGTAGCTGGAATGGCGAACCCGAGCACAAGGAGATGAGAAATGAGGTGCGTTTCAGAAACCTTTCCCGATCAGACGGTGTACCATCATCTAGGTTTCCCATGCGTGTTTTCGATGTAGGAAGATTCCCTTGAACCTGGAGATTTAGGACCCATGGGATGGGTACCACACAGTATTACTTTAAGGGGTCTACGTTTGCTCACCCAACGTCACCAAACCTCTCAGCCCCAAGAGTGTCCACCCTTAGGTCTCATCCAACTGTGGGTCTAGATATGTTCAACCCAGGTTGCGTCACAGCCCCTGAAGGAATTTTGTAAGAATTTCTCTCTCTTTCACTGTCTTTGTTTTACGGGTTTTTAAAAGTAATTTATTTTTATAATGGGGTTTAGGTGCTTTTCATGGCTGTGTTTATGCGGCTTTACACCCACTTGACTCACTTCCAGAGAGATATCAATACATAGGTTTTAAGATTCTCACTAGTCAGATATATTCTTGTGCGGTGAATAGGGGGTGTTGAGTCCAGTTCACTGAGCAAGGAGTAGGTCTTTTCTATTACTTATTGGGTGTATGGAACGGTATCTGAGATAATTTGAAACCCTTGTTTTATGCATCACCGCACATCACCTTTCCCGTTAAGCAGCCATAGTGTGTTTTCTAAATGTGTGACTCTGTTCTGATTTGTAATTCAATTCAAGTGTAGCGGTTTTTACATTCCCTTTATAAGTGATAGCTTTTGATAAGTGTCTTTTTCTGTGTGACTTATTTCACTTAGAGTCGTCGTACCTAAATCCACTCATCATGCTGCTACTAGCCTTATGACATTGATTTCATGGCTGAGTGATATTCCATTGTACATAAGGACCACAACTTCTTTATCCATTTTTCTCTTTCCTGGGATATTTAAGGTTTTCTGAAGTGGAGGTTCTTGTCAACAGAGCAGGCCTAAACTTTGGGGTGCCTGAGTCTTGCTGATTTTTAGTTTTCCCAATTTATACGCCCATGAGTGGACGTGCCCTATGCTCCCTAAGCTGTGTTTTCTCGATGTTTCAGGACACACCGTACACTTCTCCAGAGTGGCTGTTGGCAATTTACATCCCGCCCATCAGCGTAGCAAGGCCCCTATTTCTCCATGGACTGTCCTGCATTTGTGGTTTTGACACTTTTTTCAGCATGGCCCTTTGGACCGATGGGAAGCGAGACTTCTTTGTAGCGATGATTTGCCTTTCCAGGTTGCTTGGTTGGCCAAAAAGGGCGTATGCGTTTTTTCCTGAATATATTCAGGAAAAAACGCATACGCCCTTTTTGGCCAAGGGCATCATTGTCGACGTTTTGCCGCTTTTCATGTGCTTTAAAGGCGATTCGAATCTACCTCCTGAAACCTGTTTCCTGCAACTCTGCCTTGCTTTCAAATCCTCTTTGTTGCGTTCCCTCAATATATTTGTTGACGAGATTTATCATTTATAACTCTGCAGGTTTGTGAATTGCAGTGCCCATGTGCTCCATTTTTCAACTGGCTTTTTTGGGAACTGGCCGCAGAAGCGCGGGATTGCCTCAGGCCCTATTCTGGTTCCAGGCGGCAGGCTGAGCCTGTGGTTAATTCTTCTTCCTGATGGGAAAATAGAGTGACCTGTGCCTGTCCCAACACCTAGATCTAGTCTCTCATTGGTTGCCCCTCTTCCCGTTCATCCTCAGGACAAATTGCAACCTGTAGGGAACAGGAGGTTAAAGGTGCTGATTCTCCAAGTAGGGAGATTGCTAGTAAAGTAGCTGGAATGGCGAACCCGAGCACAAGGAGATGAGAAATGAGGTGCGTTTTAGAAACCTTTCAAATTCACACGCTGTACCATCTTCTGGGTTCCTCATGCAAGTTTTCGATGTAGGAAGATGCCCTTGAACCTAGAGATTTGGGACCCATGGGATGGGTACCACGCAGTATTACTTTAAAGGGTCTGCGATGGCTCACCCAACCTCACCAAACCTCTCAGCCCCAAGAGTGTCCACCCTTAGGTCTCATCCAACTGTGGGTCTAGATATGTCCAACCCAGGTTGCGTCACAGCCCCTGAATGAATTTTGTAAGAATTTCTCTCTCTTTTACTGTCTTTGTTTCATGCGTTTTTAAAAATAATTTATTTTTATAATGGGGTTTAGCTGCTTTTCACGGCTGTGTTTATGCGGCTTTACACCCTCTTGACTCACTTCCAGAGAGATATCAATACATAGGTTTTAAGATTCTCACTAGTAAGATATATTCTTGTGCGGTGAATACGGGGTGTTGAGTCCAGTTCACTGAGCAAGGAGTAGGTCTTCTCTATTACATATTGGGTGTATGGAACGGTATCAGAGCTAATTTGAAACCCTTGTTTTATGCATCACCCCACCTCACCTTTCCCGTTAAGCAGCCATAGTGTGTTTTCAAAATGGGTGACTGTGTTCTGATTTGTAATTCAGTTCAAGTGTAGCGGTTTTTACATCCCTCTATAAGTGATATCTTTTGATATGTGTCTTTTTCTGTGTGACTTATTTCACTTAGAGTCGTCGTACCTAAATCCACTCATCATGCTGCTACTAGCCTTATGACATTGATTTCATGGCTGAGTGATATTCCATTGTACATAAGGACCACAACTTCTTTATCCATTTTTCTCTTTCCTGGGATATTTAAGGTGTCATGAAGTGGAGGTTCTTGTCAACAGAGCAGCCGTATACTTTGGGGTGCCTGTGTCTTGCTGATTTTTAATTTTCCCAATTTATACGCCCATGAGTGGAAGTGCCCTATGCTCCCTAAGCTGTGTTTTTTCGATGTTTCAGGACACACCGTACACTTCTCCAGAGTGGCTGTTGGCAATTTACATCCCGCCCATCAGCGTAGCAAGGCTCCTATTTCTCCATGGCCTGTCCTGCATTTGTGGTTTTGACACTTTTTTCAGCATGGCCCTTTTGACCGATGGGAAGCGAGACTTCTTTGTAGCGCTGATTTGCCTTTCCAGGTTGCTTGGTTGGCCAAAAAGTGCGTATGCGTTTTTTCCTGAATATATTCAGGAAAAAACGCATACGCCCTTTTTGGCCAAGGGCATCATTGTTGACGTTTTGCCGCTTTTCATGTGCTTTAAAGGCGATTCGAATCTACCTCCTGAAACCTGTTTCCTGCAACTCTGCCTTGCTTTCAAATCCTCTTCGTTGCCTTCCCTCAATATATTTGTGGACGAGAGTTATCATTTATAACTCTGCAGGTTTGTGAATTGCAGTGCCCATGTGCTCCATTTTTCAACTGGCTTTTTTCGGAGCTGGCCGCAGAAGCGCGGGATTGCCTCAGGCACTAATCTGGTTCCCGGCGGCAGGCTGAGCCTGTGCTTAATTCTTCTTCCTGATGGGAAAATAGAGTGACCTGTGCCTGTTCCAACACCTACATCTAGTCTCTCATTGGTTGCCCCTCTTCCCGTTCATCCTCAGGACAAATTGCAACCTGTACAGAACAGGAGGTTAAAGGTGTTGATACTCCAAGTAGGGAGATTGCTAGTAAAGTAGCTGGAATGGTGAACCCGAGCACAAGGAGATGAGAAATGAGGTGCGTTTTAGAAACCTTTCCCGATCACATGGTGTACCATTTCTGGGTTTCTCATGCATGTTTTCAATGCAGGAAGATGCCCTTAAAACTGGAGATTTGTGACCCATGGGATGGGTACCACGCAGTATTACCTTAAAGGGTCTGTGTTTGCTCTCCCAACCTCACCAAACCTGTCAGCCCCAAGAGTGTCCACCCTTAGGTCTCATCCAACTGTGGGTCTAGATATTTTCAATCCAGGTTGCATCACAGCCCCTGAACGAATTGTGTAAGAATTTCTCTCTCTTTCACTGTCTTTGTTTTACGGGTTTCTACAAGTAATTTATTTTTATAATGGGGTTTAGCTGCTTTTCACGGCTGTGTTTATGTGGCTTTACACCCTCTTGACACACTTCCAGGGGGATATCAATACATAGGTTTTAAGATTCTCACTTGTCAGATATATACTTGTGCGGTGAATAGGGGGTGTTGAGTCCAGTTCACTGAGCAAGGAGTAGGTCTTGTCTATTACATATTGGGTGTATGGAACGGTATCTGATCTAATTTGAAACCCTTGTTTTATGCATCACACCACCTCATCTTTCCCGTTAAGCAGCCATAGTGTGTTTTCTAAACGTGTGACTCTGTTCTCTTTTGTAATTCAGTTCAAGTGTAGCAGTTTTTACATTCCCTCTATAAGTGATAGCTTATGATAAGTGTCTTTTTCTGTGTGACTTATTTCACTTAGAGTCGTCGTACCTAAATCCACTCATCATGATGCTACTAGCCTTAAGACATTGATTTCATGGCTGAGTGATATTCCATTGTACATAAGGACCACAACTTCTTTATCCATTTTTCTCTTTCCTGGGATATTTAAGGTGTCATGAAGTGGAGGTTCTTGTCAACAGAGCAGCCCTAAACTTTGGGGTGCCTGTCTCTTGCTGATTTTTAATTTTCCCAATTTATACGCCCATGAGTGGAAGTGCCCTATGCTCCCTAAGCTGTGTTTTTTCGATGTTTCAGGCCACACCGTACACTTCTCCAGAGTGGTTGCTGGCAATTTACATCCCGCCCATCAGTGTAGCAAGGCTTCCATTTCTCAATGGCCTGTCCTGCTTTTGTGGTTTTGACAGTTTTTTCAGCATGGCCCTTTTGACCGATGGGAAGCGAGACTTCTTTGTAGCGCTGATTTGCCTTTCCAGGTTGCTTGGTGGGCCAAAAAGGGCGTATGCGTTTTTTCCTGAATATATTCAGGAAAAAACGCATACGCCCTTTTTGGCCAAGGGCATCATTGTCGACGTTTTGCCACTTTTCATGTGCTTTAAAGGCGATTCGAATCTACCTCCTGAAACCAGTTTCCTGCAATTCTGCCTTGCTTTCAAATCCTCTTCGTGGCCTTCCCTCAATATATTTGTGGACGAGAGTTATCATTTATAACTCTGCAGGTTTGTGAATTGCAGTGCCCATGTGCTCCATTTTTCAACTGGCTTTTTTGGGAGCTGGCCGCAGAAGCACGGGATTGCCTCAGGCCCTATTCTGGTTCCGGGCGGTAGGCTGAGCCTGTGGTTAATTCTTCTTCCTGATGGGAAAATAGAGTGACCTGTGCCTGTCCCAACACCTAGATGTAGTCTCTCATTGGTTGCCCCTCTTCCCATTCATCCTTAGGACAAATTGCAACCTGTATGGAACAGGAGGTTAAAGGTGCTGATTCTCCAAGTAGGGAGATTGCTAGTAAAGTAGCTGGAATGGCGAACCCGAGCACAAGGAGATGAGAAATGAGGTGCGTTTCAGAAACCTTTCCCGATCAGACGGTGTACCATCATCTAGGTTTCCCATGCGTGTTTTCGATGTAGGAAGATGCCCTTGAACCTGGAGATTTAGGACCCATGGGATGGGTACCACACAGTATTACTTTAAGGGGTCTACGTTTGCTCACCCAACGTCACCAAACCTCTCAGCCCCAAGAGTGTCCACCCTTAGGTCTCATCCAACTGTGGGTCTAGATATGTTCAACCCAGGTTGCGTCACAGCCCCTGAAGGAATTTTGTAAGAATTTCTCTCTCTTTCACTGTCTTTGTTTTACGGGTTTTTAAAAGTAATTTATTTTTATAATGGGGTTTAGGTGCTTTTCATGGCTGTGTTTATGCGGCTTTACACCCACTTGACTCACTTCCAGAGAGATATCAATACATAGGTTTTAAGATTCTCACTAGTCAGATATATTCTTCTGCGGTGAATAGGGGGTGTTGAGTCCAGTTCACTGAGCAAGGAGTAGGTCTTTTCTATTACTTATTGGGTGTATGGAACGGTATCTGAGATAATTTGAAACCCTTGTTTTATGCATCACCGCACATCACCTTTCCCGTTAAGCAGCCATAGTGTGTTTTCTAAATGTGTGACTCTGTTCTGATTTGTAATTCAATTCAAGTGTAGCGGTTTTTACATTCCCTTTATAAGTGATAGCTTTTGATAAGTGTCTTTTTCTGTGTGACTTATTTCACTTAGAGTCGTCGTACCTAAATCCACTCATCATGCTGCTACTAGCCTTATGACATTGATTTCATGGCTGAGTGGTATTCCATTGTACATAAGGACCACAATATCTTTATCCATTTTTCTCTTTCCTGGGATATTTAAGGTTTCCTGAAGTGGAGGTTCTTGTCAACAGAGCAGGCGTAAACTTTGGGGTGCCTGAGTCTTGCTGATTTTTAGTTTTCCCAATTTATACGCCCATGAGTGGACGTGCCCTATGCTCCCTAAGCTGTGTTTTCTCGATGTTTCAGGACACACCGTACCCTTCTCCAGAGTGGCTGTTGGCAATTGACATCCCACCCATCAGCGTAGCAAGGCTCCTATTTCTCCATGGCCTGTCCTGCATTTGTGGTTTTGACACTTTTTTCAGCATGGCCCTTTGGACCGATGGGAAGCGAGACTTCTTTGTAGCGCTGATTTGCCTTTCCAGGTTGCTTGGTTGGCCAAAAAGGGCGTATGCGTTTTTTCCTGAATATATTCAGGAAAAAACGCATACGCCCTTTTTGGCCAAGGGCATCATTGTCGAAGTTTTACCGCTTTTCATGTGCTTTAAAGGCGATTCGAATCTACCTCCTGAAACCTGTTTCCTGCAACTCTGCCTTGCTTTCAAATCCTCTTCGTTGCGTTCCCTCAATATATTTGTGGACGAGATTTATCATTTATAACTCTGCAGGTTTGTGAATTGCAGTGCCCATGTGCTCCATTTTTCAACTGGCTTTTTTGGGAGCTGGCCACAGAAGCGCGGGATTGCCTCAGGCCCTATTCTGGTTCCGGGCGGCAGGCTGAGCCTGTGGTTAATTCTTCTTCCTGATGGGAAAATAGAGTGACCTGTGCCTGTCCCAACACCTAGATCTAGTCTCTCATTGGTTGCCCCTCTTCCCGTTCATCCTCAGGACAAATTGCAACCTGTAGGGAACAGAAGGTTAAAGGTGCTGATTCTCCAAGTAGGGAGATTGCTAGTAAAGTAGCTGGAATGGCGAACCCGAGCACAAGAAGATGAGAAATGAGGTGCGTTTTAGAAACCTTTCAAATTCACACGCTGTACCATCTTCTGGGTTCCTCATGCAAGTTTTCGATGTAGGAAGATGCCCTTGAACCTAGAGATTTGGGACCCATGGGATGGGTACCACGCAGTATTACTTTAAAGGGTCTGCGATGGCTCACCCAACCTCACCCAACCTCTCAGCCCCAAGAGTGTCCACCCTTATGTCTCATCCAGCTGTGGGTCTAGATATGGTCAACCCAGGTTGCGTCACAGCCCCTGAATGAATTTTGTAAGAATTTCTCTCTCTTTTACTGTCTTTGTTTCATGCGTTTTTAAAAATAATTTATTTTTATAATGGGGTTTAGCTGCTGTTCACGGCTGTGTTTATGCGGCTTTACACCCTCTTGACTCACTTCCAGAGAGATATCAATACATAGGTTTTAAGATTCTCACTAGTCGGATATATTCTTGTGCGGTGAATACGGGGTGTTGAGTCCAGTTCACTGAGCAAGGAGTAGGTCTTCTCTATTACATATTGGGTGTATGGAACGGTATCAGAGCTAATTTGAAACCCTTGTTTTATGCATCACCCCACCTCACCTTTCCCGTTAAGCAGCCATAGTGTGTTTTCAAAATGGGTGACTCTGTTCTGATTTGTAATTCAGTTCAAGTGTAGCGGTTTTTACATCCCTCTATAAGTGATATCTTTTGATATGTGTCTTTTTCTGTGTGACTTATTTCACTTAGAGTCGTCGTACCTAAATCCACTCATCATGCTGCTACTAGCCTTATGACATTGATTTCATGGCTGAGTGATATTCCATTGTATATAAGGACCACAACTTCTTTATCCATTTTTCTCTTTCCTGGGATATTTAAGGTGTCATGAAGTGGAGGTTCTTGTCAACAGAGCAGCCGTAAACTTTGGGGTGCCTGTGTCTTGCTGATTTTTATTTTTCCCAATTTATACGCCCATGAGTGGAAGTGCCCTATGCTCCCTAAGCTGTGTTTTTTCGATGTTTCAGGACACACCGTACACTTCTCCACAGTGGCTGTTGCCAATTTAGATCCCGCCCATCAGCGTAGCAAGGCTCCTATTTCTCCATGGCCTGTCCTGCATTTGTGGTTTTGACACTTTTTTCAGCATGGCCCTTTTGACCGATGGGAAGCGAGACTTCTTTGTAGCGCTGATTTGCCTTTCCAGGTTGCTTGGTTGGCCAAAAAGGGCGTATGGGTTTTTTCCTGAATATATTCAGGAAAAAACGCATACGCCCTTTTTGGCCAAGGGCATCATTGTCGACGTTTTGCCGCTTTTCATGTGCTTTAAAGGCGATTCGAATCTACCTCCTGAAACCTGTTTCCTGCAACTCTGCCTTGCTTTCAAATCCTCTTCGTTGCCTTCCCTCAATATATTTGTGGACGAGAGTTATCATTTATAACTCTGCAGGTTTGTGAATTGCAGTGCCCATGTGCTCCATTTTTCAACTGTCTTTTTTCGGAGCTGGCCGCAGAAGCGCGGGATTGCCTCAGGCACTATTCTGCTTCCCGGCGGCAGGCTGAGCCTGTGCTTAATTCTTCTTCCTGATGGGAAAATAGAGTGACCTGTGCCTGTTCCAACACCTACATGTAGTCTCTCATTGGTTGCCCCTCTTCCCGTTCATCCTCAGGACAAATTGCAACCTGTACAGAACAGGAGGTTAAAGGTGTTGATTCTGCAAGTAGGGAGATTGCTAGTAAAGTAGCTGGAATGGTGAACCCGAGCACAAGGAGATGAGAAATGAGGTGCGTTTTAGAAACCTTTCCCGATCACATGGTGTACCATCTTCTGGGTTTCTCATGCATGTTTTCAATGCAGGAAGATGCCCTTAAAACTGGAGATTTGGGACCCATGGGATGGGTACCACGCAGTATTACCTTAAAGGGTCTGTGTTTGCTCACCCAACCTCACCAAACCTGTCAGCCCCAAGAGTGTCCACCCTTAGGTCTCATCCAACTGTGGGTCTAGATATTTTCAATCCAGGTTGCATCACAGCCCCTGAACGAATTGTGTAAGAATTTCTCTCTCTTTCACTGTCTTTGTTTTACGGGTTTCTACAAGTAATTTATTTTTATAATGGGGTTTAGCTGCTTTTCACGGCTGTGTTTATGCGGCTTTACACCCACTTGACACACTTCCAGAGGGATATCAATACATAGGTTTTAAGATTCTCACTAGTCAGATATATACTTGTGCGGTGAATAGGAGGTGTTGAGTCCAGTTCACTGAGCAAGGAGTAGGTCTTGTCTATTACATATTGGGTGTATGGAACGGTATCTGATCTAATTTGAAACCCTTGTTTTATGCATCACACCACCTCATCTTTCCCGTTAAGCAGCCATAGTGTGTTTTCTAAACGTGTGACTCTGTTCTCTTTTGTAATTCAGTTCAAGTGTAGCAGTTTTTACATTCCCTCTATAAGTGATAGCTTATGATAAGTGTCTTTTTCTGTGTGACTTATTTCACTTAGAGTCGTCGTACCTAAATCCACTCATCATGATGCTACTAGCCTTAAGACATTGATTTCATGGCTGAGTGATATTCCATTGTACATAAGGACCACAACTTCTTTATCCATTTTTCTCTTTCCTGGGATATTTAAGGTGTCATGAAGTGGAGGTTCTTGTCAACAGAGCAGCCCTAAACTTTGGGGTGCCTGTCTCTTGCTGATTTTTAATTTTCCCAATTTATACGCCCATGAGTGGAAGTGCCCTATGCTCCCTAAGCTGTGTTTTTTCGATGTTTCAGGCCACACCGTACACTTCTCCAGAGTGGTTGCTGGCAATTTACATCCCGCCCATCAGTGTAGCAAGGCTTCCATTTCTCAATGGCCTGTCCTGCTTTTGTGGTTTTGACAGTTTTTTCAGCATGGCCCTTTTGACCGATGGGAAGCGAGACTTCTTTGTAGCGCTGATTTACCTTTCCAGGTTGCTTGGTGGGCCAAAAAGGGCGTATGCGTTTTTTCCTGAATATATTCAGGAAAAAACGCATACGCCCTTTTTGGCCAAGGGCATCATTGTCGACGTTTTGCCACTTTTCATGTGCTTTAAAGGCGATTCGAATCTACCTCCTGAAACCTGTTTCCTGCAATTCTGCCTTGCTTTCAAATCCTCTTCGTGGCCTTCCCTCAATATATTTGTGGACGAGAGTTATCATTTATAACTCTGCAGGTTTGTGAATTGCAGTGCCCATGTGCTCCATTTTTCAACTGGCTTTTTTGGGAGCTGGCCGCAGAAGCACGGGATTGCCTCAGGCCCTATTCTGGTTCCGGGCGGTAGGCTGAGCCTGTGGTTAATTCTTCTTCCTGATGGGAAAATAGAGTGACCTGTGCCTGTCCCAACACCTAGATGTAGTCTCTCATTGGTTGCCCCTCTTCCCATTCATCCTTAGGACAAATTGCAACCTGTATGGAACAGGAGGTTAAAGGTGCTGATTCTCCAAGTAGGGAGATTGCTAGTAAAGTAGCTGGAATGGCGAACCCGAGCACAAGGAGATGAGAAATGAGGTGCGTTTCAGAAACCTTTCCCGATCAGACGGTGTACCATCATCTAGGTTTCCCATGCGTGTTTTCGATGTAGGAAGATGCCCTTGAACCTGGAGATTTAGGACCCATGGGATGGGTACCACACAGTATTACTTTAAGGGGTCTACGTTTGCTCACCCAACGTCACCAAACCTCTCAGCCCCAAGAGTGTCCACCCTTAGGTCTCATCCAACTGTGGGTCTAGATATGTTCAACCCAGGTTGCGTCACAGCCCCTGAAGGAATTTTGTAAGAATTTCTCTCTCTTTCACTGTCTTTGTTTTACGGGTTTTTAAAAGTAATTTATTTTTATAATGGGGTTTAGGTGCTTTTCATGGCTGTGTTTATGCGGCTTTACACCCACTTGACTCACTTCCAGAGAGATATCAATACATAGGTTTTAAGATTCTCACTAGTCAGATATATTCTTGTGCGGTGAATAGGGGGTGTTGAGTCCAGTTCACTGAGCAAGGAGTAGGTCTTTTCTATTACTTATTGGGTGTATGGAACGGTATCTGAGATAATTTGAAACCCTTGTTTTATGCATCACCGCACATCACCTTTCCCGTTAAGCAGCCATAGTGTGTTTTCTAAATGTGTGACTCTGTTCTGATTTGTAATTCAATTCAAGTGTAGCGGTTTTTACATTCCCTTTATAAGTGATAGCTTTTGATAAGTGTCTTTTTCTGTGTGACTTATTTCACTTAGAGTCGTCGTACCTAAATCCACTCATCATGCTGCTACTAGCCTTATGACATTGATTTCATGGCTGAGTGGTATTCCATTGTACATAAGGACCACAACTTCTTTATCCATTTTTCTCTTTCCTGGGATATTTAAGGTTTCCTGAAGTGAGGTTCTTGTCAACAGAGCAGGCCTAAACTTTGGGGTGCCTGAGTCTTGCTGATTTTTAGTTTTCCCAATTTATACGCCCATGAGTGGACGTGCCCTATGCTCCGTAAGCTGTGTTTTCTCGATGTTTCAGGACACACCGTACACTTCTCCAGAGTGGCTGTTGGCAATTTACATCCCGCCCATCAGCGTAGCAAGGCTCCTATTTCTCCATGGCCTGTCCTGCATTTGTGGTTTTGACACTTTTTTCAGCATGGCCCTTTGGACCGATGGGAAGCGAGACTTCTTTGTAGCGCTGATTTGCCTTTCCAGGTTGCTTGGTTGGCCAAAAAGGGCGTATGCGTTTTTTCCTGAATATATTCAGGAAAAAACGCATACGCCCTTTTTGGCCAAGGGCATCATTGTCGACGTTTTGCCGCTTTTCATGTGCTTTAAAGCGATTCGAATCTACCTCCTGAAACCTGTTTCCTGCAACTCTGCCTTGCTTTCAAATCCTCTATGTTGCGTTCCCTCAATATATTTGTGGACGAGATTTATCATTTATAACTCTGCAGGTTTGTGAATTGCAGTGCCCATGTGCTCCATTTTTCAACTGGCTTTTTTGGGAGCTGGCCGCAGAAGCGCGGGATTGCCTCAGGCCCTATTCTGGTTCCGGGCGTCAGGCTGAGCCTGTGGTTAATTCTTCTTCCTGATGGGAAAATAGAGTGACCTGTGCCTGTTCCAACACCTAGATCTAGTCTCTCATTGGTTGCCCCTCTTCCCGTTCATCTCAGGACAAATTGCAACCTGTAGGGAACAGGAGGTTAAAGGTGCTGATTCTCCAAGTAGGGGAGATTGCTAGTAAAGTAGCTGGAATGGCGAACCCGAGCACAAGGAGATGAGAAATGAGGTGCGTTTTTAGAAACCTTTCAAATTCACACGCTGTACCATCTTCTGGGTTCCTCATGCAAGTTTTCGATGTAGGAAGATGCCCTTGAACCTAGAGATTTGGGACCCATGGGATGGGTACCACGCAGTATTACTTTAAAGGGTCTGCGATGGCTCACCCAACCTCACCAAACCTCTCAGCCCCAAGAGTGTCCACCCTTATGTCTCATCCAGCTGTGGGTCTAGATATGGTCAACCCAGGTTGCGTCACAGCCCCTGAATGAATTTTGTAAGAATTTCTCTCTCTTTTACTGTCTTTGTTTCATGCGTTTTTAAAAATAATTATTTTTATAATGGGGTTTAGCTGCTGTTCACGGCTGTGTTTATGCGGCTTTACACCCTCTTGACTCACTTCCAGAGAGATATCAATACATAGGTTTTAAGATTCTCACTAGTCGGATATATTCTTGTGCGGTGAATACGGGGTGTTGAGGTCCAGTTCACTGAGCAAGGAGTAGGTCTTCTCTATTACATATTGGGTGTATGGAACGGTATCAGAGCTAATTTGAAACCCTTGTTTTATGCATCACCCCACCTCACCTTTCCCGTTAAGCAGCCATAGTGTGTTTTCAAAATGGGTGACTCTGTTCTGATTTGTAATTCAGTTCAAGTGTAGCGGTTTTACATCCCTCTATAAGTGATATCTTTTGATATGTGTCTTTTTCTGTGTGACTTATTTCACTTAGAGTCGTCGTACCTAAATCCACTCATCATGCTGCTACTAGCCTTATGACATTGATTCATGGCTGAGTGATATTCCATTGTATATAAGGACCACAACTTCTTTATCCATTTTTCTCTTTCCTGGGATATTTAAGGTGTCATGAAGTGGAGGTTCTTGTCAACAGAGCAGCCGTAAACTTTGGGGTGCCTGTGTCTTGCTGATTTTTATTTTTCCCAATTTATACGCCCATGAGTGGAGGTGCCCTATGCTCCCTAAGCTGTGTTTTTTCGATGTTTCAGGACACACCGTACACTTCTCCACAGTGGCTGTTGCCAATTTACATCCCGCCCATCAGCGTAGCAAGGCTCCTATTTCTCCATGGCCTGTCCTGCATTTGTGGTTTTGACACTTTTTTCAGCATGGCCCTTTTGACCGATGGGAAGCGAGACTTCTTTGTAGCGCTGATTTACCTTTCCAGGTTGCTTGGTTGGCCAAAAAGGGCGTATGCGTTTTTTCCTGAATATATTCAGGAAAAAACGCATATGCCCTTTTTGGCCAAGGGCATCATTGTCGACGTTTTGCCGCTTTTCATGTGCTTTAAAGGCGATTCGAATCTACCTCCTGAAACCTGTTTCCTGCAACTCTGCCTTGCTTTCAAATCCTCTTCGTTGCCTTCCCTCAATATATTTGTGGACGAGAGTTATCATTTATAACTCTGCAGGTTTGTGAATTGCAGTGCCCATGTGCTCCATTTTCAACTGGCTTTTTTCGGAGCTGGCCGCAGAAGCGCGGGATTGCCTCAGGCACTATTCTGCTTCCCGGCGGCAGGCTGAGCCTGTGCTTAATTCTTCTTCCTGATGGGAAAATAGAGTGACCTGTGCCTGTTCCAACACCTACATGTAGTCTCTCATTGGTTGCCCCTCTTCCCGTTCATCCTCAGGACAAATTGCAACCTGTACAGAACAGGAGGTTAAAGGTGTTGATTCTGCAAGGTAGGGAGATTGCTAGTAAAGTAGCTGGAATGGTGAACCCGAGCACAAGGAGATGAGAAATGAGGTGCGTTTTAGAAACCTTTCCCAATCACATGGTGTACCATCTTCTGGGTTTCTCATGCATGTTTTCAATGCAGGAAGATGCCCTTAAAACTGGAGATTTGGGACCCATGGGATGGGTACCACGCAGTATTACCTTAAAGGGTCTGTGTTTGCTCACCCAACCTCACCAAACCTGTCAGCCCCAAGAGTGTCCACCCTTAGGTCTCATCCAACTGTGGGTCTAGATATTTTCAATCCAGGTTGCATCACAGCCCCTGAACGAATTGTGTAAGAATTTCTCTCTCTTTCACTGTCTTTGTTTTACGGGTTTCTACAAGTAATTTATTTTTATAATGGGGTTTAGCTGCTTTTCACGGCTGTGTTTATGCGGCTTTACACCCACTTGACACACTTCCAGAGGGATATCAATACATAGGTTTTAAGATTCTCACTAGTCAGATATATACTTGTGCGGTGAATAGGAGGGTGTTGAGTCCAGTTCACTGAGCAAGGAGTAGGTCTTGTCTATTACATATTGGGTGTATGGAACGGTATCTGATCTAATTTGAAACCCTTGTTTTATGCATCACACCACCTCATCTTTCCCGTTAAGCAGCCATAGTGTGTTTTCTAAACGTGTGACTCTGTTCTCTTTTGTAATTCAGTTCAAGTGTAGCAGTTTTTACATTCCCTCTATAAGTGATAGCTTATGATAAGTGTCTTTTTCTGTGTGACTTATTTCACTTAGAGTCGTCGTACCTAAATCCACTCATCATGATGCTACTAGCCTTAAGACATTGATTTCATGGCTGAGTGATATTCCATTGTACATAAGGACCACAACTTCTTTATCCATTTTTCTCTTTCCTGGGATATTTAAGGTGTCATGAAGTGGAGGTTCTTGTCAACAGAGCAGCCCTAAACTTTGGGTGCCTGTCTCTTGCTGATTTTTAATTTTCCCAATTTATACGCCATGAGTGGAAGTGCCCTATGCTCCCTAAGCTGTGTTTTTTCGATGTTTCAGGCCACACCGTACACTTCTCCAGAGTGGTTGCTGCAATTTACATCCCGCCCATCAGTGTAGCAAGGCTTCCATTTCTCAATGGCCTGTCCTGCTTTTGTGGTTTTGACAGTTTTTTCAGCATGGCCCTTTTGGACCGATGGGAAGCGAGACTTCTTTGTAGCGCTGATTTACCTTTCCAGGTTGCTTGGTGGGCCAAAAAGGGCGTATGCGTTTTTTCCTGAATATATTCAGGAAAAACGCATACGCCCTTTTTGGCCAAGGGCATCATTGTCGACGTTTTGCACTTTTCATGTGCTTTAAAGGCGATTCGAATCTACCTCCTGAAACCTGTTTCCTGCAATTCTGCCTTGCTTTCAAATCCTCTTCGTGGCCTTCCCTCAATATATTTTGTGGACGAGAGTTATCATTTATAACTCTGCAGGTTTGTGAATTGCAGTGCCCATGTGCTCCATTTTTCAACTGGCTTTTTTGGGAGCTGGCCGCAGAAGCACGGGATTGCCTCAGGCCCTATTCTGGTTCCGGGCGGTAGGCTGAGCCTGTGGTTAATTCTTCTTCCTGATGGGAAAATAGAGTGACCTGTGCCTGTCCCAACACCTAGATGTAGTCTCTCATTGGTTGCCCCTCTTCCCATTCATCCTTAGGACAAATTGCAACCTGTATGGAACAGGAGGTTAAAGGTGCTGATTCTCCAAGTGGGAGATTGCTAGTAAAGTAGCTGGAATGGCGAACCCGAGCACAAGGAGATGAGAAATGAGGTGCGTTTCAGAAACCTTTCCCGATCAGACGGTGTACCATCATCTAGGTTTCCATGCGTGTTTTCGATGTAGGAAGATGCCCTTGAACCTGGAGATTTAGGACCCATGGGATGGGTACCACACAGTATTACTTTAAGGGGTCTACGTTTGCTCACCCAACGTCACCAAACCTCTCAGCCCCAAGAGTGTCCACCCTTAGGTCTCATCCAACTGTGGGTCTAGATATGTTCAACCCAGGTTGCGTCACAGCCCCTGAAGGAATTTTGTAAGAATTTCTCTCTCTTTCACTGTCTTTGTTTTACGGGTTTTTAAAAGTAATTTATTTTTATAATGGGGTTTAGGTGCTTTTCATGGCTGTGTTTATGCGGCTTTACACCCACTTGACTCACTTCCAGAGAGATATCAATACATAGGTTTTAAGATTCTCACTAGTCAGATATATTCTTGTGCGGTGAATAGGGGGTGTTGAGTCCAGTTCACTGAGCAAGGAGTAGGTCTTTTCTATTACTTATTGGGTGTATGGAACGGTATCTGAGATAATTTGAAACCCTTGTTTTATGCATCACCGCACATCACCTTTCCCGTTAAGCAGCCATAGTGTGTTTTCTAAATGTGTGACTCTGTTCTGATTTGTAATTCAATTCAAGTGTAGCGGTTTTTACATTCCCTTTATAAGTGATAGCTTTTGATAAGTGTCTTTTTCTGTGTGACTTATTTCACTTAGAGTCGTCGTACCTAAATCACTCATCATGCTGCTACTAGCCTTATGACATTGATTTCATGGCTGAGTGGTATTCCATTGTACATAAGGACCACAACTTCTTTATCCATTTTTCTCTTTCCTGGGATATTTAAGGTTTCCTGAAGTGGAGGTTCTTGTCAACAGAGCAGGCGTAAACTTTGGGGTGCCTGAGTCTTGCTGATTTTTAGTTTTCCCAATTTATACGCCCATGAGTGGACGTGCCCTATGCTCCCTAAGCTGTGTTTTCTCGATGTTTCAGGACACACCGTACACTTCTCCAGAGTGGCTGTTGGCAATTTACATCCCGCCCATCAGCGTAGCAAGGCTCCTATTTCTCCATGGCCTGTCCTGCATTTGTGGTTTTGACACTTTTTTCAGCATGGCCCTTTGGACCGATGGGAAGCGAGACTTCTTTGTAGCGCTGATTTGCCTTTCCAGGTTGCTTGGTTGGCCAAAAAGGGCGTATGCGTTTTTTCCTGAAATATTCAGGAAAAAACGCATACGCCCTTTTGGCCAAGGGCATCATTGTCGACGTTTTGCCGCTTTCATGTGCTTTAAAGGCGATTCGAATCTACCTCCTGAAACCTGTTTCCTGCAACTCTGCCTTGCTTTCAAATCCTCTTCGTTGCATTCCCTCAATATATTGTGGACGAGATTTATCATTTATAACTCTGCAGGTTTGTGAATTGCAGTGCCCATGTGCTCCATTTTTCACTGGCTTTTTGGGAGCTGGCCGCAGAAGCGCGGGATTGCCTCAGGCCCTATTCTGGTTCCGGGCGTCAGGCTGAGCCTGTGGTTAATTCTTCTTCCTGATGGGAAAATAGAGTGACCTGTGCCTGTCCCAACACCTAGATCTAGTCTCTCATTGGTTGCCCCTCTTCCCGTTCATCCTCAGGACAAATTGCAACCTGTAGGGAACAGGAGGTTAAAGGTGCTGATTCTCCAAGTAGGGAGATGCTAGTAAAGTAGCTGGAATGGCGAACCCGAGCACAAGGAGATGAGAAATGAGGTGCGTTTTAGAACCTTTCAAATTCACACGCTGTACCATCTTCTGGGTTCCTCATGCAAGTTTTCGATGTAGGAAGATGCCCTTGAACCTAGAGATTTGGGACCCATGGGATGGGTACCACGCAGTATTACTTTAAAGGGTCTGCGATGGCTCACCCAACCTCACCAAACCTCTCAGCCCCAAGAGTGTCCACCCTTATGTCTCATCCAGCTGTGGGTCTAGATATGGTCAACCCAGGTTGCGTCACAGCCCCTGAATGAATTTTGTAAGAATTTCTCTCTCTTTTACTGTCTTTGTTTCATGCGTTTTTAAAAATAATTTATTTTTATAATGGGGTTTAGCTGCTGTTCACGGCTGTGTTTTGCGGCTTTACACCCTCTTGACTCACTTCCAGAGAGATATCAATACATAGGTTTTAAGATTCTCACTAGTCGGATATATTCTTGTGCGGTGAATACGGGGTGTTGAGTCCAGTTCACTGAGCAAGGAGTAGGTCTTCTCTATTACATATTGGGTGTATGGAACGGTATCAGAGCTAATTTGAAACCCTTGTTTTATGCATCACCCCACCTCACCTTTCCCGGTAAGCAGCCATAGTGTGTTTTCAAATTGGGTGACTCTGTTCTGATTTGTAATTCAGTTCAAGTGTAGCGGTTTTACATCCCTCTATAAGTGATATCTTTTGATATGTGTCTTTTTCTGTGTGACTTATTTCACTTAGAGTCGTCGTACCTAATCCACTCATCATGCTGCTACTAGCCTTATGACATTGATTTCATGGCTGAGTGATATTCCATTGTATATAAGGACCACAACTTCTTTATCCATTTTTCTCTTTCCTGGGATATTTAAGGTGTCATGAAGTGGAGGTTCTTGTCAACAGAGCAGCCGTAAACTTTGGGGTGCCTGTGTCTTGCTGATTTTTATTTTTCCCCAATTTATACGCCCATGAGTGGAAGTGCCCTATGCTCCCTAAGCTGTGTTTTTTCGATGTTTCAGGACACACCGTACACTTCTCCACAGTGGCTGTTGCCAATTTACATCCCGCCCATCAGCGTAGCAAGGCTCCTATTTCTCCATGGCCTGTCCTGCATTTGTGGTTTGACACTTTTTTCAGCATGGCCCTTTTGACCGATGGGAAGCGAGACTTCTTTGTAGCGCTGATTTGCCTTTCCAGGTTGCTTGGTTGGCCAAAATAGGGCGTATGCGTTTTTTCCTGAATAATATTCAGGAAAAAACGCATACGCCCTTTTTGGCCAAGGGCATCATTGTCGACGTTTTGCCGCTTTTCATGTGCTTTAAAGGCGATTCGAATCTACCTCCTGAAACCTGTTTCCTGCAACTCTGTCTTGCTTTCAAAATCCTCTTCGTTGCCTTCCCTCAATATATTTGTGACGAGAGTTATCATTTATAACTCTGCAGGTTGTGAATTGCAGTGCCCATGTGGCTCCATTTTTTCAACTGGCTTTTTTCGGAGCTGGCCCGCAGAAGCGCGGGATTGCCTCAGGCACTATTCTGCTTCCCGGCGGCAGGCTGAGCCTTTGCTAATTCTTCTTCCTGATGGGAAAATAGAGTGACCTGTGCCTGTTCCAACACCTACATGTAGTCTCTCATTGGTTGCCCCTCTTCCCGTTCATCCTCAGGACAAATTGCAACCTGTACAGAACAGGAGGTTAAAGGTGTTGATTCTGCAAGTAGGGAGATTGCTAGTAAAGTAGCTGGAATGGTGAACCCGAGCACAAGGAGATGAGAAATGAGGTGCGTTTTAGAAACCTTTCCCGATCACATGGTGTACCATCTTCTGGGTTTCTCATGCATGTTTTCAATGCAGGAAGATGCCCTTAAAACTGGAGATTTGGGACCCATGGGATGGGTACCACGCAGTATTACCTTAAAGGGTCTGAGTATGCTCACCCAACCTCACCAAACCGGTCAGCCCCAAGAGTGTCCACCCTTAGGTCTCATCCAACTGTGGGTCTAGATATTTTCAATCCAGGTTGCATCACAGCCCCTGAACGAATTGTGTAAGAATTTCTCTCTCTTTCACTGTCTTTGTTTTACGGGTTTCTACAAGTAATTTATTTTTATAATGGGGTTTAGCTGCTTTTCACGGCTGTGTTTATGCGGCTTTACACCCACTTGACACACTTCCAGAGGGATATCAATACATAGGTTTTAAGATTCTCACTAGTCAGATATATACTTGTGCGGTGAATAGGGGGTGTTGAGTCCAGTTCACTGAGCAAGGAGTAGGTCTTGTCTATTACATATTGGGTGTATGGAACGGTATCTGATCTAATTTGAAACCCTTGTTTTATGCATCACACCACCTCATCTTTCCCGTTAAGCAGCCATAGTGTGTTTTCTAAACGTGTGACTCTGTTCTCTTTTGTAATTCAGTTCAAGTGTAGCAGTTTTTACATTCCCTCTATAAGTGATAGCTTATGATAAGTGTCTTTTTCTGTGTGACTTATTTCACTTAGAGTCGTCGTACCTAAATCCACTCATCATGATGCTACTAGCCTTAAGACATTGATTTCATGGCTGAGTGATATTCCATTGTACATAAGGACCACAACTTCTTTATCCATTTTTCTCTTTCCTGGGATATTTAAGGTGTCATGAAGTGGAGGTTCTTGTCAACAGAGCAGCCCTAAACTTTGGGGTGCCTGTCTCTTGCTGATTTTTAATTTTCCCAATTTATACGCCCATGAGTGGAAGTGCCCTATGCTCCCTAAGCTGTGTTTTTTCGATGTTTCAGGCCACACCGTACACTTCTCCAGAGTGGTTGCTGGCAATTTACATCCCGCCCATCAGTGTAGCAAGGCTTCCATTTCTCAATGGCCTGTCCTGCTTTTGTGGTTTTGACAGTTTTTTCAGCATGGCCCTTTTGACCGATGGGAAGCGAGACTTCTTTGTAGCGCTGATTTACATTTCCAGGTTGCTTGGTGGGCCAAAAAGGGCGTATGCGTTTTTTCCTGAATATATTCAGGAAAAAACGCATACGCCCTTTTTGGCCAAGGGCATCATTGTCGACGTTTTGCCACTTTTCATGTGCTTTAAAGGCGATTCGAATCTACCTCCTGAAACCAGTTTCCTGCAATTCTGCCTTGCTTTCAAATCCTCTTTGTTGCCTTCCCTCAATATATTTGTGGACGAGAGTTATCATTTATAACTCTGCAGGTTTGTGAATTGCAGTGCCCATGTGCTCCATTTTTCAACTGGCTTTTTTGGGAGCTGGCCGCAGAAGCACGGGATTGCCTCAGGCCCTATTCTGGTTCCGGGCGGTAGGCTGAGCCTGTGGTTAATTCTTCTTCCTGATGGGAAAATAGAGTGACCTGTGCCTGTCCCAAAACCTAGATGTAGTCTCTCATTGGTTGCCCCTCTTCCCATTCATCCTTAGGACAAATTGCAACCTGTATGGAACAGGAGGTTAAAGGTGCTGATTCTCCAAGTAGGGAGATTGCTAGTAAAGTAGCTGGAATGGCGAACCCGAGCACAAGGAGATGAGAAATGAGGTGCGTTTCAGAAACCTTTCCCGATCAGACGGTGTACCATCATCTAGGTTTCCCATGCGTGTTTTCGATGTAGGAAGATGCCCTTGAACCTGGAGATTTAGGACCCATGGGATGGGTACCACACAGTATTACTTTAAGGGGTCTACGTTTGCTCACCCAACGTCACCAAACCTCTCAGCCCCAAGAGTGTCCACCCTTAGGTCTCATCCAACTGTGGGTCTAGATATGTTCAACCCAGGTTGCGTCACAGCCCCTGAAGGAATTTTGTAAGAATTTCTCTCTCTTTCACTGTCTTTGTTTTACGGGTTTTTAAAAGTAATTTATTTTTATAATGGGGTTTAGGTGCTTTTCATGGCTGTGTTTATGCGGCTTTACACCCACTTGACTCACTTCCAGAGAGATATCAATACATAGGTTTTAAGATTCTCACTAGTCAGATATATTCTTGTGCGGTGAATAGGGGTGTTGAGTCCAGTTCACTGAGCAAGGAGTAGGTCTTTTCTATTACTTATTGGGTGTATGGAACGGTATCTGAGATAATTTGAAACCCTTGTTTTATGCATCACCGCACATCACCTTTCCCGTTAAGCAGCCATAGTGTGTTTTCTAAATGTGTGACTCTGTTCTGATTTGTAATTCAATTCAAGTGTAGCGGTTTTTACATTCCCTTTATAAGTGATAGCTTTTGATAAGTGTCTTTTTCTGTGTGACTTATTTCACTTAGAGTCGTCGTACCTAAATCCACTCATCATGCTGCTACTAGCCTTATGACATTGATTTCATGGCTGAGTGATATTCCATTGTACATAAGGACCACAACTTCTTTATCCATTTTTCTCTTTCCTGGGATATTTAAGGTTTTCTGAAGTGGAGGTTCTTGTCAACAGAGCAGGCCTAAACTTTGGGGTGCCTGAGTCTTGTTGATTTTTAGTTTTCCCAATTTATACGCCCATGAGTGGACGTGCCCTGTGCTCCCTAAGCTGTGTTTTCTCGATGTTTCAGGACACACCGTACACTTCTCCAGAGTGGCTGTTGGCAATTTACATCCCGCCCATCAGCGTAGCAAGGCCCCTATTTCTCCATGGACTGTCCTGCATTTGTGGTTTTGACACTTTTTTCAGCATGGCCCTTTGGACCGATGGGAAGCGAGACTTCTTTGTAGCGCTGATTTGCCTTTCCAGGTTGCTTGGTTGGCCAAAAAGGGCGTATGCGTTTTTTCCTGAATATATTCAGGAAAAAACGCATACGCCCTTTTTGGCCAAGGGCATCATTGTCGACGTTTTGCCGCTTTTCATGTGCTTTAAAGGCGATTCGAATCTACCTCCTGAAACCTGTTTCCTGCAACTCTGCCTTGCTTTCATATCCTCTTCGTTGCGTTCCCTCAATATATTTGTGGACGAGATTTATCATTTATAACTCTGCAGGTTTGTGAATTGCAGTGCCCATGTGCTCCATTTTTCAACTGGCTTTTTTGGGAGCTGGCCGCAGAAGCGCGGGATTGCCTCAGGCCCTATTCTGGTTCCGGGCGGCAGGCTGAGCCTGTGGTTAATTCTTCTTCCTGATGGGAAAATAGAGTGACCTGTGCCTGTCCCAACACCTAGATCTAGTCTCTCATTGGTTGCCCCTCTTCCCGTTCATCCTCAGGACAAATTGCAACCTGTAGGGAACAGGAGGTTATAGGTGCTGATTCTCCAAGTAGGGAGATTGCTAGTAAAGTAGCTGGAATGGCGAACCCGAGCACAAGGAGATGAGAAATGAGGTGCGTTTTAGAAACCTTTCAAATTCACACGCTGTACCATCTTCTGGGTTCCTCATACAAGTTTTCGATGTAGGAAGATGCCCTTGAACCTAGAGATTTGGGACCCATGGGATGGGTACCACGCAGTATTACTTTAAATGGTCTGCGATGGCTCACCCAACCTCACCAAACCTCTCAGCCCCAAGAGTGTCCACCCTTATGTCTCATCCAGCTGTGGGTCTAGATATGGTCAACCCAGGTTGCGTCACAGCCCCTGAATGAATTTTGTAAGAATTTCTCTCTCTTTTACTGTCTTTGTTTCATGCGTTTTTAAAAATAATTTATTTTTATAATGGGGTTTAGCTGCTGTTCACGGCTGTGTTTATGCGGCTTTACACCCTCTTGACTCACTTCCAGAGAGATATCAATACATAGGTTTTAAGATTCTCACTAGTAAGATATATTCTTGTGCGGTGAATACGGGCTGTTGAGTCCAGTTCACTGAGCAAGGAGTAGGTCTTCTCTATTACATATTGGGTGTATGGAACGGTATCAGAGCTAATTTGAAACCCTTGTTTTATGCATCACCCCACCTCACCTTTCCCGTTAAGCAGCCATAGTGTGTTTTCAAAATGGGTGACTCTGTTCTGATTTGTAATTCAGTTCAAGTGTAGCGGTTTTTACATCCCTCTATAAGTGATATCTTTTGATATGTGTCTTTTTCTGTGTGACTTATTTCACTTAGAGTCGTCGTACCTAAATCCACTCATCATGCTGCTACTAGCCTTAAGACATTGATTTCATGGCTGAGTGATATTCCATTGTACATAAGGACCACAACTTCTTTATCCATTTTTCTCTTTCCTGGGATATTTAAGGTGTCATGAAGTGGAGGTTCTTGTCAACAGAGCAGCCCTAAACTTTGGGGTGCCTGTCTCTTGCTGATTTTTAATTTTCCCAATTTATACGCCCATGAGTGGAAGTGCCCTATGCTCCCTAAGCTGTGTTTTTTCGATGTTTCAGGACACACCGTACACTTCTCCAGAGTGGCTGTTGGCAATTTACATACCGCCCATCAGCGTGGCAAGGCTCCCATTTCTCCTTGGCCTGTCCTGCATTTGTGGTTTTGACACTTTTTTCAGCATGGCCCTTTTGACCGATGGGAAGCGAGACTTCTTTGTAGCGCTGATTTGCCTTTCCAGGTTGCTTGGTTGGCCAAAAAGGGCGTATGCGTTTTTTCCTGAATATATTCAGGAAAAAACGCATACGCCCTTTTTGGCCAAGGGCATCATTGTCGACGTTTTGCCGCTTTTCATGTGCTTTAAAGGCGATTCGAATCTACCTCCTGAAACCTGTTTCCTGCAACTCTGTCTTGCTTTCAAATCCTCTTCGTTGCCTTCCCTCAATATATTTGTGGACGAGAGTTATCATTTATAACTCTGCAGGTTTGTGAATTGCAGTGCCCATGTGCTCCATTTTTCAACTGGCTTTTTTCGGAGCTGGCCGCAGAAGCGCGGGATTGCCTCAGGCACTATTCTGCTTCCCGGCGGCAGGCTGAGCCTTTGCTTAATTCTTCTTCCTGATGGGAAAATAGAGTGACCTGTGCCTGTTCCAACACCTACATGTAGTCTCTCATTGGTTGCCCCTCTTCCCGTTCATCCTCAGGACAAATTGCAACCTGTACAGAACAGGAGGTTAAAGGTGTTGATTCTGCAAGTAGGGAGATTGCTAGTAAAGTAGCTGGAATGGTGAACCCGAGCACAAGGAGATGAGAAATGAGGTGCGTTTTAGAAACCTTTCCCGATCACATGGTGTACCATCTTCTGGGTTTCTCATGCATGTTTTCAATGCAGGAAGATGCCCTTAAAACTGGAGATTTGGGACCCATGGGATGGGTACCACGCAGTATTACCTTAAAGGGTCTGAGTATGCTCACCCAACCTCACCAAACCGGTCAGCCCCAAGAGTGTCCACCCTTAGGTCTCATCCAACTGTGGGTCTAGATATTTTCAATCCAGGTTGCATCACAGCCCCTGAACGAATTGTGTAAGAATTTCTCTCTCTTTCACTGTCTTTGTTTTACGGGTTTCTACAAGTAATTTATTTTTATAATGGGGTTTAGCTGCTTTTCACGGCTGTGTTTATGCGGCTTTACACCCACTTGACACACTTCCAGAGGGATATCAATACATAGGTTTTAAGATTCTCACTAGTCAGATATATACTTGTGCGGTGAATAGGGGGTGTTGAGTCCAGTTCACTGAGCAAGGAGTAGGTCTTGTCTATTACATATTGGGTGTATGGAACGGTATCTGATCTAATTTGAAACCCTTGTTTTATGCATCACACCACCTCATCTTTCCCGTTAAGCAGCCATAGTGTGTTTTCTAAACGTGTGACTCTGTTCTCTTTTGTAATTCAGTTCAAGTGTAGCAGTTTTTACATTCCCTCTATAAGTGATAGCTTATGATAAGTGTCTTTTTCTGTGTGACTTATTTCACTTAGAGTCGTCGTACCTAAATCCACTCATCATGATGCTACTAGCCTTAAGACATTGATTTCATGGCTGAGTGATATTCCATTGTACATAAGGACCACAACTTCTTTATCCATTTTTCTCTTTCCTGGGATATTTAAGGTGTCATGAAGTGGAGGTTCTTGTCAACAGAGCAGCCCTAAACTTTGGGGTGCCTGTCTCTTGCTGATTTTTAATTTTCCCAATTTATACGCCCATGAGTGGAAGTGCCCTATGCTCCCTAAGCTGTGTTTTTTCGATGTTTCAGGCCACACCGTACACTTCTCCAGAGTGGTTGCTGGCAATTTACATCCCGCCCATCAGTGTAGCAAGGCTTCCATTTCTCAATGGCCTGTCCTGCTTTTGTGGTTTTGACAGTTTTTTCAGCATGGCCCTTTTGACCGATGGGAAGCGAGACTTCTTTGTAGCGCTGATTTACATTTCCAGGTTGCTTGGTGGGCCAAAAAGGGCGTATGCGTTTTTTCCTGAATATATTCAGGAAAAAACGCATACGCCCTTTTTGGCCAAGGGCATCATTGTCGACGTTTTGCCACTTTTCATGTGCTTTAAAGGCGATTCGAATCTACCTCCTGAAACCAGTTTCCTGCAATTCTGCCTTGCTTTCAAATCCTCTTTGTTGCCTTCCCTCAATATATTTGTGGACGAGAGTTATCATTTATAACTCTGCAGGTTTGTGAATTGCAGTGCCCATGTGCTCCATTTTTCAACTGGCTTTTTTGGGAGCTGGCCGCAGAAGCACGGGATTGCCTCAGGCCCTATTCTGGTTCCGGGCGGTAGGCTGAGCCTGTGGTTAATTCTTCTTCCTGATGGGAAAATAGAGTGACCTGTGCCTGTCCCAAAACCTAGATGTAGTCTCTCATTGGTTGCCCCTCTTCCCATTCATCCTTAGGACAAATTGCAACCTGTATGGAACAGGAGGTTAAAGGTGCTGATTCTCCAAGTAGGGAGATTGCTAGTAAAGTAGCTGGAATGGCGAACCCGAGCACAAGGAGATGAGAAATGAGGTGCGTTTCAGAAACCTTTCCCGATCAGACGGTGTACCATCATCTAGGTTTCCCATGCGTGTTTTCGATGTAGGAAGATGCCCTTGAACCTGGAGATTTAGGACCCATGGGATGGGTACCACACAGTATTACTTTAAGGGGTCTACGTTTGCTCACCCAACGTCACCAAACCTCTCAGCCCCAAGAGTGTCCACCCTTAGGTCTCATCCAACTGTGGGTCTAGATATGTTCAACCCAGGTTGCGTCACAGCCCCTGAAGGAATTTTGTAAGAATTTCTCTCTCTTTCACTGTCTTTGTTTTACGGGTTTTTAAAAGTAATTTATTTTTATAATGGGGTTTAGGTGCTTTTCATGGCTGTGTTTATGCGGCTTTACACCCACTTGACTCACTTCCAGAGAGATATCAATACATAGGTTTTAAGATTCTCACTAGTCAGATATATTCTTGTGCGGTGAATAGGGGGTGTTGAGTCCAGTTCACTGAGCAAGGAGTAGGTCTTTTCTATTACTTATTGGGTGTATGGAACGGTATCTGAGATAATTTGAAACCCTTGTTTTATGCATCACCGCACATCACCTTTCCCGTTAAGCAGCCATAGTGTGTTTTCTAAATGTGTGACTCTGTTCTGATTTGTAATTCAATTCAAGTGTAGCGGTTTTTACATTCCCTTTATAAGTGATAGCTTTTGATAAGTGTCTTTTTCTGTGTGACTTATTTCACTTAGAGTCGTCGTACCTAAATCCACTCATCATGCTGCTACTAGCCTTATGACATTGATTTCATGGCTGAGTGATATTCCATTGTACATAAGGACCACAACTTCTTTATCCATTTTTCTCTTTCCTGGGATATTTAAGGTTTTCTGAAGTGGAGGTTCTTGTCAACAGAGCAGGCCTAAACTTTGGGGTGCCTGAGTCTTGTTGATTTTTAGTTTTCCCAATTTATACGCCCATGAGTGGACGTGCCCTGTGCTCCCTAAGCTGTGTTTTCTCGATGTTTCAGGACACACCGTACACTTCTCCAGAGTGGCTGTTGGCAATTTACATCCCGCCCATCAGCGTAGCAAGGCCCCTATTTCTCCATGGACTGTCCTGCATTTGTGGTTTTGACACTTTTTTCAGCATGGCCCTTTGGACCGATGGGAAGCGAGACTTCTTTGTAGCGCTGATTTGCCTTTCCAGGTTGCTTGGTTGGCCAAAAAGGGCGTATGCGTTTTTTCCTGAATATATTCAGGAAAAAACGCATACGCCCTTTTTGGCCAAGGGCATCATTGTCGACGTTTTGCCGCTTTTCATGTGCTTTAAAGGCGATTCGAATCTACCTCCTGAAACCTGTTTCCTGCAACTCTGCCTTGCTTTCATATCCTCTTCGTTGCGTTCCCTCAATATATTTGTGGACGAGATTTATCATTTATAACTCTGCAGGTTTGTGAATTGCAGTGCCCATGTGCTCCATTTTTCAACTGGCTTTTTTGGGAGCTGGCCGCAGAAGCGCGGGATTGCCTCAGGCCCTATTCTGGTTCCGGGCGGCAGGCTGAGCCTGTGGTTAATTCTTCTTCCTGATGGGAAAATAGAGTGACCTGTGCCTGTCCCAACACCTAGATCTAGTCTCTCATTGGTTGCCCCTCTTCCCGTTCATCCTCAGGACAAATTGCAACCTGTAGGGAACAGGAGGTTATAGGTGCTGATTCTCCAAGTAGGGAGATTGCTAGTAAAGTAGCTGGAATGGCGAACCCGAGCACAAGGAGATGAGAAATGAGGTGCGTTTTAGAAACCTTTCAAATTCACACGCTGTACCATCTTCTGGGTTCCTCATACAAGTTTTCGATGTAGGAAGATGCCCTTGAACCTAGAGATTTGGGACCCATGGGATGGGTACCACGCAGTATTACTTTAAATGGTCTGCGATGGCTCACCCAACCTCACCAAACCTCTCAGCCCCAAGAGTGTCCACCCTTATGTCTCATCCAGCTGTGGGTCTAGATATGGTCAACCCAGGTTGCGTCACAGCCCCTGAATGAATTTTGTAAGAATTTCTCTCTCTTTTACTGTCTTTGTTTCATGCGTTTTTAAAAATAATTTATTTTTATAATGGGGTTTAGCTGCTGTTCACGGCTGTGTTTATGCGGCTTTACACCCTCTTGACTCACTTCCAGAGAGATATCAATACATAGGTTTTAAGATTCTCACTAGTAAGATATATTCTTGTGCGGTGAATACGGGCTGTTGAGTCCAGTTCACTGAGCAAGGAGTAGGTCTTCTCTATTACATATTGGGTGTATGGAACGGTATCAGAGCTAATTTGAAACCCTTGTTTTATGCATCACCCCACCTCACCTTTCCCGTTAAGCAGCCATAGTGTGTTTTCAAAATGGGTGACTCTGTTCTGATTTGTAATTCAGTTCAAGTGTAGCGGTTTTTACATCCCTCTATAAGTGATATCTTTTGATATGTGTCTTTTTCTGTGTGACTTATTTCACTTAGAGTCGTCGTACCTAAATCCACTCATCATGCTGCTACTAGCCTTAAGACATTGATTTCATGGCTGAGTGATATTCCATTGTACATAAGGACCACAACTTCTTTATCCATTTTTCTCTTTCCTGGGATATTTAAGGTGTCATGAAGTGGAGGTTCTTGTCAACAGAGCAGCCCTAAACTTTGGGGTGCCTGTCTCTTGCTGATTTTTAATTTTCCCAATTTATACGCCCATGAGTGGAAGTGCCCTATGCTCCCTAAGCTGTGTTTTTTCGATGTTTCAGGACACACCGTACACTTCTCCAGAGTGGCTGTTGGCAATTTACATACCGCCCATCAGCGTGGCAAGGCTCCCATTTCTCCTTGGCCTGTCCTGCATTTGTGGTTTTGACACTTTTTTCAGCATGGCCCTTTTGACCGATGGGAAGCGAGACTTCTTTGTAGCGCTGATTTGCCTTTCCAGGTTGCTTGGTTGGCCAAAAAGGGCGTATGCGTTTTTTCCTGAATATATTCAGGAAAAAACGCATACGCCCTTTTTGGCCAAGGGCATCATTGTCGACGTTTTGCCGCTTTTCATGTGCTTTAAAGGCGATTCGAATCTACCTCCTGAAACCTGTTTCCTGCAACTCTGCCTTGCTTTCAAATCCTCTTCGTTGCCTTCCCTCAATATATTTGTGGACGAGAGTTATCATTTATAACTCTGCAGGTTTGTGAATTGCAGTGCCCATGTGCTCCATTTTTCAACTGGCTTTTTTCGGAGCTGGCCGCAGAAGCGCGGGATTGCCTCAGGCACTATTCTGCTTCCCGGCGGCAGGCTGAGCCTGTGCTTAATTCTTCTTCCTGATGGGAAAATAGAGTGACCTGTGCCTGTTCCAACACCTACATCTAGTCTCTCATTGGTTGCCCCTCTTCCCGTTCATCCTCAGGACAAATTGCAACCTGTACAGAACAGGAGGTTAAAGGTGTTGATTCTCCAAGTAGGGAGATTGCTAGTAAAGTAGCTGGAATGGTGAACCCGAGCACAAGGAGATGAGAAATGAGGTGCGTTTTAGAAACCTTTCCCGATCACATGGTGTACCATCTTCTGGGTTTCTCATGCATGTTTTCAATGCAGGAAGATGCCCTTAAAACTGGAGATTTGGGACCCATGGGATGGGTACCACGTAGTATTACCTTAAAGGGTCTGTGTTTGCTCTCCCAACCTCACCAAACCTGTCAGCCCCAAGAGTGTCCACCCTTAGGTCTCATCCAACTGTGGGTCTAGATATTTTCAATCCAGGTTGCATCACAGCCCCTGAACGAATTGTGTAAGAATTTCTCTCTCTTTCACTGTCTTTGTTTTACGGGTTTCTACAAGTAATTTATTTTTATAATGGGGTTTAGCTGCTTTTCACGGTTGTGTTTATGCGGCTTTACACCCTCTTGACACACTTCCAGGGGGATATCAATACATAGGTTTTAAGATTCTCACTTGTCAGATATATACTTGTGCGGTGAATAGGGGGTGTTGAGTCCAGTTCACTGAGCAAGGAGTAGGTCTTGTCTATTACATATTGGGTGTATGGAACGGTATCTGAGCGAATTTGAAACCCTTGTTTTATGCATCACACCACCTCATCTTTCCCGTTAAGCAGCCATAGTGTGTTTTAAATATGTGACTCTGTTCTGATTTGTAATTCAGTTCAAGTGTAGCGGTTTTTACATTCCCTCTATAAGTGATAGCTTTTGATAAGTGTCTTTTTCTGTGTGACTTATTTCCCTTAGAATCGTCGTACCTAAGTCCACCCATCTTGCGTCTACTGGCCTTATGACATTGATTTCATGGCAGAGTGATATTCCATTGTACATAAGAACCACAACTTCTTTATCCATTTTTCTCTTTCCTGGGATATTTAAGGTGTCATGAAGTGGAGGTTCTTGTCAACAGAGCAGCCCTAAACTTTGGGGTGCCTGTGTCTTGCTGATTTTTAGTTTTCCCAATTTATACGCCCATGAGTGGACGTGCCCTATGCTCCCTAAGCTGTGTTTTCTCGATGTTTCAGGACACACCATACACTTCTCCAGAGTGGCTGTTGGCAATTTACATCCCGCCCATCAGCGTAGCAAGGCTCCCATTTCTCCATGGCCTGTCCTGCATTTGTGGTTTTGACACTTTTTTCAGCATGGCCCTTTTGACCGATGGGAAGCGAGACTTCTTTGTAGCGCTGATTTGCCTTTCCAGGTTGCTTGGTTGGCCAAAAAGTGCGTATGCATTTTTTCCTGAATATATTCAGGAAAAAACGCATACGCCCTTTTTGGCAAAGTGCATCATTGTCGACGTTTTGCCCCTTTTCTTGAGCTTTAAATGCGATTCGAATCTACCTCCTGAAATCTGTTTCCTGCAATACTGCCTTGCTTTCAAATCCTCTTCGTTGCTTTCCCTCAATATATTTGTGGACGAGAGTTATCATTTATAACTCTGCAGGTTTGTGAATTGCAGTGCCCCTGAGCTCCATTTTTCAACTCGCTTTTTTGGTAGCTGGCCGCAAAAGCGCGGGATTGCCTCAGGCCCTATTCTGGTTCTGTCCAGCAGGCTGAGCCTGTGGTTAATTCTTCTTCCTGATGGGAAAATAGAGTGACCTGTGCCTGTCCCAACACCTAGATCTAGTCTCTCATTGGTTGCTCCTCTTCCCGTTCATCCTCAGGACAAATTGCAACCTGTACAGAACAGGAGGGTAAAGGTGCTGATTCTCCAAGAAGGGAGATTGCTAGTAAAGTAGCTGGAATGGCGAACCCGAGCACAAGGAGGTGAGAAATGAGGTGCGTTTTAGAAACCTTTCCCGATCACACGGTGTACCATCTTCTGGGTTTCTCATGCATGTTTTCGATGCAGGAAGATGCCCTTGAAACTGGAGATTTGGGACCCATGGGATGGGTACCACGCAGTATTACTTTAAAGGGTCTGCGTTTGCTCACCCAACCTCACCAGACCTGTCAGCCCCAAGAGTGTCCACCCTTAGGTCTCATCCACCTGTTGGTCTAGAATTGGTCAATCCATGTTGCATCACGGCCCCTGAACGAATTGTGTAAGAACTTCTCTCTCTTTCACTGTCTTTGTTTTACGGGTTTTTACAAGTAATTTATTTTTATAATGGGGTTTAGCTGCTTTTCACGGCTGTGTTTATGCGGCTTTACACCCACTTGACACACTTCCAGAGAAATATCAATACATAGGTTTTAAGATTCTTACTAGTCAGATATATACTTGTGCGGTGAATAGGGGGTGTTGAGTCCAGTTCACTGAGCAAGGAGTAGGTCTTGTCTATTACATATTGGGTGTATGTAACGGTATCTGTGCTAATTTGAAACCCTTGTTTTATGCATCACCCCACCTCACCTTTCCCGTTAAGCAGCCATAGTGTGTTTTCTAAACGTGTGACTCTGTTCTCTTTTGTAATTCAGTTCAAGTGTAGCGGTTTTTACATTCCCTCTATAAGTGATAGCTTACGATAAGTGTCTTTTTCTGTGTGACTTATTTCACTTAGAGTCGTCGTACCTAAATCCACTCATCATGCTGCTACTAGCATTATGACATTGATATCATGTCTGAGTGATATTCCATTGTACATAAGGACCACAACTTCTTTATCCATTTTTATCTTTCCTGGGATATTTAAGGTGTCATGAAGTGGAGGTTCTTGCAAACAGAGCAGCCCTAAACTTTGGGGTGCCTGTGTCTTGCTGATTTTTAGTTTTCCCAATTTATACGCCCATGAGTGGAAGTGCCCTATGCTCCCTAAGCTGTGTTTTTTCGATGTTTCAGGACACACCGTACACTTCTCCAGAGTGGCTGTTGGCAATTTACATACCGCCCATCAGCGTGGCAAGGCTCCCATTTCTCCTTGGCCTGTCCTGCATTTGTGGTTTTGACACTTTTTTCAGCAGGGCCCTTTTGACGGATCGGAAGCGAGACTTCTTTTTAGCGCTGATTTGCCTTTCCAGGTTGCTTGGTTGGCCAAAAAGGGCGTATGCGTTTTTTCCTGAATATATTCAGGAAAAAACGCATACGCCCTTTTTGGCCAAGGGCATCATTGTCGACGTTTTGCCGCTTTTCATGTGCTGTAAAGGCGATTCGAATCTACCTCCTGAAATGTGTTTCCTGCAGTTCTGCTTTGCTTTCAAATCCTCTTCGTTGCCTTCCCTCAATATATTTGTGGACGAGAGTTATCATTTATAACTCTGCAGGTTTGTGAATTGCAGTGCCCATGTGCTCCATTTTTCAACTGGCTTTTTTGGGAGCTGGCCGCAGAAGTGCGGGATTTCCTCAGGCCCTATTCTGGTTCCGGGCGGCAGGCTGAGCCTGTGGTTATTTCTTCTTCCTGATGGGAAAATAGAGTGACCTGTGCCTGTCCCAACACCTAGATCTAGTCTCTCATTGGTTGCCCCTCTTCCCGTTCATCCTCAGGACAAATTGCAACCTGTATGGAACAGGAGCTTAAAGGTGCTGTTTCTCCATGTAGGGAGATTACTAGTTAAGAAGCTGGAATGGCGAACCCGAGCACAAGGAGATGAGAAATGTGGTGCGTTTCAGAAACCTTTTCCGATCAGACGGTGTACCATGATCTGGGTTACTCATGCATGTTTTCGATGTAGGAAGATGCCCTTGAACCTGGAGATTTGGGACCCATGGGATGGGGACCACGCAGTATTACTTTAAAGGGTCAGCGTTTGCTCACCCAACCTCACCAAACCTCTCAGCCCCAAGAGTGTCCACCCTTATGTCTCATCCAGCTGTGGGTCTAGATATGGTCAATCCAGGTTGCATCACAGCCCCTGAACGAATTTTGTAAGAATTACTCTCTCTTACACTGTCTTTGTTTTACGGGTTTTTAAAAGTAATTTATTTTTAAAATGGGTTTTAGCTGCTTTTCACGGCTGTGTTTATGCCGCTTTACACTCACTTGACTCTCTTCCAGAGAGAGATCAATACATAGGTTTTCAGATTCTTACTACTCAGATATATTCTTGTGCGCTGAATAGGGGGTGTTGAGTCTAGTTCACTGAGCAAGGAGTAGGTCTTGTCTACTACATATTGGGTTTATGGAACGGTATCTGAGCTAATTTGAAACCCTTGTTTTATGCATCACCCCTCCTCACCTTTCCCGTTAAGCAGCCATAGTGTGTTTTTAAAATGGGTGACTCTGTTCTGTTTTGTAATTCAGTTTAAGGGTAACGGTTTTTACATTCCCTCTATAAGTGATATCTTATGATAAGTGTCTTTTTCTGTGTGACTTATTTCACTTAGAATCGTCGTACCTAAATCCACTCATCATGCTGCTACTAGCCTTATGATATTGATTTCATGGCTGAGTGATATTCCATTGTACATAAGTACCACAACTTCTTTACCATTTTTCTCATCCCTGGGATATTTAAGATGTACACAAGTGGAGGTTCTTGTAACCAGAGCAGCCCTAAACTTTGGGGTGCCTGTGTCTTGTTGATTTTAATTTTTCCAATTTATACGCCCATGAATGGATGTGCCCCTTTCTCTCTAGCTGTGTTTTTTAGATGTTTTAGGAAACACCGTACCGTTCTCCAGAGTCGCCATTGGCAATTTACATCCCGACCATCAGTGTAACAATGCTCCCTTTCCTCCCTGGCCTCTCCTGTATTTTTTTTACACTTTTTTAAGGAAGGCCCTTTTGACCGATGGGAAGTGAGACTTCTTTGTAGTGCTGCATTGCATTTCCGGCTTGCTTGGTTGGCCAAAAAGGGCCTATGCGTTTTTTCCTGAATTTATTCAGAAAAAAACACATATGCTCTTTTTGGCCATGTGCATCGTTGTCGACTTTTGGCCGCTTTTCATGTGCTTTAGGGGCTATTCGAATCTAACTCCTGAAATCTGTTTCCTGCATTTCTGCCTTGCTTTCCAATCCTGTTCATTGCCTTCCCTCAATATAGTTTTGGACGATAGTTATAATTTATAACTCTGCAGGTTTGTGAATTGCAGTGCCCCTGAGCTCCATTTTTCAACTCGCTTTTTTGGGAGCTGTCCGCAGAACCGCTGCTTTGCTTCTGGCCCTACTCTGGTTCCCGGTGGCAGGCTAAGCCTTTGCTTAATTCTTCTTCCTGATTGGAAATTAGAGTGACATGTGCCTGTCCGAACATCTAGGGCTTGGCTCTCCTTGTTTCTCCTCCTTCCCCTTCTTCCTTTGGAAAAATTCCAAATTTTGTGCAACTGGATGTTGAAGGTGCTGACATCCTCAGGTGGGGAGATTTTAAGGAAAAAGGCTGGAGGTGTGAACCCGACAACCAGGAAATTAGGAGTTTTGGTGCCTTTTCCAAAATCTCCCTGATCCAACCGTGTTCCATCTTCTGGGTGTCACAGGCATGTTTTAGCTGTAGGAAAGGTCCTGTGTATGTAAGGAGAACACCAGGGATTTTTCCAAATCAGTGTCTCCCCGAACTCCAATCTGGGGAATTTTTAAGCTACTGGTACATGTGTGTTCATTAAGGGACTTGGGCCGTAGGCAGAGTCCGAACTTTAGATGATTGAAGTCTTCAGGTTCAGAAACGCTCACCATCGGCCTCCTTTAGTTTCCATTTTATCTGTAGTTGATAGATGATGTCGATATAGATATCTATTGTATTTCAGATTATTTCCCCTTAGGGGTCATTACAAAATATTGAGTATAGTTCCCTGTGTTATACAGTAGTTCCTTGTTGATGATATATTTTATACATAGCAGTGTGTATATGTTAATCTGAAACTGTTAATTTATCCCTCCTCCCACCTTTCCCCTTTGGTAATAAAAAATATAAGATTTTATACTTCTCAGAAATCTAGGAGCTGAAAGAGAGGTATCATTTTCAATGGAAAATCAGTCAAAACAAGGTTGAAACTTCAACCAAGATTATTAGATGTACATCCTTGGAAAGAAATCACTGCATTTCTCTACTGTTGACCTGACAAATAAGACAAACCCCTCAACTGAACTTGCTTATAATAAAGTGATGGAAATATCAAATGGAAGTGTTAGAAACATCTTATTTTACACGAGCCTTATACACTGCTCTATGTTAATTACAGTTTGGCTCGCACATCTGTTCTTTGAAGTTACAATGTTCTCAAATTCTGTTACTGATCCTGCAGAGTGGGCCCCAACAAGGGTCTCCCTGCCTAGTGTCATTGGAGCCAACAGATCGAGACTGACTTTGGTTCAGAAGCAAAGGAAAACTTTATATTATGATCAGAGAATGGAGAGGTGAGAGTGTGTGCTCCCCTGCGGGTTGTGGGCCGGGCTGCTGTGTAGAGATCCTGGCAGCGTCAGCGGGAGGGAGGGGGCGGAGCTCTCGAGGGCCGGGTTGGCTGGAGCTCAGGCTCTATGTCGCAGAGTCTGCACGGGGCCCCACGAGCTGAGGTGTCGGCCCAGCCATTTTGCACTAGGAAATCGGGTCTGAAGTGTCGGGTGTGGGACCTCTGCATGTGGAAACCTAGGAGCAAGTGAAATTAGACAAAGCACAAAGGAAAAAAATGGTTAGACTTTATTTTATTGCCCAGATTCTATTTTCATCTCCCAGGAATTTTTCATGGGCTTTGCCAGTGACAAAGCCCTCCTCTGCCTTTTGTCCCATTCCTCATTCTTGGGGTGCTGAGGGTGCAGACACCTCTTCTGTAAATGCTTCGTGCTGAGTTGGGTGTCCTCATACCCGGGGCGAGGGGGAGGACTTCTCCCAAGCAGCCTCCAGGTGAGGTTGATTGTCCCCAGGCCTCCTCCCTCACTGCTCGTCTGCCTGAGCACCAGCATTGGAAGTTTTATAGATTCTAATGACCTTTAAGGGTCCAGGAAAGAGATGTGCAGAGACGCTGGGGTGGGGGTGGGCCGTTTTACCCTGCTCCACATTGGTTCGGCCCCCTTAGGCTGACAGTTCCTGCTAGCCTAGATGCTCTGACCAGTACTCTGCGCTTTCTTCAGTTAGGCCACCTAAATAACGTACAAACAACACCAGGTGTCAGAGCCCTGCTTGCTCAACTCCCAGACAGTCCAGGGCTGGTGGTGATCCAGGACCTTGACGGCCACTCAGTCAACGGCCTTTTGAAGTAGCCAGGAGTACAGCCGGTCTCATTGGCCGCCGTCACCGCGGTGTCTGTAGGCTTTTCTATGGTGGCAGCGTTATTTACGGTTCCCCTGCCAAGTTTATTAGCTCCGCTCTGGGTGCAGTAAGTCCTGTAAGCAATAGTCTGCTCTTTTGGGACACACTCTTGTTGTTTTCTGAGAGAAGCTCCAGGTCAAGTGATGGTCAAACGAGTCGTCATGGGGGCCCATTGCTCCAGGTTTTCTCTCTGGAGGTTGGTGTTGGAGGGCCTCCTCACTCGAGGTCATTGTGCCCACGGAGCAATCCCTGCAACTTCAGGGCATGGTGGGTGGTTAGGATCACCAAGTGGCGTCCTTTTCCCTTAGGAGGGAGCTGGCCTTGCGGGCTGCTGATTTCCAGGTTTTTAGATACCCCCAGTATCCTGGTCGGATGGGGTGGCTGGCCAATGCCTGGAGGGCATTCTTGCATTGTTCCATTTCAAGTGGTCCCAGTTTTTGCACTAATACTCCAAGGGCGATTCGCCTTGGACCAGGAATGTAAAGGTCAAAGGGTTTAGCTAACTTAGGGAGGTCCAGGGCAAGGATCTGAACTGACTGCTCTTTCCATTCTTGAAAGGCCGCTTCTGGATTCTATTCAAAAGGATCATCATCTTTTCCTTTCAGTGTTTCATATAGAGGCCCAGCTATTAGACTGTAGTTAGGGATCCAGATGCAGCAAACCCCGGTCTCCCCAGGAACCCCTAAGCTGTCTTCTAGTTTCAGGAAGGGTGAGGCTGCAAATGGCTTCTTCCCTTTCCTGGGGTGGGCTTCTCCGACATTCTGAGCGAATGAAGCCCAGGAAGGTCACCTTAGTTTGTGATATTTGAGCCTTTTTCTTGGACACCTTCTATCTTTTATTGGCTAGGTAGTTCAGAGGCCTCCTTAGTCGGGCTGGTGATCAGAATGTCATCTGCATATTGAAGGAGGGTTCCCTTCTCCAGAGGTAGATTTTTTTAGGTCTTTAGCTAACGTTTCCCCAAAGATGGTGTGGGAATTTTTGAACCCCTGGGGCAGGACGGCCCAGCAGTATTGTTTTTGTTGTATGTTGAGTCCTGCCACTCACAGCCAAAATTTCTTGTGACTCTGGGACGAATGGAATACAGAAGAAGGCATCATTGAAGTCTAATACAGAATACCATGTCCTGGTGGATGGTAGAATGACCAGCAGGGTGTAGGAATTAGGAACTACTAGATGTATATCCTCTGTGGCTTCACTGACTGTCCTGGCGTCCTCTACCAGGTCCCCAGCAGCTCACGGGGCTCTTGTGGTCAGGTCCCTCCCAGGATATGGAGCTCACCTGGGCAGGTACCCAGCAGCCCACGGGGCTGTGGTGGTTAGGCCCCTCCCAGGATATGGAGCTCACCTGGGCAGGTACCCAGCAGCCCATGGGGCCATCATGGTCAGGCCCCTCCCAGGATATGGAGCTCACCTGGGCAGGTACGCAGCAGCCCACGGGGCTCTCATGGGCATGCCCCTCCCTGGATATGGAGCTCCCGTGGACAGGTACCCCGACAGGGCTGGGCACACAGGAACTGTGCACATAGCCCTCATTGCAGAGCACCCCCAGCACACCTGTCACTCAGAGCTGACACAGAGCACCTCAGAGCAGAGCTTGAACTAATAAACAGCAGCTCCAACAGGTCTGTGACCCTAGGCTTCACTCTGTGCGGCCTCCCTCTGCCTGGTCTTCTAGGGGCTTCCACAGCAGCCGGGGCACCAGGCCTCTGTCTCCACCCACCACCCCTCCTCTCCCTGACTCCTGGGTTCCTCTCATTAGCAGAGGGTCTTCTTGAAGTTGTCTCCCACTCCTGGACCAGATAAAATGATTAGAAAACAAGCCAGGGCTGCCGCCCCTTATCTATCCTGACTCTCGGGACCCTACACCTGTTCCTTGGATCTGGCCGGTGCAGCAAGGCCCATTTTCTGCAAATCTGAGCCCCTGAGGGGCGAGGATTGGCTGACCTGGGCAGCCTGACCCGGCCGGCCAGCCCTTCCCAGGTGTGCCTGGGTTGAGGTCAATATAAACACCCCTCCAGGCAGCAAAAGCCTCTGCAGCTGTGCCTGACGCCATATTCTCTGCCCCGTCAGCAGTCTCGGGGTTGGGCTGGTGGGAGGCAGTAGGGCCCACGGCTCTATGAGTGGCCCGTTGTGACTGGGGCTCTACTGGACTTTCTGCAGGAGTTGCCGGGCTGCCACCTGCTAAAGAAGAGGATGTGTCACCCATACTTGCTGCTGGAATTTCTCCCCGGGCAGAGGTAAGGAAGGAAAAAAGCAGTGGGGGCCGGGACAGGAGGGGTACCTCAGGCAGGGAAATGGAAAGTTTCCAGACGAGCGCCCGGGGCCAGGACCATCCTGGCTGGCCTGCAGGCACCAAGTCGGCCTGCGTGCTGTCGCTGGTGTGACTCCAAGCCCCTTCCTCTAGTTTTTAGTCTTTGCACACATTCAGGTGTTTTACCTGGGAACGGTGGGAAAAGTTCAGCAGCAGCTGGCCTGGGGCTCAGCTCACGTTTATTCAGAGACGCCTCCTCACGGTCCCCCAGCTTTGCAATGAGGACGCTCCTTGTGTGGGGGCTGCTGGCTGCATGGGAGATGATTCCCCACCTGTGACCAACTTAAGAATTGTTTACCACTGGAGCAAGTGCGCTGATAGGGTTTTCCTCTGTATGACCAGTGGGTTCAGTTTTTTTTTTTTTCTTTTTTGGTTCAAGGTAAGTTTTATTCCTCTTTTTGTATTTATGGATATAAGCATGGAAATCATTCATTCATATAAATACGTCTATGGGAAGGACAGAACTTTTTTTTCTGTTTTATTTTCTTAAGTATTATTTATTTTTTAATTTTTGAATTTATTTTATTCATTTTTTTATACAGCAGGCTCTTATTGGTTATCTATTTTATACATATAAGTGTATATATGTCAATCCCAGGGTCGCAATTCATCCCACCACCACCACCCTGCCACTTTCCCCCCTTGGTGTCCATACATTTGTTCTCTACATCTGTGTCTCTATTTCTGCCTTGCAAACCAGTTCATCTTTACCATTTTTCTAGGTTCTACATGTATGCGTTAATATACGATATTTGTTTTTCTCTTTCTGACTTACTTCACTCTGTATGACAGTCTCTAGATCTATCCACGTCTCTACAAATGACCCAATTTCATTCCTTTTTATGGCTGAGTAATATTCCATTTTATATATGTAGCACATCTTTTCCGTTCGTCTGTCTATGGGCATTTAGGTTGCTTCCATGACCTGGCTATTGTAAATAGTGCTGCAATGAATATTGTGGTGAATATGTCTTTTTGAATTATGGTTTTCTCTGGGTATATGGCCAGTAGTGGGATTGCTGGGTCATATGATAATTCTATTTTTAGTTTTTTAAGGAACCTCCATACTGTTCTCCATAGTGACTGTATCAATTTACATTCCCACAAATAGTGTAAGAGGGTTCCCTTTTCTCCACACCCTCTCCAGCATTTGTTGTTTGTAGATTTTCTGATGATGCCCATTCTAACTCGTGTGAGGTGATACCTCATTGTAGTTTTGGTTTATATTTCTCTAATAATTAGTGATGTTGAGTAGCTTTTCATGTGTTTCTTGGTCATCTGTATGTCTTCTTGGGACAAATGTCTATTTACGTCATCTGCCCATTTTTGGATTGGTTTGTTTGTTTTTTTACTGTTGAGCTGCATGAGCTGTTTATATACATTGGAGATTAATCCTTTGTCCATTGATTCGTTTGCAAATATTTTCTCCCATTCTGAGGGTTGTCTTTTCGTCTTGTTTGTAGTTTCCTTTGCTTTGCAAAAGCTTTTAGGTTTCATTTGCTCCCATTTGTTTTTGTTTTTTTTTTTTTTTTTTTTTTATTCCATTACTCTAGGAGGTGGATCAAAAAATATCTTGCTGTGATTTATGTCAAAGAGTATTCTTCCTATGTTTTCCTCTAAGAGTTTTATAGTGTCCGGTCTTACATTTCGGTCTCTAATCCATTTGGAGTTTATTTTTTGTGTATGGTGTTAGGGAGTGTTCTAATTTCATTCTTTTACATGTAGCTGTCCATTTTTCCCAGCACCACTTATTGAAGAGACTGTCTTTTCTCCATTGTATACCCTTGCCTCCTTTGTCATAGATTAGTGTGCCATAGGTGTGTAGGTTTATCTCTGGGCTTTCTTTTTTTTTTTTTTTTTTTACATCTTTATTGGAGTATAATTGCTTTACAATTGTGTGTTAGTTTCTGCTGTATAAAAAAGTGAATCAGCTATGCGTATACATATAACACCATATCCCCTCCCTCTTGCACCTCCCTCTCACTCCCTTATCCCACCCTTTTAGGTGGTCACAAAGCACAGAGCTGATCTCCCTGTGCTATGTGGCTGCTTCCCAGTAGCTATCAATTTCAATTTTACATTTGGTAGTGTATATATGTCCATACCACTCTCTCACTTTGTCCCAGCTTACCCTTCCCTCTCCCCATGTCCTCAAGTCCTTTCTCTACGTCTGTGTCCTTAATCCTTTCCTGCCCCTACGTTCTTCATAAACTTTTTTTTTTTAGATTCCATATATATGTGTTAGCATACGGTATTTGTTTTTCTCTTTCTGACTTACTTCACTCTGTAGGACAGACTCTAGATCCATCCACCTCACTAAAAATAACTCAATTTCGCTTCTTTTTATGGCAGAATAATGTTCCATTGTATATATGTGCCACATCTTCTTTATCCATTTATCTGTTGATGGACACTTAGGTTGCTTCCATGTCCTGGCTATTGTAAATAGAGCTACAGTGAACATTGTGGTACATGACTCTTTTTGAATTATGGTTTTCTCAGGGTAAATGTCCAGGAGTGGGTTTGCTGGGTTGTATGGTAGTTCTATTTTTAGTTTTTAAGGAAGCCCCATACCGTTCTACCTAGTGGCTATATCAATTTACATTCCCACCAACAGTGCAAGAGGGTTCCCTTTTCTCCAATAAATGCCTCTCCAGCATTTACTGTTGGTAGATTTTTTGATGATGGCCATTCTGACTGGTGTGAGGTGATACCTCACTGTAGTTTTGATTTGCATTTCTCTAATGATTAGTGATGCTCAGCATCCTTTCATGTGTTTGTTGGCAACCTGTATATCTTCTTTGGAGAAATTTCTATTTAGGTCTTCTGCCCATTTTTGGATTGGGTTGTTTGGTTTTGTGATATTGAGCTACATGAGCTGCTTTTTGTAGATTAATCCTTTGCCATTTGCTTCATTTGAAAATATTTTCTCCCATTCTGATGGTTGTCTTTTCATCTTGCTTAAGTTTTCCTTTGCTGTGCAAAAGAATTTATGTTTCATTCGGTCCCATTTTTTAATTTTTGTTTTTATTTCCATTTCTCTAGGAGGTGGGTCAAAAAGGATCTTGCTGTGATTTATGTCATAGACTGTTCTGCTTATGTTTTCTTCTAAGAGTTTTATAGTGGCTGGTCTTATATTTAGGTCTCTAATCCATTTTGAGTTACTTTTGTGTATGGTGTTAGGGAGTGTACTAATTTCATTCTTTTACATGTAGCTGTCCAGTTTTCCCAGCACCACTTACTGAAGACACTGTCTTTTCTCCATTGTATACCCTTGCCTCCTTTGTCATAGATTAGTTAACCATAGGTACGTGGGTTTATCTCTGTGCTTTCTATCCTTTTCTATTGACCTATATTTCTGTGTTTGTGTCAGTACCATATTATCTTGATTACTGTAGCTTTGTAATATAGTCTGAAGTCTGGAAGTCTGATTCCTCCAGCTCTTTTTTTTCCCCCTCAAGACTGCTTTGGCTATCCAGGGTCTTTTGTGTCTCCCTACAAATTTTAAGATTTTTTTTCTTGTTCTGTAGAAAATGCCAAAGGTATTTTGATCGGGATTGCATTGAATCTGTAGATTGCTTTGGGTAGTATAGTCATTTTCACAATATTGATTCTTCTAATCCAAGGACATGGTATATGTCTCCATCTGTTTATATCATCTTTGATTTCTTTCATCAGTGTCTTATAGTTTTCTGAGTACAGGTCTTTTACTTCCTTAGGTAGGTTTATTCCTAGGTATTTTATTCTTTTTGTTGCAGTGGTAATGGGATTGTTTCCTTAATTTCTCTTTCTGATCTTTCATTGTTAGTGTATAGGAATGCAAGCAATTTCTGTGCATTAATTTTGTATCCTGCAACTTTACCAAATTCATTGATTAGCTCCAGTGGTTTTCTGGTGGCATCTTTAAGATTCTCTATCTATGATATCATGTCATCTGCAAACAGTGACAATTTTACTTCTTCTTTTCCGTTTTGTATTCCTTTTATTTCTTTTTCTTCTCTGATTGCCATGGCTAGGACTTCCAAAACTATGTTGAATAGCAGTGGTGAGAGTGGACATCCTCGTCTTGTTCCTGATCTTAGAGGAAACGCTTTCAGTTTTTCACCATTGAGAATGCTGTTTGCTGTGGGTTTGTCATATATGGCCTTTATTATGTTGAGGTAGTTTCCGTCTATGCCCACACTCTGCAGAGTTTTTATCGTAAATGAGTGTTGAATTTTCTCAAAATCTTTTCCTTCATCTATTGAGATGACCATATGGTTTTATTCTACAATTTGTTAATATGGTGTATCACATTGATTTGTGTATATTGAAGAATCCTTGCATCCCTGGGATAAACCCCACTTGATCATGGTGTATGATCCTTTTAATGTGTTGTTCGATTCTGTTTGCTAGTATTTTGTTGAGGATTTTTGCATCTATATTCATCAGGGATATTGGTCTATAATTTTCTTTCCTTGTAGTATCTCTGTCTGATTTTGGTATCAGGGTGATGGTGGTCTCATAGAATGAGTTTGGGAGTGTTCCTTCCCCTGCAATTGTTTTGAAGAATTTGAGAAGGTTGGGTGTTAGCTCTTCTCTAAATGTTTGATAGAATTCACCTGTAATGCCATCTGGTTCTGGACTTTTGTTTGTTGGAAGATTTTTAATCACAGTTTCAATTTCATTGCTTGTGATAGGTTTGTTCATATTTTCTATTTCTTCCTGGTTCAGTCTTAGAAGGTTATACCTTTCTAAGAATTTGTCCATTTCTTCCAGATTGTCCATTTTATTGGCACAGAGTTGCTTGTAGTAGTCTCTTAGGATGCTTTGTATTCCTGTGGTGTCTGTTGTAACTTCTCCTTTTTCACTTCTAATTTTGTTGATTTGCGTCCTCTCCCTCTTTTTCTTGAGTGTGGCTAAAGGTTGATCATTTTTGCTTATCTTCTCAAAGAACCAGCTTTTAGTTTTGATGATCTTTGCTTCCGTTTTCTTTGTTTCTATTTCATTTATTTCTGCTCTGATCTTTAGGATTTCTTTCCTTCTACTAACTTTGGGTTTTGTTCTTCTTTCTCTAGTTCCTCTAGGTGTAAGGTTAGATTGTTTATTTGAGATTTTTCTTGTTTCTTGAGGTAGGCTTGTATTGCTATAAACTTCCCTCTTAGAACTCCTTTTGCTGCATCCCATAGGTTTTGGATCATCGTGTTTTGGTTGTCATTTGTCTCTAGGTAGTTTTTGATTTCCCCTTTGATTTCTTCAGTGATCTCTTGGTTATTTAGTAACGTATTGTTTAGCCTCCATGTGTTTGTGTTTTTTACAGTTTTTTCCGTGTAATTGATTTCTAATCTCATAGCATTGTGGTCGGAACAGCTGCTTGATATGATTTCAGTTTTCTTAAATTTACTGAGGCTTTATCTGTGACCCAAGATGTGATCTATCCTGGAGAATGTTCCGTGTGCAGTTGAGAAGAACGTGTAATCTGCTGTTTTTGGATGGAATGTCCTATAAATATCAATGAACTCTATCTGGTCTATTGTGTCATTTAAAGCTTGTGTTTCCTTATTAATTTTCTGTCTGGCTGATCTCCACTGGTGTAAGTGAGCTGTTAAAGTCCCCCGCTATTATTGTGTTACTGTCGATTTCCTCTTTTATAGCTGTTAGCAGTTGCCTTATACATTGAGGTGCTCCTATGTTGGGTACATATATATTTATAATTGTTATATCTTCTTCTTGGATTGATCCCTTGACCATTATGTAGTGTCTTTCCTTGTCTCTTGTAACATTCTTTATTTTAAAGTCTATTTTATCTGATATGAGTATTGCTACTCCAGCTTTCTTTTGATTTTCATTAGCATAGAATATATTTTTCCATCGCCTCACTTTCAGTCTGTATGTGTCCCTAGGTCTGAAATGGGTCTCTTGTAGACAGCATATATATGGGTCTTGTTTTTGTATCCATTCAGCCAGTCTATGTCTTTTGGTTGGAACATTTAGTGCATTCACGTTTAAGGTAATTATCGATATGTATGTTCCTACTACTATTTTCTTAATTGTTATGGGTTTGTCTTGGTGGGTCCTTTTCTTCTCTTGTGTTTCCCACTTAGAGAAGTTCTTTTAGCATTTGGTGTAGAGCTGGTTGCATGGTGCTGAATTCTCTTAGCTTTTGCTTGTCTGTAAGGCTTTTGATTTCTCCATCAAATCTGAATGAGCTCTTTGCAGGGTGCAGTACCCTTGGTTGTAGGTTCTTCCCTTTCATCACTTTAAATTTATCATGCCACTTCCTTCTGGCTTGTAGATTTTCTGCTGAGAAATCAGCTGTTATCCTTATGGGATTTCCCTTGTATGTTATTTGTCATTTTTCCCTTGCTGCTTTCAATAATTTTTCTTTGTCGTTAATTTTTGTCAATTTGATTACTATGTGTCTTGTCATTTTTCTCCTTTGGTTTCTCCTGCCTGGGACACTCTGTGCTTCTGGACTTGGGTGGCTATTTCTTTTCCCATGCTAGGGAAGTTTTTGACCATAATCTCTTCAAATATATTCTCGGGTCCTTTCTCTCTCTCTTCTCCTTCTGGGACCCCTATAATGTGAATGTTGTTGCGTTTAATGTTGTCCCAGAGGACTCTTGGGGTGTCTTCATTTATTTTCATTCTTTTTCTTTATTCTGTTCCATGGCAGTGATTTCCACCTTTCTGTCTTCCAGGCCACTTATCCGTTCTTCTGCCACAGTTATTCTGCTACTGATTCCTTCTAGTGTATTTTTCATTTCAGTTATTACATTGTTCACCTCTGTTTGTTTGTTCTTTAATTCTTCTAGGTGTTTGTTCCTTAATTCTTCTAGGTCTTTGTTAAGCATTTCTTGTGTCTTCTCGATCTTTGCCTCCTTTCTTTTTCTAAGGTCTTGGCTCAACTTCACTATCATTATTCTGAATTCTTTTTCTGGAAGGTTCCCTATCTCCACCTCATTTCGTTTTTTTTTTCTGGGGTTTTATCTTGTTCCTTGATCTGGTATAAAGTCCTCTGCCTTTTCATTTTGTTTATCTTTCTGTGAATGTGGTTTTCCTTCCACAGGCTGCAGAATTGTAGTTCTTCTTGCTTCTGCTGTCTGCTCTCTGGTGGATGAGTCTATCTTAGAGGCTTGTGCAAGCTTCCTGATGGGAGGGACTGGTGGTGGGTAGAGCTGGGTGTTGCTTTGGTGGGCAGAGCTTTAATCCGCTTGTCTACGGATTAAATAAAACTTTAATAAAAAGTTGAATCTGCTTGTCTGCTGATGCATGGGGCTGGGTTCCCTCCCTGTTGGTTGTTTGGCCTGAGGCGACCCAGCACTGGAGCCTACCTTGCTCTTGGTGGGGCTAATGGCGGACTCTGGGAGGGCTCACACCAAGGAGTATTTCCCAGAACTTCTGCTGCCAGTGTTGTTGTCCTCACGGTGAGCCACAGCCACAGCCACAAGCTGCCTCTGCAGGAGACCCTCTAAAAGTAGCAGGTAGTTCTGGTCATTCTCCTACGGGGTCACTGCTCCTTCCCCTGGGTCCTGATGTGCACACTACTTTGTGTGTGCCCTCCAAGAGTGGAGTATCTGAGTGGAGTTGAGACTCTGAGACTCTGTGTGGAGTCGCACAGACTCTGGGTCCTGTGAAGCTTCGATGTTTTGTGATTCTAGAAATCCTATAGGAGACGGTCCACAGCAGGTGAAGCTAATGTTGTCAGTAGAGGTGTTGAAGCCAAAGATCTGCAGTTCCGGCTATAGGTGCCGATGTACATACAGGACAAAATCATCTCGTGTGAATGTAGTTCAGGCATGTTTAAGATGAATGCAGTCATGTTAATGCCTACCATATTCTATCTTGAGCCTCTCCTCAGGGACCTCCTCCTCAGTTCCTGAGGCTCCTTTAAGTCATGTACAGGGGACTGGAGAGTGGGCTCTGTCCAGTCTGAGCCCTGAGTTACCCTGTGTGTATCTTAGGATAATTTGTATTTCTGTGGTGTCTGTTGTAACATCATCTCTTTCATTTCAGATTTATTTGGGCCCTCTCTTTTTTAACAAAACATACTACTGTTGTCTTTTATTCTTTACAGAAGTTTAATCAGTGTTTGATCTACTATCCTTACCCTATGTATACTTTTTGCAGTGAGATTTTTACTTTTCTTTGTTTCCTTGTTACTATCAATAATTAGTGAGACTTCTTTTAAGCTACCTTCAACATTGCTTATAAAGCTGCTTTATTAGTGATGACAGAGCCTTAATGGAAGTCATGTTCTGGTTGTAAATTAGAATGCAATGTGCCAGCACAAAGCCCCTTAAGTTTATGTCTCATTACTTCTTGTTCTTTTTTTAATTTAATTTTTATTTTTTGTCAGAGCAAATTTGATTAAAATGTTTTGTTTCTTCTAGGTGTGCAAGATGTGGTTCTTTTAAACATATACATATATCTATTCTTCTTTGGATCATTTTCCCATGTAGGTTATGACACCATGTTGAGTAGTCTTGTCTTGGTATTACGTAGGTCTTTGGTGATTACATATTTCACATGTGTTTCTATATCTATCTTAACCCCAATATCCTAATGTATCCAATCCTCACACCTTTCCATTTGGTGAACCCTAAGTTTGTTTAATGAATCTGTGATTGCATTTCTCTGTGGAAATATCTTCATTGGTATCAATTTTTAGCTAAGACCTATAAGTGATATTATAGGATATGTGTCTTTTGCTTTCTGACTTAGTACAATTTGCCTGATTAACTCAAGAATCATACACAGTGCTGCAAATGGCATTGTTTTGGTTTTTTCCCTGGCTAATATTCCATCTGTACGTGTACCAGTTATTCTTTGGCCACGCACCTCTTGATGGACTTTTTGGTTGCCTCCATGTCTTGGTTATTGTAATACTGCTGCAATGCACATTTGCTTGCCTGTGTCTTTCCAGTTCTATCTCCTTATGTTATAGGCCAAGGAGTGGGCTTGCTGTATCATATGGTAGCTCAGTGTGTACGTTTTAAAGGCACCACCATTCAGTTCTCATTAGTGGCTCTTTCCAGGTTATGTCCCACTTAAAATTGAGGGTATGCATTTCTCCAAAACACCTTCAATATTTATTGTTTGTAGTTTGCTTGCTGCTGGTTATTCTAACAGGTGCGAGCTGATACCTCTGTGTGGCTGAATTTGCATGTGTCCCATAATCTGTTGAAATTGATCTTTAAAGCATGCTCTTTTTATTTATCAAACTGTGATTACAGCTTAGTTCTTCAAATTGTTTTCTTAAAGTAAGTGTCACATTTTGAAAAGTTTTGGCCACTACCTCCCTCAAGACATTTTGAGGGCAGGTTTCATTTACAGCCCTGAAGTACTTGTTCATATGAAGTGACCATTAACACAGATTTTAAAGCTGCATTTGCAGGTAACGGCCAGAGGGCGGCAGCCTTTTTACGTTCCCCAATCTGGTAACTAGGGAAAGAGTCCTTCAGCTGCAAGAGTGTCCAGCTTTATTTCTCATCCAGCTGTGGGTCTAGATATGATCAAACAAGGTTGCATCACAGCCCAGGAACGAATTATGTAAAATTTCCTCTCTCTATCACTGTCTTATTTTTTTGGGTTTTTTAAAGTTATTTAATTTAAAATGGGGATTCGCTACTTTTCACTGCTGTGTTTATGCCGCTTTACACCCACTTGACTCACTTCCAGACAGATATCAATACATAGGTTTTAAGATTCTTACTAGTCACATATATTCTTGTGCTTTGAATAGGGGGTGTTGAGTCCAGTTCACTGAGCAAGGAGTAGGTCTTGTCTATTACATATTGGGTGTATGGAACGGTATCTGAGCGAATTTGAAACCCTTGTTTTATGCATCACCCCACCTCACCTTTCCCGTTAAGCAGCCATAGTGTGTTTTCTAAACGTGTGACTCTGTTCTGTTTTGTAATTCAGTTCAAGTGTAGCGGTTTTTACATTCCCTCTATAAGTGATAGCTTATGATAAGTGTCTTTTTCTGTGTGACTTATTTCACTTAGAATTGTCATACCTAAATCCACTCATCTTGCTTCTACTAGCCTTATGACATTGATTTCATGGCTGAGTGATATTCCATTGTACATAAGGACCACAACTTCTTTATCCATTTTTCTCTTTCCTGGGATATTTAAGGTGTCATGAAGTGGAGGTTCTTGTCAACAGAGCAGCCCTAAACTTTGGGGTGCCTGTGTCTTGCTGATTTTAGTTTTCCCAATTTATACGCCCATGAGTGGAAGTGCCCTATGCTCCCTAAGCTTTGTTTTTTCGATGTTTCAGGACACACCGTACACTTCTCCAGAGTGGCTGTTGGCAATTTACATCCCGCCCATCAGCGTAGCAAGGCTCCTATTTCTCCATGGCCTGTCCTGCATTTGTGGTTTTGACACTTTTTTCAGCATGGCCCTTTGGACCGATGGGAAGCGAGACTTCTTTGTAGCGCTGATTTGAATTTCCAGGTTGCTTGGTTGGGCAAAAAGGGCGTATGCGTTTTTTCCTGAATATATTCAGGAATAAACGCATACGCCCTTTTTGGCCAAGGGCATCATTGTCGACGTTTTGCCGCTTTTCATGTGCTTTAAAGGCGATTCGAATCTACCTCCTGAAACCTGTTTCCTGCAACTCTGCCTTGCTTTCAAATCCTCTTCGTTGCCTTCCCTCAATATATTTGTGGACGAGAGTTATCATTTATAACTCTGCAGGTTTGTGAATTGCAGTGCCCATGTGCTCCATTTATCAACTGGCTTTTTTGGGAGCTGGCCGCAGAAGCGCGGGATTGCCTCAGGCCCTATTCTGGTTCCGGGTGGCAGGCTGAGCCTGTGGTTAATTCTTCTTCCTGATGGGAAAATAGAGTGACCTGTGCCTGTCCCAACACCTAGATCTAGTCTCTCATTGGTTGCCCCTCTTCCCATTCATCCTTAGGACAAATTGCAACCTGTATGGAACAGGAGGTTAAAGGAGCTGATTCTCCAAGTAGGGAGATTGCTAGTAAAGTAGCTGGAATGGCGAACCCGAGCACACGGAGTTGAGAAATGAGGTGCGTTTTAGAAACTTTCCCAATCTCACGGTGTTCCATCTTCTAGGTTTCTCATGCATGTTTTCGATGTAGGAAGATGCCCTTGAACCTGGAGATTGGGGACAAATGGGATGGGTACCACGCAGTATTACTTTAAGGGGTCTGCGTTTTCTCACCCAACCTCACCCAAACTTTCAGCCCCAAGAGTGTCCACCCTTATGTCTCATCCAGCTGTGGGTCTAGATATGGTCAATCCAGGTTGCGTCACAGCCCCTGAATGAATTTTGTAAGAATTTCTCTCTCTTTCACTGTCTTTGTTTCATGGGTTTTTAAAACTAATTTATTTTTATAATGGGGTTTAGCTGCTTTTCACGGCTGTGTTTATGCGGCTCTACACCCACTTGACTCACTTCCAGAGAGATATCAATACATAAGTTTTAAGATTCTCACTAGTCAGATATATTCTTGTGTGGTGAATAGGGGGTGTTGAGTCCAGTTCACTGAGCAAGGAGTAGGTCTTGTCTATTACATATTGGGTGTATGGAACGGTATCTGAGCTAATTTGAAACCCTTGTTTTATGCATCACCCCACGTCACCTTTCCCGTTAAGCAACCATAGTGTGTTTTCTAAACGTGTGACTCTGTTGTGATTTGTAATTCAGTTCAATTGTAGCGGTTTTTACATTCCCTTTATAAGTGATAGCTTTTGATAAGTGTATTTTTCTGTGTGACTTATTTCACTTAGAGTCGTCGTACCTAAATCCACTCATCATGCTGCTACTAGCCTTATGACATTGATTTCATGGCTGAGTGATATTCCATTGTACATAAGGATCACAATTTCTTTATCCATTTTTCTCCTTCCTGGGATATTTAAGGTTTCGTGAAGTGCAGGTTCTTGTCAACAGAGCAGCCCTAAACTTTGGGGTGCCTGAGTCTTGCTGATTTTTAGTTTTCCCAATTTATACGCCCATGAGTGGAAGTGCCCTATGCTCCATAAACTTTGTCTTTTCGATGTTTCAGGCCACACCGTACACTTCTCCAGAGTGGCTGTTGGCAATTTACATCCCTCCCATCAGCGTGGCAAGGCTCCCATTTCTCCAAGGCCTGTCCTGCATTTGTGGTTTTGACACTTTTTTCAGCATGGCCCTTTTGACCCATGGGAAGCGAGACTTCTTTGTAGCGCTGATTTGCCTTTCCAGGTTGCTTGGTTGGCCAAAAAGGGCGTATGCGGTTTTTCCTGAATATATTCAGGAAAAAACGCATACGCCCTTTTTGGCCAAGGGCATCATTTTCCACGTTTTGCCGCTTTTCATGTGCTTGAAAGGCGATTCGAATCTACCTCCTGAAACCTGTTTCATGCAACTCTGCCTTGCTTTCAAATCCTCTTCGTTGCCTTCCCTCAATATATTTGTGGACGAGAGTTATCATTTATAACTCTGCAGGTTTGTGAATTGCAGTGCCCATGTGCTCCATTTTTCAACTGGCTTTTTTCGGAGCTGGCCGCAGAAGCGCGGGATTGCCTCAGGCACTATTCTGCTTCCCGGCGGCAGGCTGAGCCTGTGCTTAATTCTTCTTCCTGATGGGAAAATAGAGTGACCTGTGCCTGTCCCAACACCTAGATCTAGTCTCTCATTGGTTGCCCCTCTTCCCGTTCATCCTCAGGACAAATTGCAACCTGTACAGAACAGGAGGTTAAAGGTGCTGATTCTCCAAGTAGGGAGATTGCTAGTAAAGTAGCTGGAATGGCGAACCCGAGAACAAGGAAATGAGAAATGAGGTGCGTTTCAGAAACCTTTCCCGATCAGACGGTGTACCGTCTTCTAGGTTTCCCATGCGTGTTTTCGATGTAGGAAGATGCCCTTGAACCTGGAGATTTGGGACCCATGGGATGGGTACCACGCAGTATTACTTTAAAGGGTCTACGTTTGCTCACCCAACCTCACCAAACCTCTCAGCCCCAAGAGTGTCCACCCTTAGGTCTCATCCAACTGTGGGTCTAGATATGTTCAACCCAGGTTGCGTCACAGCCCCTGAAGGAATTGTGTAAGAATTTCTCTCTCTTTCACTGTCTTTGTTTTACGGGTTTTTAGAAGTAACTTATTTTTATAATGGAGTTTAGCTGCTTTTCACGGCTGTGTTTATGCGGCTTTACACACACTTGACTCACTTCCAGAGAGATATCAATATATAGGTTTTAAGATTCTCACTAGTCAGATATATTCTTGTGCGGTGAATAGGGGGTGTTGAGTCCAGTTCACTGAGAAAGGAGTAGGTCTTTTCTATTACTTATTGGGTGTATGGAAGGGTATCTGAGCTAATTTGAAACCCTTGTTTTATGCATCACCGCACATCACCTTTCCCGTTAAGCAGCCATAGTGTGTTTTCTAAATGTGTGACTCTGTTCTGATTTGTAATTCAATTCAAGTGTAGCGGTTTTTACATTCCCTTTATAAGTGATAGCTTTTGATAAGTGTCTTTTTCTGTGTGACTTATTTCACTTAGAGTCATCGTACCTAAATCCACTCATCATGCTGCTACTAGCCTTATGACATTGATTTCATGGCTGAGTGATATTCCATTGTACATAAGGACCACAATTTCTTTATCCATTTTTCTCTTTCCTGGGATATTTAAGGTTTCCTGAAGTGGAGGTTCCTGTCAACAGAGCAGCCCTAACCTTTGGTTGCCTGAGTCTTGCTGATTTTTAGTTTTCCCAATTTATACGCCCATGAGTGGAAGTGCCCTATGCTCCATAAACTGTGTTTTTTCGATGTTTCAGGCCACACCGTACACTTCTCCAGAGTGGCTGTTGGCAATTTACATCCCGCCCATCAGCGTAGCAAGGCTCCCATTTCTCCATGGCCTGTCCTGCATTTGTGGTTTTGACACTTTTTTCAGCATGACCCTTTTGACCGATGGGAAGCGAGACTTCTTTGTAGCGCTGATTTGCCTTTCCAGGTTGCTTGGTTGGCCAAAAAGGGCGTATGCGTTTTTTCCTGAATATATTCAGGAAAAAACGCATACGCCCTTTTTGGCCAAGGGCATCATTTTCCACGTTTTGCCGCTTTTCATGTGCTTGAAAGGCGATTCGAATCTACCTCCTGAAATCTGTGTTTTGCAGTTCTGCCTTGCTTTCAATTCCTCTTCGTTGCCTTCCCTCAATATATTTGTGGACGAGAGTTATCATTTATAACTCTGCAGGCTTGTGAATTGCAGTGCCACTGAGCTCCATTTTTCAACTCGCTTTTTTGGAATCTGGCCGCAAAAGCGCGGGATTGCCTCAGGCCCTATTCTGGTTTCGGGTGGCAGGCTGAGCCTGTGGTTATTTCTTCTTCCTGATGGGAAAATAGAGTGACCTGTGCCTGTCCCAACACCTAGATCTAGTCTCTCATTGGTTGCCCCTCTTCCCGTTCATCCTCAGGACAAATTGCAACCTATACGGAACTGGAGGTTAAAGGTGCTGATTCTCCAAGTAGGGAGATTGCTAGTAAAGTAGCTAGAATGGCGTACCCGAGCACAAGGAGATGAGAAATGAGGTGCGTTTTAGAAACCTTTCAAAATCACATGCTGTACCATCTTCTAGGTTCCTCATGCAAGTTTTCAATGTAGGAAGATGCCCTTGAACCTGGAGATTTGGGACCCATGTGATGGGTACCATGCATTATTACTTTAAAGGGTCTGCGTTGGCTCACCCAACCTCACCAAACCTCTCAGCCCCAAGAGTGTCCACCCTTATGTCTCATCCAGCTGTGGGTCTAGATATGGTCAATCCAGGTTGTGTCACAGCCCCTGAATGAATTTTGTAAGAATTTCTCTCTCTTTCACTGTCTTTGTTTCATGCGTTTTTAAAACTAATTTATTTTTATAATGGGGTTTAGCTGCTTTTCACGGCTGTGTTTATGCGGATTTACACCCACTTGACTCACTTCCAGAGAGATATCAATACATAGGTTTTAAGATTCTCACTAGTCAGATATATTCTTGTGCGGTGAATAGAGGGTGTTGAGTCCAGTTCACTGAGCAAGGAGTAGGTCTTGTCTATTACATATTGGGTGTATGGAATGGTATCTGAGCGAATTTGAAACCCTTGTTTTATGCATCACCCCACCTCACCTTTCCCGTTAAGCAGCCATAGTGTGTTTTCAAAATGGGTGACTCTGTTCTGATTTGTAATTCAGTTCAAGTGTAGCGGTTTTTACATTCCCTCTATAAGTGATAGCTTTTGATATGTGTCTTTTTCTGTGTGACTTATTTCACTTAGAGTCGTCGTACCTAAAACCAATCATCATGCTGCTACTAGCCTTATGACATTGATTTCATGGCTGAGTGATATTCCATTGTACATAAGGACCACAACTTCTTTATCCATTTTTCTCTTTCCTGGGATATTTAAGGTGTCATGAAGTGGAGGTTCTTGTCAACAGAGCAGCCCTAAACTTTGGGGTGCCTGTGTCTTGCTGATTTTAGTTTTCCCAATTTATACGCCCATGAGTGGAAGTGCCCTATGCTCCCTAAGCTGTGTTTTTTCGATGTTTCAGGACACACCGTACACTTCTCCAGAGTGGCTGTTGGCAATTTACATCCCGCCCATCAGCGTAGCAAGGCTCCTATTTCTCCATGGCCTGTCCTGCATTTGTGGTTTTGACACTTTTTTCAGCATGGCCTTTTGGACCGATGGGAAGCGAGACTTCTTTGTAGCGCTGATTTGCCTTTCCAGGTTGCTTGGTTGGCCAAAAAGGGCGTATGCGTTTTTTCCTGAATATATTCAGGAAAAAACGCATACGCCCTTTTTGGCCAAGGGCATCATTGTCCACGTTTTGCCGCTTTTCATGTGCTTTAAAGGCGATTCGAATCTACCTCCTGAAACCTGTTTCCTGCAACTCTGCCTTGCTTTCAAATCCTCTTCGTTGCCTTCCCTCAATATATTTGTGGACGAGAGTTATCATTTATAACTCTGCAGGTTTGTGAATTGCAGTGCCCATGTGCTCCATTTATCAACTGGCTTTTTTGGGAGCTGGCCGCAGAAGCGCGGGATTGCCTCAGGCCCTATTCTGGTTCCGGGCGGCAGGCTGAGCCTGTGGTTAATTCTTCTTCCTGATGGGAAAATAGAGTGACCTGTGCCTGTCCCAACACCTAGATCTAGTCTCTCATTGGTTGCCCCTCTTCCCATTCATCCTTAGGACAAATTGCAACCTGTATGGAACAGGAGGTTAAAGGTGCTGATTCTCCAAGTAGGGAGATTGCTAGTAAAGTAGCTGGAATGGCGAACCCGAGGAAACGGAGTTGAGAAATGAGGTGCATTTTAGAAACTTTCCCAATCACACGGTGTACCATCTTCTGGGTTTCTCATGCATGTTTTCGATGTAGGAAGATGCCCTTGAACCTGGAGATTTGGGACCCATGGGATGGGTACCACGCAGTTTTACTTTAAAGTGTCTGCGTTTGCTCACCCAACCTCACCAAACCTCTCAGCCCCAAGAGTGTCCACCTTTATGTGTCATCCAGCTGTGGGTCTAGATATGGTCAATCCAGTTTGCGTCACAGCCCCTGAATGAATTTTGTAAGAATTTCTCTGTCTTTCACTGTCTTTGTTTCATGGGTTTTTAAAACTAATTTATTTTTATAATGGGGTTTAGCTGCTTATCACAGCTTTGTTTATGCGGCTTTACACCCACTTGACTCACTTCCAGAGAGATATCAATACATAAGTTTTAAGATTCTCACTAGTCAGATATATTCTTGTGCGGTGAATAGGGGGTGTTGAGTCCAGTTCACTGAGCAAGGAGTAGGTCTTGTCTATTACATATTGGGTGTATGTAACGGTATCTGTGCTAATTTGAAACCCTTGTTTTATGCATCACCCCACGTCACCTTTCCCGTTAAGCAGCCATAGTGTGTTTTCTAAACGTGTGACTCTGTTCTGTTTTGTAATTCAGTTCAAGTGTAGCGGTTTTCACATTCCCTCTATAAGTGATAGCTTTTGATAAGTGTCTTTTTCTGTGTGACTTATTTCCCTTAGAATCATCGTACCTAAGTCCACCCATCTTGCGTCTACTGGCCTTATGACATTGATTTCATGGCAGAGTGATATTCCATTGTATATAAGAACCACAACTTCTTTATCCATTTTTCTCTTTCCTGGGATATTTAAGGTGTCATGAAGTGGAGGTTCTTGTCAACAGAGCAGCCCTAAACTTTGGGGTGCCTGTGTCTTGCTGATTTTTAGTTTTCCCAATTTATACGCCCATGAGTGGACGTGCCATATGCTCCCTAAGCTGTGTTTTCTCGATATTTCAGGACACACCGTACACTTCTCCAGAGTGGCTGTTGGCAATTTACATCCCGCCCATCAGCGTAGCAAGGCTCCCATTTCTCCATGGCCTGTCCTGCATTTGTGGTTTTGACACTTTTTCCAGCATGGCCCTTTGGACCGATGGGAAGCGAGACTTCTTTGTAGCGCTGATTTGCCTTTCCAGGTTGCTTGGTTGGCCAAAAAGAGCGTATGAGGTTTTTCCTGAATATATTCAGGAAAAAACGCATACGTCCTTTTTGGCCAAGGGCATCATTGTCGACGTTTTGCCGCTTTTCATGTGCTTTAAAGGTGATTCGAATCTACCTCCTGAAACCAGTTTCCTGCAATTTTGCCTTGCTTTCAAATCCTCTTCGTTGCCTTCCCTCAATATATTTGTGGACGAGAGTTATCATTTATAACTCTGCAGGTTTGTGAATTGCAGTGCCTATGTGCTCCATTTTTCAACTGGCTTTTTTGGGAGCTGGCCGCAGAAGCGCGGGATTGCCTCAGGCCCTATTCTGGTTCCGGGCGGTAGGCTGAGCCTGTGGTTAATTCTTCTTCCTGATGGGAAAATAGAGTGACCTGTGCCTGTCCCAACACCTAGATCTAGTCTCTCATTGGTTGCCCCTCTTCCCATTCATCCTTAGGACAAATTGCAACCTGTATGGAACAGGAGGTTAAAGGTGCTGATTCTCCAAGTAGGGAGATTGCTAGTAAAGTAGCTGGAATGGCGAACCCGAGCACACGGAGTTGAGAAATGAGGTGCATTTTAGAAACTTTCCCAATCACATGGTGTACCATCTTCTGGGTTTCTCATGCATGTTTTCGATGCAGGAAGATACCCTTGAACCTGGAGATTTGGGACCCATGGGATGGGTACCACGCAGTATTACTTTAAAGGGTCTGCGTTTGCTCACCCAACCTCACCAAACCGGTCAGCCCCAAGAGTGTCCACCCTTAGGTCTCATCCACCTGTTGGTCTAGAATTGGTCAATCCATGTTGCATCACGGCCCCTGAACGAATTGTGTAAGAACTTCTCTCTATTTCACTGTCTTTGTTTTACGGGTTTTTACAAGTAATTTATTTTTATAATGGGGTTTAGCTGCTTTTCACGGCTGTGTTTATGCGGCTTTACACCCACTTGACACACTTCCAGAGAAATATCAATACATAGGTTTTAAGATTCTCATTAGTCAGATATATACTTGTGCGGTGAATAGGGGGTGTTGAGTCCAGTTCACTGAGCAAGGAGTAGGTCTTGTCTATGACATATTGGGTGTATGTAACGGTATCTGTGCTAATGTGAAACCCTTGTTTTATGCATCACCCCACCTCACCTTTCCCGTTAAGCAGCCATAGTGTGTTTTCTAAACGTGTGACTCTCTTCTGTTTTGTAATTCAGTTCAAGTGTAGCGGTTTTTACATTCCCTCTATAAGTGATAGCTTATGATAAGTGTCTATTTCTGTGTGACTTATTTCACTTAGAATCGTCGTACCTAAATCCACTCATCATGATGCTACTAGCCTTAAGACATTGATTTCATGGCTGAGTGATATTCCATTGTACATAAGGACCACAACTTCTTTATCCATTTTTCTCTTTCCTGGGATATTTAAGGTGTCATGAAGTGGAGGTTCTTGTCAACAGAGCAGCCCTAAACTTTGGGGTGCCTGTGTCTTGCTGATTTTTAGTTTTCCCAATTTATACGCCCATAAGTGGACGTGCCCTATGCTCCCTAAGCTGTGTTTTTCCGATGTTTCAGGATACACCGTACACTTCTCCAGAGTGGTTGTTGGCAATTTACATTCCGCCCATCAGTGTAGCAAGGCTTCCATTTCTCAATGGCCTGTCCTGCTTTTGTGGTTTTGACAGTTTTTTCAGCATGACCCTTTTGACCGATGGGAAGCGAGACTTCTTTGTAGCGCTGATTTGCCTTTCCAGGTTGCTTGGTTGGCCAAAAAGGGCGTATGCGTTTTTTCCTGAATATATTCAGGAAAAAACGCATACGCCCTTTTTGGCCAAGGGCATCATTGTCGACGTTTTGCCGCTTTTCATGTGCTTCAAAGGCGATTCGATTCTACCTCCTGAAATCTGTTTCCTGCAATTCTGCCTTGCTTATAAATCCTCTTCCTTGCCTTCCCTCAATATATTTGTGGACGAGAGTTATCATTTATATCTCAGCAGGTTTGTGAATTGCAATCCCCCTGAGCTCCATTTTTCAACTGTCTTTTTTGGGAGCTGGCCGCAAAAGCGCGGGATTGCCTCAGGCCCTATTCTGCTTCCGGGCGGCAGGCTGAGCCTGTGATTAATTCTTCTTCCTGATGGGAAAATAGAGTGACCTGTGCCTGTCCCAACACCTAGATGTAGTCTCTCATTGGTTGCCCCTCTTCCCATTCATCCTTAGGACAAGTTGCAACCTGTATGGAACAGGAGGTTAAAGGTGCTGATTCTCCAAGTAGGGAGATTGCTAGTAAAGTAGCTGGAATGGCGAACCCGAGCACACGGAGTAGAGAAATGAGTTGCGTTTTAGAAACTTTCCAAATCACACGGTGTACCATCTTCTGGGTTTCTCATGCATGTTTTCGATGTAGGAAGATGCCCTTGAACCTGGAGATTTGGGAGCCATGGGATGGGTAGCACGCAGTATTACTTTAAAGTGTCTGCGTTTGCTCACCCAACCTCACCAAAACTCTCAGCCCCAAGAGTGTCCACCCTTATGTCTCATCCAGGTGTGGGTCTAGATATGGTCAATCCAGGTTGCGTCACAGCCCCTGAATGAATTTTGTAAGAATTTCTATCTCTTTCACTGTCTTTGTTTCATGCGTTTTTAAAACTAATTTATTTTTATAATGGGGTTTAGCTGCTTTTCACGGCTGTGTTTATGCGGATTTACACCCACTTGACTCACTTCCAGAGAGATATCAATACATAGGTTTTAAGATTCTCACTAGTCAGATATATTCTTGTGCGGTGAATAGAGGGTGTTGAGTCCAGTTCACTGAGCAAGGAGTACGTCTTGTCTATTACATATTGGGTGTATGGAACGGTATCTGAGCGAATTTGAAACCCTTGTTTTATGCATCACCCCACCTCACCTTTCCCGTTAAGCAGCCATAGTGTGTTTTCAAAATGGGTGACTCTGTTCTGATTTGTAATTCAGTTCAAGTGTAGCGGTTTTTACATTCCCTCTATAAGTGATAGCTTTTGATATGTGTCTTTTTCTGTGTGACTTATTTCACTTAGAGTCGTCGTACCTAAAACCAATCATCATGCTGCTACTAGCCTTATGACATTGATTTCATGTCTGAGTGATATTCCATTGTACATAAGGACCACAACTTCTTTATCCATTTTTCTCTTTCCTGGGATATTTAAGGTTTCATGAAGTGGAGGTTCTTGTCAACAGAGCAGCCCTAAACTTTGGGGTGCCTGTGTCTTGCTGATTTTAGTTTTCCCAATTTATACGCCCATGAGTGGAAGTGCCCTATGCTCCCTAAGCTTTGTTTTTTCGATGTTTCAGGACACACCGTACACTTCTCCAGAGTGGCTGTTGGCAATTTACATCCCGCCCATCAGCGTAGCAAGGCTCCTATTTCTCCATGGCCTGTCCTGCATTTGTGGTTTTGACACTTTTTTCAGCATGGCCTTTTGGACCGATGGGAAGCGAGACTTCTTTGTAGCGCTGATTTGCCTTTCCAGGTTGCTTGGTTGGCCAAAAAGGGCGTATGCGTTTTTTCCTGAATATATTCAGGAAAAAACGCATACGCCCTTTTTGGCCAAGGGCATCATTGTCCACGTTTTGCCGCTTTTCATGTGCTTTAAAGGCGATTCGAATCTACCTCCTGAAACCTGTTTCCTGCAACTCTGCCTTGCTTTCAAATCCTCTTCGTTGCCTTCCCTCAATATATTTGTGGACGAGAGTTATCATTTATAACTCTGCAGGTTTGTGAATTGCAGTGCCCATGTGCTCCATTTATCAACTGGCTTTTTTGGGAGCTGGCCGCAGAAGCGCGGGATTGCCTCAGGCCCTATTCTGGTTCCGGGCGGCAGGCTGAGCCTGTGGTTAATTCTTCTTCCTGATGGGAAAATAGAGTGACCTGTGCCTGTCCCAACACCTAGATCTAGTCTCTCATTGGTTGCCCCTCTTCCCATTCATCCTTAGGACAAATTGCAACCTGTATGGAACAGGAGGTTAAAGGTGCTGATTCTCCAAGTAGGGAGATTGCTAGTAAAGTAGCTGGAATGGCGAACCCGAGGAAACGGAGTTGAGAAATGAGGTGCATTTTAGAAACTTTCCCAATCACACGGTGTACCATCTTCTGGGTTTCTCATACATGTTTTCGATGTAGGAAGATGCCCTTGAACCTGGAGATTTGGGACCCATGGGATGGGTACCACGCAGTTTTACTTTAAAGTGTCTGCGTTTGCTCACCCAACCTCACCAAACCTCTCAGCCCCAAGAGTGTCCACCTTTATGTGTCATCCAGCTGTGGGTCTAGATATGGTCAATCCAGTTTGCGTCACAGCCCCTGAATGAATTTTGTAAGAATTTCTCTGTCTTTCACTGTCTTTGTTTCATGGGTTTTTAAAACTAATTTATTTTTATAATGGGGTTTAGCTGCTTATCACAGCTTTGTTTATGCGGCTTTACACCCACTTGACTCACTTCCAGAGAGATATCAATACATAAGTTTTAAGATTCTCACTAGTCAGATATATTCTTGTGCGGTGAATAGGGGGTGTTGAGTCCAGTTCACTGAGCAAGGAGTAGGTCTTGTCTATTACATATTGGGTGTATGTAACGGTATCTGTGCTAATTTGAAACCCTTGTTTTATGCATCACCCCATGTCACCTTTCCCGTTAAGCAGCCATAGTGTGTTTTCTAAACGTGTGACTCTGTTCTGTTTTGTAATTCAGTTCAAGTGTAGCGGTTTTCACATTCCCTCTATAAGTGATAGCTTTTGATAAGTGTCTTTTTCTGTGTGACTTATTTCCCTTAGAATCATCGTACCTAAGTCCACCCATCTTGCGTCTACTGGCCTTATGACATTGATTTCATGGCAGAGTGACATTCCATTGTATATAAGAACCACAACTTCTTTATCCATTTTTCTCTTTCCTGGGATATTTAAGGTGTCATGAAGTGGAGGTTCTTGTCAACAGAGCAGCCCTAAACTTTGGGGTGCCTGTGTCTTGCTGATTTTTAGTTTTCCCAATTTATACGCCCATGAGTGGACGTGCCATATGCTCCCTAAGCTGTGTTTTCTCGATATTTCAGGACACACCGTACACTTCTCCAGAGTGGCTGTTGGCAATTTACATCCCGCCCATCAGCGTAGCAAGGCTCCCATTTCTCCATGGCCTGTCCTGCATTTGTGGTTTTGACACTTTTTTCAGCATGGCCCTTTGGACCGATGGGAAGCGAGACTTCTTTGTAGCGCTGATTTGCCTTTCCAGGTTGCTTGGTTGGCCAAAAAGAGCGTATGAGGTTTTTCCTGAATATATTCAGGAAAAAACGCATACGTCCTTTTTGGCCAAGGGCATCATTGTCGACGTTTTGCCGCTTTTCATGTGCTTTAAAGGTGATTCGAATCTACCTCCTGAAACCAGTTTCCTGCAATTTTGCCTTGCTTTCAAATCCTCTTCGTTGCCTTCCCTCAATATATTTGTGGACGAGAGTTATCATTTATAACTCTGCAGGTTTGTGAATTGCAGTGCCTATGTGCTCCATTTTTCAACTGGCTTTTTTGGGAGCTGGCCGCAGAAGCGCGGGATTGCCTCAGGCCCTATTCTGGTTCCGGGCGGTAGGCTGAGCCTGTGGTTAATTCTTCTTCCTGATGGGAAAATAGAGTGACCTGTGCCTGTCCCAACACCTAGATGTAGTCTCTCATTGGTTGCCCCTCTTCCCATTCATCCTTAGGACAAATTGCAACCTGTATGGAACAGGAGGTTAAAGGTGCTGATTCTCCAAGTAGGGAGATTGCTAGTAAAGTAGCTGGAAAGGTGAACCCGAGCACAAGGAGATGAGAAATTGGGTGCGTTTTAGAAACCTTTCAAAATCACATGGTGTACCATCTTCTGGGTTTCTCATGCATGTTTTCGATGTAGGAAGATGCCCTTGAACCTGGAGACTTGGGACCCATGGGATGGGTACCACGCAGTATTACTTTAAAGGGTCTGCGTTTGCTCACCCAACCTCACCCAACCTTTCAGCCCCAAGAGTGTCCACCCTTATGTCTCATCCAGCTGTGCGTGTAGATATGGTCAATCCAGGTTGCATCACAGCCTCTGAACGAATTTTGTAAGAATTTCTCTCTCTTTCACTGTCTTTGTTTTACGGGTTTTTAAAAGTAATTTATTTTTATAATGGGGTTTAGCTGCTTTTCACGGCTGTGTTTATGCGGCTTTACACCCACTTGACTCACTTCCAGACATATATCAATACATAGGTTTTAAGATTCTTACTAGTCACCTATATTCTTGTGCGGTGAATAGGGGGTGTTGAGTCCAGTTCACTGAGCAAGGAGTAGGTCTTGTCTATGACATATTGGGTGTATGTAACGGTATCTGTGCTAATGTGAAACCCTTGTTTTATGCATCACCCCACCTCACCTTTCCCGTTAAGCAGCCATAGTGTGTTTTCTAAACGTGTGACTCTCTTCTGTTTTGTAATTCAGTTCAAGTGTAGCGGTTTTTACATTCCCTCTATAAGTGATAGCTTATGATAAGTGTCTATTTCTGTGTGACTTATTTCACTTAGAATCGTCGTACCTAAATCCACTCATCATGATGCTACTAGCCTTAAGACATTGATTTCATGGCTGAGTGATATTCCATTGTACTTAAGGACCACAACTTCTTTATCCATTTTTCTCTTTCCTGGGATATTTAAGGTGTCATGAAGTGGAGGTTCTTGTCAACAGAGCAGCCCTAAACTTTGGGGTGCCTGTGTCTTGCTGATTTTTAGTTTTCCCAATTTATACGCCCATAAGTGGACGTGCCCTATGCTCCCTAAGCTGTGTTTTTCCGATGTTTCAGGATACACCGTACACTTCTCCAGAGTGGTTGTTGGCAATTTACATTCCGCCCATCAGTGTAGCAAGGCTTCCATTTCTCAATGGCCTGTCCTGCTTTTGTGGTTTTGACAGTTTTTTCAGCATGACCCTTTTGACCGATGGGAAGCGAGACTTCTTTGTAGCGCTGATTTGCCTTTCCAGGTTGCTTGGTTGGCCAAAAAGGGCGTATGCGTTTTTTCCTGAATATATTCAGGAAAAAACGCATACGCCCTTTTTGGCCAAGGGCATCATTGTCGACGTTTTGCCGCTTTTCATGTGCTTCAAAGGCGATTCGATTCTACCTCCTGAAATCTGTTTCCTGCAATTCTGCCTTGCTTATAAATCCTCTTCCTTGCCTTCCCTCAATATATTTGTGGACGAGAGTTATCATTTATATCTCAGCAGGTTTGTGAATTGCAGTGCCCCTGAGCTCCATTTTTCAACTGTCTTTTTTGGGAGCTGGCCGCAAAAGCGCGGGATTGCCTCAGGCCCTATTCTGCTTCCGGGCGGCAGGCTGAGCCTGTGATTAATTCTTCTTCCTGATGGGAAAATAGAGTGACCTGTGCCTGTCCCAACACCTAGATGTAGTCTCTCATTGGTTGCCCCTCTTCCCATTCATCCTTAGGACAAGTTGCAACCTGTATGGAACAGGAGGTTAAAGGTGCTGATTCTCCAAGTAGGGAGATTGCTAGTAAAGTAGCTGGAATGGCGAACCCGAGCACACGGAGTAGAGAAATGAGTTGCGTTTTAGAAACTTTCCAAATCACACGGTGTACCATCTTCTGGGTTTCTCATGCATGTTTTCGATGTAGGAAGATGCCCTTGAACCTGGAGATTTGGGAGCCATGGGATGGGTAGCACGCAGTATTACTTTAAAGTGTCTGCGTTTGCTCACCCAACCTCACCAAAACTCTCAGCCCCAAGAGTGTCCACCCTTATGTCTCATCCAGGTGTGGGTCTAGATATGGTCAATCCAGGTTGCGTCACAGCCCCTGAATGAATTTTGTAAGAATTTCTATCTCTTTCACTGTCTTTGTTTCATGCGTTTTTAAAACTAATTTATTTTTATAATGGGGTTTAGCTGCTTTTCACGGCTGTGTTTATGCGGATTTACACCCACTTGACTCACTTCCAGAGAGATATCAATACATAGGTTTTAAGATTCTCACTAGTCAGATATATTCTTGTGCGGTGAATAGAGGGTGTTGAGTCCAGTTCACTGAGCAAGGAGTACGTCTTGTCTATTACATATTGGGTGTATGGAACGGTATCTGAGCGAATTTGAAACCCTTGTTTTATGCATCACCCCACCTCACCTTTCCCGTTAAGCAGCCATAGTGTGTTTTCAAAATGGGTGACTCTGTTCTGATTTGTAATTCAGTTCAAGTGTAGCGGTTTTTACATTCCCTCTATAAGTGATAGCTTTTGATATGTGTCTTTTTCTGTGTGACTTATTTCACTTAGAGTCGTCGTACCTAAAACCAATCATCATGCTGCTACTAGCCTTATGACATTGATTTCATGGCTGAGTGATATTCCATTGTACATAAGGACCACAACTTCTTTATCCATTTTTCTCTTTCCTGGGATATTTAAGGTGTCATGAAGTGGAGGTTCTTGTCAACAGAGCAGCCCTAAACTTTGGGGTGCCTGTGTCTTGCTGATTTTAGTTTTCCCAATTTATACGCCCATGAGTGGAAGTGCCCTATGCTCCCTAAGCTTTGTTTTTTCGATGTTTCAGGACACACCGTACACTTCTCCAGAGTGGCTGTTGGCAATTTACATCCCGCCCATCAGCGTAGCAAGGCTGCCATTTCTCCATGGCCTGTCCTGCATTTCTGGTTTTGACACTTTTTGCAGCATGGCCCTTTTGACCGATGGGAAGCGAGACTTCTTTGTAGCGCTGATTTGCCTTTCCAGGTTGCTTGGTTGGCCAAAAAGGGCGTATGCGTTTTTTCCTGAATATATTCAGGAAAAAAACGCTTATGCCCTTTTTGGCCAAGGGCATCACTGTCGACGTTTTGCCACTTTTCATGTGCTTTAAAGGTGATTCGAATCTACCTCCTGAAACCTGTTTCCTGCAATTCTGCCTTGCTTTCAAATCCTCTTCGTTGCCTTCCCTCAATATATTTGTGGACGAGAGTTATCATTTATAACTCTGCGGGTTTGTGAATTGCAGTGTCCCTGAGCTCCATTTTTCAACTCGCTTTTTTGGGAGCTGGCCGCAAGAGCGTGGGATTGCCTCAGGCCCTATTCTGGTTCCTGGAGGCAGGCTGAGCCTGTTGTTAATTCTTCTTCCTGATGGGAAAATAGAGTGACCTGTGCCTGTCCCAACACCTAGATCTAGTCTCTCATTGTTTGCCCCTCTTCCCGTTCATCTTCAGGACAAATTGCAACCTGTAGGGAACAGGAGCTTAAAGGTGCTGATTCTGCAAGTAGGGAGATTGCTAGTAAAGTAGCTGGAAAGGCGAACCCTAGCACAAGGAGATGAGAAATGGGGTGCGTTTTAGAAACCTTTCAAAATCACACGGTGTACCATCCTCTGGGTTTCTCATGCATGTTTTCGATGTAGGAAGATGCCCTTGAACCTGGAGATTTGGGACCCATGGGATGGGTACCACGCAGTACTACTTTAAAGGGTCTGAGTTTGCTCACCCAACCTCACCCAACCTCTCAGCCCCAAGAGTGTCCACCCTTATGTCTCATCCAGGTGTGGGTCTAGATATGGTCAATCCAGGTTGCATCACAGCTCCTGAACGAATTTTTTAAGAATTTCTCTCTCTTTCACTGTCTTTGTTTTACAGGTTTTTAAAAGTAATTTATTTTTATAATGGGGTTTAGCTGCTTTTCACGGCTGTGTTTATGCAGCTTTACACCCACTTGACACACTTCCAGAGAGATATCAATACATAGGTTTTACGATTCTTACTAGTCACATATATTCTTGTGCGGTGAATAGGGGGTGTTGAGTCCAGTTCACTGAGCAAGGAGTAGGTCTTGTCTATTACATATTGGGTGTATGGAACAGTATCTGAGCGAATTTGAAACCCTTGTTTTATGCATCACCCCACCTCACCTTTCCCGTTAAGCAGCCATAGTGTGTTTTCTAAACGTGTGACTCTGTTCTGTTTTGTAATTCAGTTCAAGTGTAGCGGTTTTTACATTCGCTCTATAAGTGATAGCTTATGATAAGTGTCTTTTTCTGTGTGACTTATTTCACTTAGCATCGTCATACCTAAATCCACTCATCTTGCTTCTACTAGCCTTATGACATTGATTTCATGTCTGAGGGATATTGCTTTGTACATAAGGACCACAACTTCTTTATCCATTTTTCTCTTTCCTGGGATATTTAAGGTGTCATGAAGTGGAGGTTCTTGTCAACATAGCAGCCCTAAACATTGGGGTGACTGTGTCTTGCTGATTTTTAGTTTTCCCAATTTATACGCCCATGAGTGGACGTGCCCTATGCTCCCTAAGCTGTGTTTTTTCGATGTTTCAGGACACACCGTACACTTCTCCAGAGTGGCTGTTGGCAATTTACATCCCGCCCATCAGCGTAGCAAGGCTGCCATTTCTCCATGGCCTGTCCTGCATTTCTGGTTTTGAAAATTTTTGCAGCATGGCCCTTTTGACGGATGGGAAGCGAGACTTCTTTGTAGCGATGATTTGCCTTTCCAGGTTGCTTGGTTGGCCAAAAAGGGCGTATGCGTTTTTTCCTGAATATATTCAGGAAAAAACGCTTACGCCCTTTTTGGCCAAGGGCATCACTGTCGATGTTTTGCCACTTTTCATGTGCTTTAAAGGCGATTCGAATCTACCTCCTGAAACCTGTTTCCTGCAATTCTGCCTTGCTTTCAACTCCTCTTCGTTGCCTTCCCTCAATATATTTGTGGACGACAGTTATCATTTATAACTCAGCAGGTTTGTGAATTGCAGTGCCCCTGAGCTCCATTTTTGAACTGTCTTTTTTGGCAGCTGGCCGCAATAGCTCGGGATTGCCTCAGGCCCTATTCTGGTTCCCGGCGGCAGGCTGAGCCTGTGTTTAATTCTTCTTCCTGATGGGAAAATAGAGTGACCTGTGCCTGTCCCAACACCTAGATCTAGTCTCTCATTTGTTTCCCCTCTTCCCGTTCATCCTCAGGACAAATTGCAACCTGTAGGGAACAGGAGGTTAAAGGTGCTGATTCTCCAAGTAGGGAGATTGCTAGTAAAGTAGCTGGAAAGGTGAACCCGAGCACAAGGAGATGAAAAATTGGGTGCGTTTTAGAAACCTTTCAAAATCACACGGTGTACCATCTTCTGGGTTTCTCATGCATGTTTACGATGTAGGAAGATGCCTTTGAACCTGGAGACTTGGGACCCATGGGATGGGTACCACGCAGTATTACTTTAAAGGGTCTGAGTTTGCTCACCCAACCTCACCCAACCTCTCAGCCCCAAGAGTGTCCACCCTTATGTCTCATCCCGGTGTGGGTCTAGATATGGTCAATCCGGGTTGCATCACAGCCCCTGAACGAATTGGGTAAGAATTTCTCTCTCTTTCACTGTCTTTGTTTTACGGGTTTTTAAAAGTAATTTATTTTTATAATGGTGTTTAGCTGCTTTTCACGGCTGTGTTTATGCGGCTTTACACCCACTTGGCTCACTTCCAGAGAGATATCAATATATAGGTTTTAAGATTCTTACTAGTCACATATATTCTTGTGCGGTGAATAGGGGGTGTTGAGTCCAGTTCACTGAGCAAGGAGTAGGTCTTGTCTATTACATATTGGGTGTATGGAACAGTATCTGAGCGAATTTGAAACCCTTGTTTTATGCCTCACCCCACCTCACCTTTCCCGTTAAGCAGCCATAGTGTGTTTTCTAAACGTGTGATTCTGTTCTGTTCTGTAATTCAGTTCGAGTGTAGCGGTTTTTACATTCCCTCTATAAGTGATAGCTTATGATAAGTGTCTTTTTCTGTGTGACTTATTTCACTTAGAATCGTCGTACCTAAATCCACTCATCTTGCTTCTACTAGCCTTATGACATTGATTTCATGTCTGAGTGATATTCCTTTGTAGATAAGGACCACAACTTCTTTATCCATTTTTCTCTTTCCTGGGATATTTAAGGTGTCATGAAGTGGAGGTTCTTGTCAACATAGCAGCCCTAAACATTGGGGTGCCTGTGTCTTCCTGATTTTTAGTTTTCCCAATTTATACGCCCATGAGTGGATGTGCCCTATGCTCCCTAAGCTGTATTTTTTCGATGTTTCAGGACACACCGTACACTTCTCCAGAGTGGCTTTTGGCAATTTACATCCCGCCCATCAGCGTAGCAAGGCTGCCATTTCTCCATGGCCTGTACTGCATTTCTGGTTTTGACACTTTTTGCAGCATGGCCCTTTTGACCGATGGGAAGCGAGACTTCTTTGTAGCGCTGATTTGCCTTTCCAGGTTGCGTGGTTGGCCAAAAAGAGCGTATGCGTTTTTTCCTGAATATATTCAGGAAAAAACGCATACGCCCTTTTTGGCCAAGGGCATCATTGTCGACGTTTTGCCGCTTTTCATGTGCTTTAAAGGCGATTCGAATCTACCTCCTGAAATCTGTTTGCTGCAATTCTGCCTTGCTTTCAAATCCTCTTCGTTGCCTTCCCTCAATATATCTGTGGATGAGAGTTATCATTTATAACTCTGCGGGTTTGTGAATTGCAGTGTCCCTGAGCTCCATTTTTCAACTCGCTTTTTTGGGAGCTGGCCGCAAAAGCGCGGGATTGCCTCAGGCCCTATTCTGGTTCCTGACGGCAGGCTGAGCCTGTGGTTAATTCTTCTTCCTGATGGGAAAATAGAGTGACCTGTGCCTGTCCCAACACCTAGATCTAGTCTCTCATTGGTTGCCCCTCTTCCCGTTCATCCTCAGGACAAATTGCAACCTGTAGGGAACAGGAGCTTAAAGGTGCTGATTCTCCAAGTAGGGAGATTGCTAGTAAAGTAGCTGGAAAGGCGAACCCGAGCACAAGGAGATGAGAAATTGGGTGCGTTTTAGAAACCTTTCAAAATCACACGGTGTTCCATCTTCTGGGTTTCTCATGCATGTTTTCGATGTAGGAAGATGCCCTTGAACCTGGAGATTTGGGACCCATGGGATGGGTACCACGCAGTACTACTTTAAAGGGTCTGAGTTTGCTCACCCAACCTCACCCAACCTCTCAGCCCCAAGAGTGTCCACCCTTATGTCTCATCCAGGTGTGGGTCTAGATATGGTCAATCCAGGTTGCATCACAGCTCCTGAAAGAATTTTTTAAGAATTTCTCTCTCTTTCACTGTCTTTGTTTTACAGGAATTTAAAAGTAATTTATTTTTATAATGGGGTTTAGCTGCTTTTCACGGCTGTGTTTATGCGGCTTTACACCCACTTGGCTCACTTCCAGAGAGATATCAATACATAGGTTTTACGATTCTTACTAGTCAGATATATTCTTGTGCGGTGAATAGGGGGTGTTGAGTCCAGTTCACTGAGCAAGGAGTAGGTCTTGTCTATTACATATTGGGTGTATGGAACAGTATCTGAGCGAATTTGAAACCCTTGTTTTATGCATCACCCCACCTCACCTTTCCCGTTAAGCAGCCATAGTGTGTTTTCTAAACGTGTGACTCTGTTCTGTTTTGTAATTCAGTTCAAGTGTAGCGGTTTTTACATTCCCTCTATAAGTGATATCTTATGATAAGTGTCTTTTTCTGTGTGACTTATTTCACTTAGAATCGTCATACCTAAATCCACTCATCTTGCTTCTACTAGCCTTATGACATTGATTTCATGTCTGAGTGATATTCCTTTGTACATAAGGACCACAACTTCTTTATCCATTTTTCTCTTTCCTGGGATATTTAAGGTGTCATGAAGTGGAGGTTCTTATCAACATAGCAGCCCTAATGTTTGGGGTGCCTGTGTCTTGCTGATTTTTAGTTTTCCCAATTTATACGCCAATGAGTGGACGTGCCCTATGCTCCCTAAGCTGTGTTTTTTCGATGTTTCAGGACACACCGTACACTTCTCCAGAGTGGCTGTTGGCAATTTACATCCCGCCCATCAGCGTAGCAAGGCTGCCATTTCTCCATGGCCTGTCCTGCATTTCTGGTTTTGACACTTTTTGCAGCATGGCCCTTTTGACGGATGGGAAGCGAGACTTCTTTGTAGCGCTGATTTGCCTTTCCAGGTTGCTTGGTTGGCCAAAAAGGGCGTATGCGTTTTTTCCTGAATATATTCAGGAAAAAACGCTTACGCCCTTTTTGGCCAAGGGCATCACTGTCGACGTTTTGCCACTTTTCATGTGCTTTAAAGGCGATTCGAATCTACCTCCTGAAACCTGTTTCCTGCAATTCTGCCTTGCTTTCAAATCCTCTTCGTTGCCTTCCCTCAATATATTTGTGGACGAGAGTTATCATTTATAACTCAGCAGGTTTGTGAATTGCAGTGCCCCTGAGCTCCATTTTTCAACTGTCTTTTTTGGGAGCTGGCCGCAAAAGCACGGGATTGCCTCAGGCCCTATTCTGGTTCCCGGCGGCAGGCTGAGCCTGTGTTTAATTCTTCTTCCTGATGGGAAAATAGAGTGACCTGTGCCTGTCCCAACACCTAGATCTAGTCTCTCATTATTTGCCCCTCTTCCCGTTCATCCTCAGGACAAATTGCAACCTGTAGGGAACAGGAGCTTAAAGTTGCTGATTCTCCAAGTAGGGAGATTGCTAGTAAAGTAGCTGGAAAGGTGAACCCGAGCACAAGGAGATGAGAAATTGGGTGCGTTTTAGAAACCTTTCAAAATCACACGGTGTACCATCTTCTGGGTTTCTCATGCATGTTTTCGATGTAGGAAGCTGCCTTTGAACCTGGAGATTTGGGACCCATGGGATGGGTTCCACGCAGTATTACTTTAAAGGGTCTGAGTTTGCTCACCCAACCTCTCAGCCCCAAGAGTGTCCACCCTTATGTCTCACCCCGGTGTGGGTCTAGATATGGTCAATCCAGGTTGCATCACAGCCCCTGAACGAATTTTGTAAGAATTTCTCTCTCTTTCACTGTCTTTGTTTTACGGGTTTTTAAAAGTAATTATTTTTATAATGGGGTTTAGCTGCTTTTCACGGCTGTGTTTATGCGGCTTTACACCCACTTGGCTCACTTCCAGAGAGATATCAATACATAGGTTTTACGATTCTTACTAGTCAGATATATTCTTGTGCGGTGAATAGGGGATGTTGAGTCCAGTTCACTGAGCAAGGAGTAGGTCTTGTCTATTACATATTGGGTGTATGGAACAGTATCTGAGCGAATTTGAAACCCTTGTTTTATGCATCACCCCACCTCATGTTTCCCGTTAAGCAGCCATAGTGTGTTTTCTAAACGTGTGACTCTGTTCTGTTTTGTAATTCAGTTCAAGTGTAGCGGTTTTTACATTCCCTCTATAAGTGATAGCTTATGATAAGTGTCTTTTTCTGTGTGACTTATTTCACTTAGCATCGTCATACCTAAATCCACTCATCTTGCTTCTACTAGCCTTATGGCATTGATTTCATGTCTGAGGGATATTCCTTTGTACATAAGGACCACAACTTCTTTATCCATTTTTCTCTTTCCTGGGATATTTAAGGTGTCATGAAGTGGAGGTTCTTGTCAACATAGCAGCCCTAAACATTGGGGTGCCTGTGTCTTGCTGATTTTTAGTTTTCCCAATTTATACGCCCATGAGTGGACGTGCCCTATGCTCCCTAAGCTGTGTTTTTTCGTTGTTTCAGGACACACCGTACACTTCTCCAGAGTGTCTGTTGGCAATTTACATCCCGCCCATCAGCGTAGCAAGGCTGCCATTTCTCCATGGCCTGTCCTGCATTTCTGGTTTTGAAAAATTTTGCAGCATGGCCCTTTTGACGGATGGGAAGTGAGACTTCTTTGTAGCGCTGATTTGCCTTTCCAGGTTGCTTGGTTGGCCAAAAAGGGCGTATGCGTTTTTTCCTGAATATATTCAGGAAAAAACGCTTACGCCCTTTTTGGCCAAGGGCATCACTGTCGATGTTTTGCCACTTTTCATGTGCTTTAAAGGCGATTCGAATCTACCTCCTGAAACCTGTTTCCTGCAATTCTGCCTTGCTTTCAACTCCTCTTCGTTGCCTTCCCTCAATATATTTGTGGACGAGAGTTATCATTTATACCTCAGCAGGTTTGTGAATTGCAGTGCCCCTGAGCTCCATTTTTGAACTGTCTTTTTTGGCAGCTGGCCGCAATAGCTCGGGATTGCCTCAGGCCCTATTCTGGTTCCCGGCGGCAGGCTGAGCCTGTGTTTAATTCTTCTTCCTGATGGGAAAATAGAGTGACCTGTGCCTGTCCCAACACCTAGATCTAGTCTCTCATTTGTTTCCCCTCTTCCCGTTCATCCTCAGGACAAATTGCAACCTGTAGGGAACAGGAGGTTAAAGGTGCTGATTCTCCAAGTAGGGAGATTGCTAGTAAAGTAGCTGGAAAGGTGAACCCGAGCACAAGGAGATGAGAAATTGGGTGCGTTTTAGAAACCTTTCAAAATCACATGGTGTACCATCTTCTGGGTTTCTCATGCATGTTTTCGATGTAGGAAGATGCCTTTGAACCTGAAGATTTGGGACCCATGGGATGGGTACCACGCAGTATTACTTTAAAGGGTCTGAGTTTGCTCACCCAACCTCACCCAACCTCTCAGCCCCAAGAGTGTCCACCCTTATGTCTCATCCAGGTGTGGGTCTAGATATGGTCAATCCAGGTTGCATCACAGCCCCTGAACGAATTTTGTAAGAATTTCTCTCTCTTTCACTGTCTTTGTTTTACGGGTTTTTAAAAGTAATTTATTTTTATAATGGTGTTTAGCTGCTTTTCACGGCTGTGTTTATGCGGCTTTACACCCACTTGGCTCACTTCCAGAGAGATATCAATACATAGGTTTTAAGATTCTTACTAGTCAGATATATTCTTGTGCGGTGAATAGGGGGTGTTGAGTCCAGTTCACTGAGCAAGGAGTAGGTCTTGTCTATTACATATTGGGTGTATGGAACGGTATCTGAGCGAATTTGAAACCCTTGTTTTATGCATCACCCCACCTCACCTTTCCCGTTAAGCAGCCATAGTGTGTTTTCTAAACGTGTGACTCTGTTCTGTTTTGTAATTCAGTTCAGGTGTAGCGGTTTTTACATTCCCTCTATAAGTGATAGCTTATGATAAGTGTCTTTTTCTGTGTCACTTATTTCACTTAGAATCGTCGTACCTAAATCCACTCATCTTGCTTCTACTAGCCTTATGACATTGATTTCATGTCTGAGTGATATTCCTTTGTACATAAGGACCACAACTTCTTTATCCATTTTTCTCTTTCCTGGGATATTTAAGGTGTCATGAAGTGGAGGTTCTTGTCAACATAGCAGCCCTAAACATTGGGGTGCCTGTGTCTTGCTGATTTTTAGTTTTCCCAATTTATACGCCCATGAGTGGACGTGCCCTATGCTCCCTAAGCTGTGTTTTTTCGATGTTTCAGGACACACCGTACACTTCTCCAGAGTGGCTTTTGGCAATTTACATCCCGCCCATCAGCGTAGCAAGGCTGCCATTTCTCCATGGCCTGTACTGCATTTCTGGTTTTGACACTTTTTGCAGCATGGCCCTTTTGACCGATGGGAAGCGAGACTTCTTTGTAGCGCTGATTTGCCTTTCCAGGTTGCTTGGTTGGCCAAAAAGGGCGTATGCGTTTTTTCCTGAATATATTCAGGAAAAAACGCATACGCCCTTTTTGGCCAAGGGCATCATTGTCGACGTTTTGCCCCTTTTCATGTGCTTTAAAGGCGATTCGAATCTACCTCCTGAAATCTCTTTCCTGCAATTCTGCCTTGCTTTCAAATCCTCTTCGTTGCCTTCCCTCAATATATCTGTGGATGAGAGTTATCAATTATAACTCTGCGGGTTTGTGAATTGCAGTGTCCCTGAGCTCCATTTTTCAACTCGCTTTTTTGGGAGCTGGCCGCAAAAGCGCGGGATTGCCTCAGGCCCTATTCTGGTTCCTGGAGGCAGGCTGAGCCTGTGGTTAATTCTTCTTCCTGATGGGAAAATAGAGTGACCTGTGCCTGTCCCAACACCTAGATCTAGTCTCTCATTGTTTGCCCCTCTTCCCGTTCATCTTCAGGACAAATTGCAACCTGTAGGGAACAGGAGCTTAAAGGTGCTGATTCTGCAAGTAGGGAGATTGCTAGTAAAGTAGCTGGAAAGGCGAACCCGAGCACAAGGAGATGAGAAATGGGGTGCGTTTTAGAAACCTTTCAAAATCACACGGTGTACCATCCTCTGGGTTTCTCATGCATGTTTTCGATGTAGGAAGATGACCTTGGACCTGGAGATTTGGGACCCATGGGATGGGTACCACGCAGTACTACTTTAAAGGGTCTGAGTTTGCTCACCCAACCTCACCCAACCTCTCAGCCCCAAGAGTGTCCACCCTTATGTCTCATCCAGGTGTGGGTCTAGATATGGTCAATCCAGGTTGCATCAGAGCCCCTGAACGAATTTTGTAAGAATTTCTCTCTCTTTCACTGTCTTTGTTTTACGGGTTTTTAAAAGTAATTTATTTTTATAATGGGGTTTAGCTGCTTTTCACGGCTGTGTTTATGCGGCTTTACACCCACTTGGCTCACTTCCAGAGAGATATCAATACATAGGTTTTACGATTCTTACTAGTCAGATATATTCTTGCGCGGTGAATAGGGGGTGTTGAGTCCAGTTCACTGAGCAAGGAGTAGGTCTTGTCTATTACATATTGGGTGTATGGAACAGTATCTGAGCGAATTTGAAACCCTTGTTTTATGCATCACCCCACCTCACCTTTCCCGTTAAGCAGCCATAGTGTGTTTTCTAAACGTGTGACTCTGTTCTGTTTTGTAATTCAGTTCAAGTGTAGCGGTTTTTACATTCCCTCTATAAGTGATAGCTTATTATAAGTGTCTTTTTCTGTGTGACTTATTTCACTTAGAATCGTCATACCTAAATCCACTCATCTTGCTTCTACTAGCCTTATGACATTGATTTCATGTCTGAGTGATATTCCTTTGTACATAAGGACCACAACTTCTTTATCCATTTTTCTCTTTCCTGGGATATTTAAGGTGTCATGAAGTGGAGGTTCTTGTCAACATAGCAGCCCTAATCTTTGGGGTGCCTGTGTCTTGCTGATTTTTAGTTTTCCCAATTTATACGCCAATGAGTGGACGTGCCCTATGCTCCCTAAGCTGTGTTTTTTCGATGTTTCAGGACACACCGTACACTTCTCCAGAGTGGCTGTTGGCAATTTACATCCCGCCCATCAGCGTAGCAAGGCTGCCATTTCTCCATGGCCTGTCCTGCATTTCTGGTTTTGACACTTTTTGCAGCATGGCCCTTTTGACCGATGGGAAGCGAGACTTCTTTGTAGCGCTGATTTGCCTTTCCAGTTTGCTTGGTTGGCCAAAAAGGGCGTATGCGTTTTTTCCTGAATATATTCAGGAAATACGCTTACGCCCTTTTTGGCCAAGGGCATCACTGTCGACGTTTTGCCACTTTTCATGTGCTTTAAAGGCGATTCGAATCTACCTCCTGAAACCTGTTTCCTGCAATTCTGCCTTGCTTTCAAATCCTCTTCGTTGCCTTCCCTCAATATATCTGTGGATGAGAGTTATCATTTATAACTCTGCGGGTTTGTGAATTGCAGTGTCCCTGAGCTCCATTTTTCAACTCGCTTTTTTGGGAGCTGGCCGCAAAAGCGCGGGATTGCCTCAGGCCCTATTCTGGTTCCTGGCGGCAGGCTGAGCCTGTGGTTAATTCTTCTTCCTGATGGGAAAATAGAGTGACCTGTGCCTGTCCCAACACCTAGATCTAGTCTCTCATTGGTTGCCCCTCTTCCCGTTCATCCTCAGGACAAATTGCAACCTGTAGGGAACAGGAGCTTAAAGGTGCTGATTCTCCAAGTAGGGAGATTGCTAGTAAAGTAGCTGGAAAGGCGAACCCGAGCACAAGGAGATGAGAAATTGGGTGCGTTTTAGAAACCTTTCAAAATCACACGGTGTACCATCTTCTGGGTTTCTCATGCATGTTTTCGATGTAGGAAGATGCCCTTGAACCTGGAGATTTGGGACCAATGGGATGGGTACCACACAGTATTACTTTAAAGGGTCTGCGTTTGCTCACCCAACCTCACCCAAACTCTCAGCCCCAAGAGTGTCCACCCTTATGTCTCATCCAGGTGTGGGTCTAGATATGGTCAATCCAGGTTGCATCAGAGCCCCTGAACGAATTTTGTAAGAATTTCTCTCTCTTTCACTGTCTTTGTTTTACGGGTTTTTAAAAGTAATTTATTTTTATAATGGGGTTTAGCTGCTTTTCACGGCTGTGTTTATGCGGCTTTACACCCACTTGGCTCACTTCCAGAGAGATATCAATACATAGGTTTTAAGATTCTTACTAGTCAGATATATTCTTGTGCGGTGAATAGGGGGTGTTGAGTCCAGTTCACTGAGCAAGGAGTAGGTCTTGTCTATTACATATTGGGTGTATGGAACGGTATCTGAGCGAATTTGAAACCCTTGTTTTATGCATCACCCCACCTCACCTTTCCCGTTAAGCAGCCATAGTGTGTTTTCTAAACGTGTGACTCTGTTCTGTTTTGTAATTCAGTTCAGGTGTAGCGGTTTTTACATTCCCTCTATAAGTGATAGCTTATGATAAGTGTCTTTTTCTGTGTCACTTATTTCACTTAGAATCGTCGTACCTAAATCCACTCATCTTGCTTCTACTAGCCTTATGACATTGATTTCATGTCTGAGTGATATTCCTTTGTACATAAGGACCACAACTTCTTTATCCATTTTTCTCTTTCCTGGGATATTTAAGGTGTCATGAAGTGGAGGTTCTTGTCAACATAGCAGCCCTAAACATTGGGGTGCCTGTGTCTTGCTGATTTTTAGTTTTCCCAATTTATACGCCCATGAGTGGACGTGCCCTATGCTCCCTAAGCTGTGTTTTTTCGATGTTTGAGGACACACCGTACACTTCTCCAGAGTGGCTTTTGGCAATTTACATCCCGCCCATCAGCGTAGCAAGGCTGCCATTTCTCCATGGCCTGTACTGCATTTCTGGTTTTGACACTTTTTGCAGCATGGCCCTTTTGACCGATGGGAAGCGAGACTTCTTTGTAGCGCTGATTTGCCTTTCCAGGTTGCTTGGTTGGCCAAAAAGAGCGTATGCGTTTTTTCCTGAATATATTCAGGAAAAAACGCATACGCCCTTTTTGGCCAAGGGCATCATTGTCGACGTTTTGCCCCTTTTCATGTGCTTTAAAGGCGATTCGAATCTACCTCCTGAAATCTCTTTCCTGCAATTCTGCCTTGCTTTCAAATCCTCTTCGTTGCCTTCCCTCAATATATCTGTGGATGAGAGTTATCAATTATAACTCTGCGGGTTTGTGAATTGCAGTGTCCCTGAGCTCCATTTTTCAACTCGCTTTTTTGGGAGCTGGCCGCAAAAGCGCGGGATTGCCTCAGGCCCTATTCTGGTTCCTGGAGGCAGGCTGAGCCTGTGGTTAATTCTTCTTCCTGATGGGAAAATAGAGTGACCTGTGCCTGTCCCAACACCTAGATCTAGTCTCTCATTGTTTGCCCCTCTTCCCGTTCATCTTCAGGACAAATTGCAACCTGTAGGGAACAGGAGCTTAAAGGTGCTGATTCTGCAAGTAGGGAGATTGCTAGTAAAGTAGCTGGAAAGGCGAACCCGAGCACAAGGAGATGAGAAATGGGGTGCGTTTTAGAAACCTTTCAAAATCACACGGTGTACCATCCTCTGGGTTTCTCATGCATGTTTTCGATGTAGGAAGATGCCCTTGAACCTGGAGATTTGGGACCCATGGGATGGGTACCACGCAGTACTACTTTAAAGGGTCTGAGTTTGCTCACCCAACCTCACCCAACCTCTCAGCCCCAAGAGTGTCCACCCTTATGTCTCATCCAGGTGTGGGTCTAGATATGGTCAATCCAGGTTGCATCAGAGCCCCTGAACGAATTTTGTAAGAATTTCTCTCTCTTTCACTGTCTTTGTTTTACGGGTTTTTAAAAGTAATTTATTTTTATAATGGGGTTTAGCTGCTTTTCACGGCTGTGTTTATGCGGCTTTACACCCACTTGGCTCACTTCCAGAGAGATATCAATACATAGGTTTTACGATTCTTACTAGTCAGATATATTCTTGCGCGGTGAATAGGGGGTGTTGAGTCCAGTTCACTGAGCAAGGAGTAGGTCTTGTCTATTACATATTGGGTGTATGGAACAGTATCTGAGCGAATTTGAAACCCTTGTTTTATGCATCACCCCACCTCACCTTTCCCGTTAAGCAGCCATAGTGTGTTTTCTAAACGTGTGACTCTGTTCTGTTTTGTAATTCAGTTCAAGTGTAGCGGTTTTTACATTCCCTCTATAAGTGATAGCTTATTATAAGTGTCTTTTTCTGTGTGACTTATTTCACTTAGAATCGTCATACCTAAATCCACTCATCTTGCTTCTACTAGCCTTATGACATTGATTTCATGTCTGAGTGATATTCCTTTGTACATAAGGACCACAACTTCTTTATCCATTTTTCTCTTTCCTGGGATATTTAAGGTGTCATGAAGTGGAGGTTCTTGTCAACATAGCAGCCCTAATCTTTGGGGTGCCTGTGTCTTGCTGATTTTTAGTTTTCCCAATTTATACGCCAATGAGTGGACGTGCCCTATGCTCCCTAAGCTGTGTTTTTTCGATGTTTCAGGACACACCGTACACTTCTCCAGAGTGGCTGTTGGCAATTTACATCCCGCCCATCAGCGTAGCAAGGCTGCCATTTCTCCATGGCCTGTCCTGCATTTCTGGTTTTGACACTTTTTGCAGCATGGCCCTTTTGACCGATGGGAAGCGAGACTTCTTTGTAGCGCTGATTTGCCTTTCCAGTTTGCTTGGTTGGCCAAAAAGGGCGTATGCGTTTTTTCCTGAATATATTCAGGAAATACGCTTACGCCCTTTTTGGCCAAGGGCATCACTGTCGACGTTTTGCCACTTTTCATGTGCTTTAAAGGCGATTCGAATCTACCTCCTGAAACCTGTTTCCTGCAATTCTGCCTTGCTTTCAAATCCTCTTCGTTGCCTTCCCTCAATATATCTGTGGATGAGAGTTATCATTTATAACTCTGCGGGTTTGTGAATTGCAGTGTCCCTGAGCTCCATTTTTCAACTCGCTTTTTTGGGAGCAGGCCGCAAAAGCGCGGGATTGCCTCAGGCCCTATTCTGGTTCCTGGCGGCAGGCTGAGCCTGTGGTTAATTCTTCTTCCTGATGGGAAAATAGAGTGACCTGTGCCTGTCCCAACACCTAGATCTAGTCTCTCATTGGTTGCCCCTCTTCCCGTTCATCCTCAGGACAAATTGCAACCTGTAGGGAACAGGAGCTTAAAGGTGCTGATTCTCCAAGTAGGGAGATTGCTAGTAAAGTAGCTGGAAAGGCGAACCCGAGCACAAGGAGATGAGAAATTGGGTGCGTTTTAGAAACCTTTCAAAATCACACGGTGTACCATCTTCTGGGTTTCTCATGCATGTTTTCGATGTAGGAAGATGCCCTTGAACCTGGAGATTTGGGACCAATGGGATGGGTACCACACAGTATTACTTTAAAGGGTCTGCGTTTGCTCACCCAACCTCACCCAAACTCTCAGCCCCAAGAGTGTCCACCCTTATGTCTCATCCAGGTGTGGGTCTAGATATGGTCAATCCAGGTTGCATCAGAGCCCCTGAACGAATTTTGTAAGAATTTCTCTCTCTTTCACTGTCTTTGTTTTACGGGTTTTTAAAAGTAATTTATTTTTATAATGGGGTTTAGCTGCTTTTCACGGCTGTGTTTATGCGGCTTTACACCCACTTGGCTCACTTCCAGAGAGATATCAATACATAGGTTTTAAGATTCTTACTAGTCAGATATATTCTTGTGCGGTGAATAGGGGGTGTTGAGTCCAGTTCACTGAGCAAGGAGTAGGTCTTGTCTATTACATATTGGGTGTATGGAACGGTATCTGAGCGAATTTGAAACCCTTGTTTTATGCATCACCCCACCTCACCTTTCCCGTTAAGCAGCCATAGTGTGATTTCTAAACGTGTGACTCTGTTCTGTTTTGTAATTCAGTTCAGGTGTAGCGGTTTTTACATTCCCTCTATAAGTGATAGCTTATGATAAGTGTCTTTTTCTGTGTCACTTATTTCACTTAGAATCGTCGTACCTAAATCCACTCATCTTGCTTCTACTAGCCTTATGACATTGATTTCATGTCTGAGTGATATTCCTTTGTACATAAGGACCACAACTTCTTTATCCATTTTTCTCTTTCCTGGGATATTTAAGGTGTCATGAAGTGGAGGTTCTTGTCAACATAGCAGCCCTAAACATTGGGGTGCCTGTGTCTTGCTGATTTTTAGTTTTCCCAATTTATACGCCCATGAGTGGACGTGCCCTATGCTCCCTAAGCTGTGTTTTTTCGATGTTTGAGGACACACCGTACACTTCTCCAGAGTGGCTTTTGGCAATTTACATCCCGCCCATCAGCGTAGCAAGGCTGCCATTTCTCCATGGCATGTACTGCATTTCTGGTTTTGACACTTTTTGCAGCATGGCCCTTTTGACCGATGGGAAGCGAGACTTCTTTGTAGGGCTGATTTGCCTTTCCAGGTTGCTTGGTTGGCCAAAAAGAGCGTATGCGTTTTTTCCTGAATATATTCAGGAAAAAACGCATACGCCCTTTTTGGCCAAGGGCATCATTGTCGACGTTTTGCCCCTTTTCATGTGCTTTAAAGGCGATTCGAATCTACCTCCTGAAATCTCTTTCCTGCAATTCTGCCTTGCTTTCAAATCCTCTTCGTTGCCTTCCCTCAATATATCTGTGGATGAGAGTTATCAATTATAACTCTGCGGGTTTGTGAATTGCAGTGTCCCTGAGCTCCATTTTTCAACTCGCTTTTTTGGGAGCTGGCCGCAAAAGCGCGGGATTGCCTCAGGCCCTATTCTGGTTCCTGGAGGCAGGCTGAGCCTGTGGTTAAATCTTCTTCCTGATGGGAAAATAGAGTGACCTGTGCCTGTCCCAACACCTAGATCTAGTCTCTCATTGTTTGCCCCTCTTCCCGTTCATCTTCAGGACAAATTGCAACCTGTAGGGAACAGGAGCTTAAAGGTGCTGATTCTGCAAGTAGGGAGATTGCTAGTAAAGTAGGTGGAAAGGCGAACCCGAGCACAAGGAGATGAGAAATGGGGTGCGTTTTAGAAACCTTTCAAAATCACACGGTGTACCATCCTCTGGGTTTCTCATGCATGTTTTCGATGTAGGAAGATGACCTTGAACCTGGAGATTTGGGACCCATGGGATGGGTACCACGCAGTACTACTTTAAAGGGTCTGAGTTTGCTCACCCAACCTCACCCAACCTCTCAGCCCCAAGAGTGTCCACCCTTATGTCTCATCCAGGTGTGGGTCTAGATATGGTCAATCCAGGTTGCATCAGAGCCCCTGAACGAATTTTGTAAGAATTTCTCTCTCTTTCACTGTCTTTGTTTTACGGGTTTTTAAAAGTAATTTATTTTTATAATGGGGTTTAGCTGCTTTTCACGGCTGTGTTTATGCGGCTTTACACCCACTTGACACACTTCCAGAGAGATATCAATACATAGGTTTTACGATTCTTACTAGTCACATATATTCTTGTGCGGTGATTAGGGGTTGTTGAGTCCAGTTCACTGAGCAAGGAGTAGGTCTTGTCTATTACATATTGGGTGTATGGAACAGTATCTGAGCGAATTTGAAACCCTTGTTTTATGCATCACCCCACCTCACCTTTCCCGTTAAGCAGCCATAGTGTGTTTTCTAAACGTGTGACTCTGTTCTGTTTTGTAATTCAGTTCAGGTGTAGCGGTTTTTACATTCCCTCTATAAGTGATAGCTTATGATAAGTGTCTTTTTCTGTGTCACTTATTTCACTTAGAATCGTCGTACCTAAATCCACTCATCTTGCTTCTACTAGCCTTATGACATTGATTTCATGTCTGAGTGATATTCCTTTGTACATAAGGACCACAACTTCTTTATCCATTTTTCTCTTTCCTGGGATATTTAAGGTGTCATGAAGTGGAGGTTCTTGTCAAAATAGCAGCCCTAAACATTGGGGTGCCTGTGTCTTGCTGATTTTTAGTTTTCCCAATTTATACGCCCATGAGTGGACGTGCCCTATGCTCCCTAAGCTGTGTTTTTTCGATGTTTCAGGACACACCGTACACTTCTCCAGTGTGGCTTTTGGCAATTTACATCCCGCCCATCAGCGTAGCAAGGCTGCCATTTCTCCATGGCCTGTACTGCATTTCTGGTTTTGACACTTTTTGCAGCATGGCCCTTTTGACCGATGGGAAGCGAGACTTCTTTGTAGCGCTGATTTGACTTTCCAGGTTGCTTGGTTGGCCAAAAAGGGCGTATGCGTTTTTTCCTGAATATATTCAGGAAAAAACGCATACGCCCTTTTTGGCCAAGGGCATCATTGTCGACGTTTTGCCGCTTTTCATGTGCTTTACAGGCGATTCGAATCTACCTCCTGAAATCTGTTTCCTGCAATTCTGCCTTGCTTTCAAATCCTCTTCGTTGCCTTCCCTCAATATATCTGTGGATGAGAGTTATCATTTATAACTCTGCGGGTTTGTGAATTGCAGTGTCCCTGAGCTCCATTTTTCAACTCGCTTTTTTGGGAGCTGGCCACAAAAGCGCGGGATTGCCTCAGGCCCTATTCTGGTTCCTGGCGGCAGGCTGAGCCTGTGGTTAATTCTTCTTCCTGATGGGAAAATAGAGTGACCTGTGCCTGTCCCAACACCTAGATCTAGTCTCTCATTGGTTGCCCCTCTTCCCGTTCATCCTCAGGACAAATTGCAACCTGTAGGGAACAGGAGCTTAAAGGTGCTGATTCTCCAAGTAGGGAGATTGCTAGTAAAGTAGCTGGAAAGGCGAACCCGAGCACAAGGAGATGAGAAATTGGGTGCGTTTTAGAAACCTTTCAAAATCACACGGTGTACCATCTTCTGGGTTTCTCATGCATGTTTTCGATGTAGGAAGATGCCCTTGAACCTGGAGATTTGGGACCCATGGGATGGGTACCACGCAGTACTACTTTAAAGGGTCTGAGTTTGCTCAGCCAACCTCACCCAACCTCTCAGCCCCAAGAGTGTCCACCCTTATGTCTCATCAAGGTGTGGGTCTAGATATGGTCAATCCAGGTTGCATCACAGCTCCTGAACGAATTTTTTAAGAATTTCTCTCTCTTTCACTGTCTTTGTTTTACAGGTTTTTAAAAGTAATTTATTTTTATAATGGGGTTTAGCTGCTTTTCACGGCTGTGTTTATGCAGCTTTACACCCACTTGACACACTTCCAGAGAGATATCAATACATAGGTTTTACGATTCTTACTAGTCACATATATTCTTGTGCGGTGAATAGGGGTTGTTGAGTCCAGTTCACTGAGCAAGGAGTAGGTCTTGTCTATTACATATTGGGTGTATGGAACAGTATCTGAGCGAATTTGAAACCCTTGTTTTATGCATCACCCCACCTCACCTTTCCCGTTAAGCAGCCATAGTGTGTTTTCTAAACGTGTGACTCTGTTCTGTTTTGTAATTCAGTTCAGGTGTAGCGGTTTTTACATTCCCTCTATAAGTGATAGCTTATGATAAGTGTCTTTTTCTGTGTCACTTATTTCACTTAGAATCGTCGTACCTAAATCCACTCATCTTGCTTCTACTAGCCTTATGACATTGATTTCATGTCTGAGTGATATTCCTTTGTACATAAGGACCACAACTTCTTTATCCATTTTTCTCTTTCCTGGGATATTTAAGGTGTCATGAAGTGGAGGTTCTTGTCAAAATAGCAGCCCTAAACATTGGGGTGCCTGTGTCTTGCTGATTTTTAGTTTTCCCAATTTATACGCCCATGAGTGGACGTGCCCTATGCTCCCTAAGCTGTGTTTTTTCGATGTTTCAGGACACACCGTACACTTCTCCAGTGTGGCTTTTGGCAATTTACATCCCGCCCATCAGCGTAGCAAGGCTGCCATTTCTCCATGGCCTGTACTGCATTTCTGGTTTTGACACTTTTTGCAGCATGGCCCTTTTGACCGATGGGAAGCGAGACTTCTTTGTAGCGCTGATTTGACTTTCCAGGTTGCTTGGTTGGCCAAAAAGGGCGTATGCGTTTTTTCCTGAATATATTCAGGAAAAAACGCATACGCCCTTTTTGGCCAAGGGCATCATTGTCGACGTTTTGCCGCTTTTCATGTGCTTTAAAGGCGATTCGAATCTACCTCCTGAAATCTGTTTCCTGCAATTCTGCCTTGCTTTCAAATCCTCTTCGTTGCCTTCCCTCAATATATCTGTGGATGAGAGTTATCATTTATAACTCTGCGGGTTTGTGAATTGCAGTGTCCCTGAGCTCCATTTTTCAACTCGCTTTTTTGGGAGCTGGCCGCAAAAGCGCGGGATTGCCTCAGGCCCTATTCTGGTTCCTGGCGGCAGGCTGAGCCTGTGGTTAATTATTCTTCCTGATGGGAAAATAGAGTGACCTGTGCCTGTCCCAACACCTAGATCTAGTCTCTCATTGGTTGCCCCTCTTCCCGTTCATCCTCAGGACAAATTGCAACCTGTATGGAACAGGAGCTTAAAGGTGCTGATTCTCCAAGTAGGGAGATTGCTAGTAAAGTAGCTGGAAAGGCGAACCCGAGCACAAGGAGATGAGAAATTGGGTGCGTTTTAGAAACCTTTCAAAATCACACGGTGTACCATCTTCTGGGTTTCTCATGCATGTTTTCGATGTAGGAAGATGCCCTTGAACCTGGAGATTTGGGACCCATGGGATGGGTACCACGCAGTACTACTTTAAAGGGTCTGAGTTTGCTCACCCAACCTCACCCAACCTCTCAGCCCCAAGAGTGTCCACCCTTATCTCTCAACCAGGTGTGGGTCTAGATATGGTCAATCCAGGTTGCATCACAGCTCCTGAACGAATTTTTTAAGAATTTCTCTCTCTTTCACTGTCTTTGTTTTACAGGTTTTTAAAAGTAATTTATTTTTATAATGGGGTTTAGCTGCTTTTCACGGCTGTGTTTATGCAGCTTTACACCCACTTGACACACTTCCAGAGAGATATCAATACATAGGTTTTACGATTCTTACTAGTCACATATATTCTTGTGCGGTGAATAGGGGTTGTTGAGTCCAGTTCACTGAGCAAGGAGTAGGTCTTGTCTATTACATATTGGGTGTATGGAACGGTATCTGAGCGAATTTGAAACCCTTGTTTTATGCATCACCCCACCTCACCTTTCCCGTTAAGCAGCCATAGTGTGTTTTCTAAACGTGTGACTCTGTTCTGTTTTGTAATTCAGTTCAGGTGTAGCGGTTTTTACATTCCCTCTATAAGTGATAGCTTATGATAAGTGTCTTTTTCTGTGTCACTTATTTCACTTAGAATCGTCGTACCTAAATCCACTCATCTTGCTTCTACTAGCCTTATGACATTGATTTCATGTCTGAGTGATATTCCTTTGTACATAAGGACCACAACTTCTTTATCCATTTTTCTCTTTCCTGGGATATTTAAGGTGTCATGAAGTGGAGGTTCTTGTCAAAATAGCAGCCCTAAACATTGGGGTGCCTGTGTCTTGCTGATTTTTAGTTTTCCCAATTTATACGCCCATGACGTGCCCTATGCTCCCTAAGCTGTGTTTTTTCGATGTTTCAGGACACACCGTACACTTCTCCAGTGTGGCTTTTGGCAATTTACATCCCGCCCATCAGCGTAGCAAGGCTGCCATTTCTCCATGGCCTGTACTGCATTTCTGGTTTTGACACTTTTTGCAGCATGGCCCTTTTGACCGATGGGAAGCGAGACTTCTTTGTAGCGCTGATTTGACTTTCCAGGTTGCTTGGTTGGCCAAAAAGGGCGTATGCGTTTTTTCCTGAATATATTCAGGAAAAAACGCATACGCCCTTTTTGGCCAAGGGCATCATTGTCGACGTTTTGCCGCTTTTCATGTGCTTTAAAGGCGATTCGAATCTACCTCCTGAAATCTGTTTCCTGCAATTCTGCCTTGCTTTCAAATCCTCTTCGTTGCCTTCCCTCAATATATCTGTGGATGAGAGTTATCATTTATAACTCTGCGGGTTTGTGAATTTCAGTGTCCCTGAGCTCCATTTTTCAACTCGCTTTTTTGGGAGCTGGCCGCAAAAGCGCGGGATTGCCTCAGGCCCTATTCTGGTTCCTGGCGGCAGGCTGAGCCTGTGGTTAATTCTTCTTCCTGATGGGAAAATAGAGTGACCTGTGCCTGTCCCAACACCTAGATCTAGTCTCTCATTGGTTGCCCCTCTTCCCGTTCATCCTCAGGACAAATTGCAACCTGTATGGAACAGGAGCTTAAAGGTGCTGATTCTCCAAGTAGGGAGATTGCTATTAAAGTAGCTGGAAAGGCGAACCCGAGCACAAGGAGATGAGAAATTGGGTGCGTTTTAGAAACCTTTCAAAATCACACGGTGTACCATCTTCTGGGTTTCTCATGCATGTTTTCGATGTAGGAAGATGCCCTTGAACCTGGAGATTTGGGACCCATGGGATGGGTACCACGCAGTACTACTTTAAAGGGTCTGAGTTTGCTCACCCAACCTCACCCAACCTCTCAGCCCCAAGAGTGTCCACCCTTATGTCTCATCCAGGTGTGGGTCTAGATATGGTCAATCCAGGTTGCATCACAGCTCCTGAACGAATTTTTTAAGAATTTCTCTCTCTTTCACTGTCTTTGTTTTACAGGTTTTTAAAAGTAATTTATTTTTATAATGGGGTTTAGCTGCTTTTCACGGCTGTGTTTATGCAGCTTTACACCCACTTGACACACTTCCAGAGAGATATCAATACATAGGTTTTACGATTCTTACTAGTCACATATATTCTTGTGCGGTGAATAGGGGTTGTTGAGTCCAGTTCACTGAGCAAGGAGTAGGTCTTGTCTATTACATATTGGGTGTATGGAACGGTATCTGAGCGAATTTGAAACCCTTGTTTTATGCATCACCCCACCTCACCTTTCCCGTTAAGCAGCCATAGTGTGTTTTCTAAACGTGTGACTCTGTTCTGTTTTGTAATTCAGTTCAGGTGTAGCGGTTTTTACATTCCCTCTATAAGTGATAGCTTATGATAAGTGTCTTTTTCTGTGTCACTTATTTCACTTAGAATCATCGTACCTAAATCCACTCATCTTGCTTCTACTAGCCTTATGACATTGATTTCATGTCTGAGTGATATTCCTTTGTACATAAGGACCACAACTTCTTTATCCATTTTTCTCTTTCCTGGGATATTTAAGGTGTCATGAAGTGGAGGTTCTTGTCAAAATAGCAGCCCTAAACATTGGGGTGCCTGTGTCTTGCTGATTTTTAATTTTCCCAATTTATACGCCCATGAGTGGACGTGCCCTATGCTCCCTAAGCTGTGTTTTTTCGATGTTTCAGGACACACCGTACACTTCTCCAGTGTGGCTTTTGGCAATTTACATCCCGCCCATCAGCGTAGCAAGGCTGCCATTTCTCCATGGCCTGTACTGCATTTCTGGTTTTGACACTTTTTGCAGCATGGCCCTTTTGACCGATGGGAAGCGAGACTTCTTTGTAGCGCTGATTTGACTTTCCAGGTTGCTTGGTTGGCCAAAAAGGGCGTATGCGTTTTTTCCTGAATATATTCAGGAAAAAACGCATACGCCCTTTTTGGCCAAGGGCATCATTGTCGACGTTTTGCCGCTTTTCATGTGCTTTAAAGGCGATTCGAATCTACCTCCTGAAATCTCTTTCCTGCAATTCTGCCTTGCTTTCAAATCCTCTTCGTTGCCTTCCCTCAATATATCTGTGGATGAGAGTTATCATTTATAACTCTGCGGGTTTGTGAATTGCAGTGTCCCTGAGCTCCATTTTTCAACTCGCTTTTTTGGGAGCTGGCCGCAAAAGCGCGGGATTGCCTCAGGCCCTATTCTGGTTCCTGGCGGCAGGCTGAGCCTGTGGTTAATTCTTCTTCCTGATGGGAAAATAGAGTGACCTGTGCCTGTCCCAACACCTAGATCTAGTCTCTCATTGGTTGCCCCTCTTCCCGTTCATCCTCAGGACAAATTGCAACCTGTAGGGAACAGGAGCTTAAAGGTGCTGATTCTCCAAGTAGGGAGATTGCTAGTAAAGTAGCTGGAAAGGCGAACCCGAGCACAAGGAGATGAGAAATTGGGTGCGTTTTAGAAACCTTTCAAAATCACACGGTGTACCATCTTCTGGGTTTCTCATGCATGTTTTCGATGTAGGAAGATGCCCTTGAACCTGGAGATTTGGGACCCATGGGATGGGTACCACGCAGTACTACTTTAAAGGGTCTGAGTTTGCTCACCCAACCTCACCCAACCTCTCAGCCCCAAGAGTGTCCACCCTTATGTCTCATCCAGGTGTGGGTCTAGATATGGTCAATCCAGGTTGCATCACAGCTCCTGAACGAATTTTTTAAGAATTTCTCTCTCTTTCACTGTCTTTGTTTTACAGGTTTTTAAAAGTAATTTATTTTTATAATGGGGTTTAGCTGCTTTTCACGGCTGTGTTTATGCAGCTTTACACCCACTTGACACACTTCCAGAGAGATATCAATACATAGGTTTTACGATTCTTACTAGTCACATATATTCTTGTGCGGTGAATAGGGGTTGTTGAGTCCAGTTCACTGAGCAAGGAGTAGGTCTTGTCTATTACATATTGGGTGTATGGAACGGTATCTGAGCGAATTTGAAACCCTTGTTTTATGCATCACCCCACCTCACCTTTCCCGTTAAGCAGCCATAGTGTGTTTTCTAAACGTGTGACTCTGTTCTGTTTTGTAATTCAGTTCAGGTGTAGCGGTTTTTACATTCCCTCTATAAGTGATAGCTTATGATAAGTGTCTTTTTCTGTGTCACTTATTTCACTTAGAATCGTCGTACCTAAATCCACTCATCTTGCTTCTACTAGCCTTATGACATTGATTTCATGTCTGAGTGATATTCCTTTGTACATAAGGACCACAACTTCTTTATCCATTTTTCTCTTTCCTGGGATATTTAAGGTGTCATGAAGTAGAGGTTCTTGTCAAAATAGCAGCCCTAAACATTGGGGTGCCTGTGTCTTGCTGATTTTTAGTTTTCCCAATTTATACGCCCATGAGTGGACGTGCCCTATGCTCCCTAAGCTGTGTTTTTTCGATGTTTCAGGACACACCGTACACTTCTCCAGTGTGGCTTTTGGCAATTTACATCCCGCCCATCAGCGTAGCAAGGCTGCCATTTCTCCATGGCCTGTACTGCATTTCTGGTTTTGACACTTTTTGCAGCATGGCCCTTTTGACCGATGGGAAGCGAGACTTCTTTGTAGCGCTGATTTGACTTTCCAGGTTGCTTGGTTGGCCAAAAAGGGCGTATGCGTTTTTTCCTGAATATATTCAGGAAAAAACGCATACGCCCTTTTTGGCCAAGGGCATCATTGTCGACGTTTTGCCGCTTTTCATGTGCTTTAAAGGCGATTCGAATCTACCTCCTGAAATCTCTTTCCTGCAATTCTGCCTTGCTTTCAAATCCTCTTCGTTGCCTTCCCTCAATATATCTGTGGATGAGAGTTATCATTTATAACTCTGCGGGTTTGTGAATTGCAGTGTCCCTGAGCTCCATTTTTCAACTCGCTTTTTTGGGAGCTGGCCGCAAAAGCGCGGGATTGCCTCAGGCCCTATTCTGGTTCCTGGCGGCAGGCTGAGCCTGTGGTTAATTCTTCTTCCTGATGGGAAAATAGAGTGACCTGTGCCTGTCCCAACACCTAGATCTAGTCTCTCATTGGTTGCCCCTCTTCCCGTTCATCCTCAGGACAAATTGCAACCTGTAGGGAACAGGAGCTTAAAGGTGCTGATTCTCCAAGTAGGGAGATTGCTAGTAAAGTAGCTGGAAAGGCGAACCCGAGCACAAGGAGATGAGAAATTGGGTGCGTTTTAGAAACCTTTCAAAATCACACGGTGTACCATCTTCTGGGTTTCTCATGCATGTTTTCGATGTAGGAAGATGCCCTTGAACCTGGAGATTTGGGACCCATGGGATGGGTACCACGCAGTACTACTTTAAAGGGTCTGAGTTTGCTCACCCAACCTCACCCAACCTCTCAGCCCCAAGAGTGTCCACCCTTATGTCTCATCCAGGTGTGGGTCTAGATATGGTCAATCCAGGTTGCATCACAGCTCCTGAACGAATTTTTTAAGAATTTCTCTCTCTTTCACTGTCTTTGTTTTACAGGTTTTTAAAAGTAATTTATTTTTATAATGGGGTTTAGCTGCTTTTCACGGCTGTGTTTATGCAGCTTTACACCCACTTGACACACTTCCAGAGAGATATCAATACATAGGTTTTACGATTCTTACTAGTCACATATATTCTTGTGCGGTGAATAGGGGTTGTTGAGTCCAGTTCACTGAGCAAGGAGTAGGTCTTGTCTATTACATATTGGGTGTATGGAACAGTATCTGAGCGAATTTGAAACCCTTGTTTTATGCATCACCCCACCTCACCTTTCCCGTTAAGCAGCCATAGTGTGTTTTCTAAACGTGTGACTCTGTTCTGTTTTGTAATTCAGTTCAGGTGTAGCGGTTTTTACATTCCCTCTATAAGTGATAGCTTATGATAAGTGTCTTTTTCTGTGTCACTTATTTCACTTAGAATCGTCGTACCTAAATCCACTCATCTTGCTTCTACTAGCCTTATGACATTGATTTCATGTCTGAGTGATATTCCTTTGTACATAAGGACCACAACTTCTTTATCCATTTTTCTCTTTCCTGGGATATTTAAGGTGTCATGAAGTGGAGGTTCTTGTCAAAATAGCAGCCCTAAACATTGGGGTGCCTGTGTCTTGCTGATTTTTAGTTTTCCCAATTTATACGCCCATGAGTGGACGTGCCCTATGCTCCCTAAGCTGTGTTTTTTCGATGTTTCAGGACACACCGTACACTTCTCCAGTGTGGCTTTTGGCAATTTACATCCCGCCCATCAGCGTAGCAAGGCTGCCATTTCTCCATGGCCTGTACTGCATTTCTGGTTTTGACACTTTTTGCAGCATGGCCCTTTTGACCGATGGGAAGCGAGACTTCTTTGTAGCGCTGATTTGACTTTCCAGGTTGCTTGGTTGGCCAAAAAGGGCGTATGCGTTTTTTCCTGAATATATTCAGGAAAAAACGCATACGCCCTTTTTGGCCAAGGGCATCATTGTCGACGTTTTGCCGCTTTTCATGTGCTTTAAAGGCGATTCGAATCTACCTCCTGAAATCTGCTTCCTGCAATTCTGCCTTGCTTTCAAATCCTCTTCGTTGCCTTCCCTCAATATATCTGTGGATGAGAGTTATCATTTATAACTCTGCGGGTTTGTGAATTGCAGTGTCCCTGAGCTCCATTTTTCAACTCGCTTTTTTGGGAGCTGGCCACAAAAGCGCGAGATTGCCTCAGGCCTTATTCTGGTTCCTGGCGGCAGGCTGAGCCTGTGGTTAATTCTTCTTCCTGATGGGAAAATAGAGTGACCTGTGCCTCTACCAACACCTAGATCTAGTCTCTCATTGGTTGCCCCTCTTCCCGTTCATCCTCAGGACAAATTGCAACCTGTAGGGAACAGGAGCTTAAAGGTGCTGATTCTCCAAGTAGGGAGATTGCTAGTAAAGTAGCTGGAAAGGCGAACCCTAGCACAAGGAGATGAGAAATGGGGTGCGTTTTAGAAACCTTTCAAAATCACACGGTGTACCATCTTCTGGGTTTCTCATGCATGTTTTCGATGTAGGAAGATGCACTTGAACCTGGAGATTTGGGACCCATGGGATGGGTACCACGCAGTACTACTTTAAAGGGTCTGAGTTTGCTCACCCAACCTCACCCAACCTCTCAGCCCCAAGAGTGTCCACCCTTATGTCTCATCCAGGTGTGGGTCTAGATATGGTCAATCCAGGTTGCATCACAGCTCCTGAACGATTTTTTTAAGAATTTCTCTCTCTTTCACTGTCTTTGTTTTACAGGTTTTTAAAAGTAATTTATTTTTATAATGGGGTTTAGCTGCTTTTCACGGCTGTGTTTATGCAGCTTTACACCCACTTGACACACTTCCAGAGAGATATCAATACATAGGTTTTACGATTCTTACTAGTCACATATATTCTTGTGCGGTGAATAGGGGTTGTTGAGTCCAGTTCACTGAGCAAGGAGTAGGTCTTGTCTATTACATATTGGGTGTATGGAACGGTATCTGAGCGAATTTGAAACCCTTGTTTTATGCATCACCCCACCTCACCTTTCCCGTTAAGCAGCCATAGTGTGTTTTCTAAACGTGTGACTCTGTTCTGTTTTGTAATTCAGTTCAGGTGTAGCGGTTTTTACATTCCCTCTATAAGTGATAGCTTATGATAAGTGTCTTTTGCTGTGTCACTTATTTCACTTAGAATCGTCGTACCTAAATCCACTCATCTTGCTTCTACTAGCCTTATGACATTGATTTCATGTCTGAGTGATATTCCTTTGTACATAAGGACCACAACTTCTTTATCCATTTTTCTCTTTCCTGGGATATTTAAGGTGTCATGAAGTAGAGGTTCTTGTCAAAATAGCAGCCCTAAACATTGGGGTGCCTGTGTCTTGCTGATTTTTAGTTTTCCCAATTTATACGCCCATGAGTGGACGTGCCCTATGCTCCCTAAGCTGTGTTTTTTCGATGTTTCAGGACACACCGTACACTTCTCCAGTGTGGCTTTTGGCAATTTACATCCCGCCCATCAGCGTAGCAAGGCTGCCATTTCTCCATGGCCTGTACTGCATTTCTGGTTTTGACACTTTTTGCAGCATGGCCCTTTTGACCGATGGGAAGCGAGACTTCTTTGTAGCGCTGATTTGACTTTCCAGGTTGCTTGGTTGGCCAAAAAGGGCGTATGCGTTTTTTCCTGAATATATTCAGGAAAAAACGCATACGCCCTTTTTGGCCAAGGGCATCATTGTCGACGTTTTGCCGCTTTTCATGTGCTTTACAGGCGATTCGAATCTACCTCCTGAAATCTCTTTCCTGCAATTCTGCCTTGCTTTCAAATCCTCTTCGTTGCCTTCCCTCAATATATCTGTGGATGAGAGTTATCATTTATAACTCTGCGGGTTTGTGAATTGCAGTGTCCCTGAGCTCCATTTTTCAACTCGCTTTTTTGGGAGCTGGCCGCAAAAGCGCGGGATTGCCTCAGGCCCTATTCTGGTTCCTGGCGGCAGGCTGAGCCTGTGGTTAATTCTTCTTCCTGATGGGAAAATAGAGTGACCTGTGCCTGTCCCAACACCTAGATCTAGTCTCTCATTGGTTGCCCCTCTTCCCGTTCATCCTCAGGACAAATTGCAACCTGTAGGGAACAGGAGCTTAAAGGTGCTGATTCTCCAAGTAGGGAGATTGCTAGTAAAGTAGCTGGAAAGGCGAACCCGAGCACAAGGAGATGAGAAATTGGGTGCGTTTTAGAAACCTTTCAAAATCACACGGTGTACCATCTTCTGGGTTTCTCATGCATGTTTTCGATGTAGGAAGATGCCCTTGAACCTGGAGATTTGGGACCCATGGGATGGGTACCACGCAGTACTACTTTAAAGGGTCTGAGTTTGCTCACCCAACCTCACCCAACCTCTCAGCCCCAAGAGTGTCCACCCTTATGTCTCATCCAGGTGTGGGTCTAGATATGGTCAATCCAGGTTGCATCACAGCTCCTGAACGAATTTTTTAAGAATTTCTCTCTCTTTCACTGTCTTTGTTTTACAGGTTTTTAAAAGTAATTTATTTTTATAATGGGGTTTAGCTGCTTTTCACGGCTGTGTTTATGCAGCTTTACACCCACTTGACACACTTCCAGAGAGATATCAATACATAGGTTTTACGATTCTTACTAGTCACATATATTCTTGTGCGGTGAATAGGGGTTGTTGAGTCCAGTTCACTGAGCAAGGAGTAGGTCTTGTCTATTACATATTGGGTGTATGGAACAGTATCTGAGCGAATTTGAAACCCTTGTTTTATGCATCACCCCACCTCACCTTTCCCGTTAAGCAGCCATAGTGTGTTTTCTAAACGTGTGACTCTGTTCTGTTTTGTAATTCAGTTCAAGTGTAGCGGTTTTTACATTCCCTCTATAAGTGGTATCTTATGATAAGTGTCTTTTTCTGTGTGACTTATTTCACTTAGAATCGTCATACCTAAATCCACTCATCTTGCTTCTACTAGCCTTATGACATTGATTTCATGTCTGAGTGATATTCCTTTGTACATAAGGACCACAACTTCTTTATCCATTTTTCTCTTTCCTGGGATATTTAAGGTGTCATGAAGTGGAGGTTCTTGTCAACATAGCAGCCCTAAACATTGGGGTGCCTGTGTCTTGCTGATTTTTAGTTTTCCCAATTTATACGCCCATGAGTGGACGTGCCCTATGCTCCCTAAGCTGTGTTTTTTCGATGTTTCAGGACACACCGTACACTTCTCTAGAGTGGCTGTTGGCAATTTACATCCCGCCCATCAGCGTAGCAAGGCTGCCATTTCTCCATGGCCTGTCCTGCATTTCTGGTTTTGACACTTTTTGCAGCATGGCCCTTTTGACCAATGGGAAGCGAGACCTCTTTGTAGCGCTGATTTGCCTTTCCAGGTTGCTTGGTTGGCCAAAAAGGGCGTATGCGTTTTTTCCTGAATATATTCAGGAAAAAACGCATACGCCCTTTTTGGCCAAGGGCATCATTGTCGACGTTTTGCCGCTTTTCATGTGCTTTAAAGGCGATTCGAATCTACCTCCTGAAATCTGCTTCCTGCAATTCTGCCTTGCTTTCAAATCCTCTTCGTTGCCTTCCCTCAATATATCTGTGGATGAGAGTTATCAATTATAACTCTGCGGGTTTGTGAATTGCAGTGTCCCTGAGCTCCATTTTTCAACTCGCTTTTTTGGGAGCTGGCCGCAAAAGCGCGGGATTGCCTCAGGCCCTATTCTGGTTCCTGGCGGCAGGCTGAGCCTGTGGTTAATTCTTCTTCCTGATGGGAAAATAGAGTGACCTGTGCCTGTCCCAACACCTAGATCTAGTCTCTCATTGGTTGCCCCTCTTCCCGTTCATCCTCAGGACAAATTGCAACCTGTAGGGAACAGGAGCTTAAAGGTGCTGATTCTCCAAGTAGGGAGATTGCTAGTAAAGTAGCTGGAAAGGCGAACCCGAGCACAAGGAGATGAGAAATTGGGTGCGTTTTAGAAACCTTTCAAAATCACACGGTGTACCATCTTCTGGGTTTCTCATGCATGTTTTCGATGTAGGAAGATGCCCTTGAACCTGGAGATTTGGGACCCATGGGATGGGTACCACGCAGTACTACTTTAAAGGGTCTGAGTTTGCTCACCCAACCTCACCCAACCTCTCAGCCCCAAGAGTGTCCACCCTTATGTCTCATCCAGGTGTGGGTCTAGATATGGTCAATCCAGGTTGCATCACAGCTCCTGAACGAATTTTTTAAGAATTTCTCTCTCTTTCACTGTCTTTGTTTTACAGGTTTTTAAAAGTAATTTATTTTTATAATGGGGTTTAGCTGCTTTTCACGGCTGTGTTTATGCAGCTTTACACCCACTTGACACACTTCCAGAGAGATATCAATACATAGGTTTTACGATTCTTACTAGTCACATATATTCTTGTGCGGTGAATAGGGGTTGTTGAGTCCAGTTCACTGAGCAAGGAGTAGGTCTTGTCTATTACATATTGGGTGTATGGAACAGTATCTGAGCGAATTTGAAACCCTTGTTTTATGCATCACCCCACCTCACCTTTCCCGTTAAGCAGCCATAGTGTGTTTTCTAAACGTGTGACTCTGTTCTGTTTTGTAATTCAGTTCAGGTGTAGCGGTTTTTACATTCCCTCTATAAGTGATAGCTTATGATAAGTGTCTTTTTCTGTGTCACTTATTTCACTTAGAATCGTCGTACCTAAATCCACTCATCTTGCTTCTACTAGCCTTATGACATTGATTTCATGTCTGAGTGATATTCCTTTGTACATAAGGACCACAACTTCTTTATCCATTTTTCTCTTTCCTGGGATATTTAAGGTGTCATGAAGTGGAGGTTCTTGTCAAAATAGCAGCCCTAAACATTGGGGTGCCTGTGTCTTGCTGATTTTTAGTTTTCCCAATTTATACGCCCATGAGTGGACGTGCCCTATGCTCCCTAAGCTGTGTTTTTTCGATGTTTCAGGACACACCGTACACTTCTCCAGTGTGGCTTTTGGCAATTTACATCCCGCCCATCAGCGTAGCAAGGCTGCCATTTCTCCATGGCCTGTACTGCATTTCTGGTTTTGACACTTTTTGCAGCATGGCCCTTTTGACCGATGGGAAGCGAGACTTCTTTGTAGCGCTGATTTGACTTTCCAGGTTGCTTGGTTGGCCAAAAAGGGCGTATGCGTTTTTTCCTGAATATATTCAGGAAAAAACGCATACGCCCTTTTTGGCCAAGGGCATCATTGTCGACGTTTTGCCGCTTTTCATGTGCTTTAAAGGCGATTCGAATCTACCTCCTGAAATCTGCTTCCTGCAATTCTGCCTTGCTTTCAAATCCTCTTCGTTGCCTTCCCTCAATATATCTGTGGATGAGAGTTATCATTTATAACTCTGCGGGTTTGTGAATTGCAGTGTCCCTGAGCTCCATTTTTCAACTCGCTTTTTTGGGAGCTGGCCACAAAAGCGCGAGATTGCCTCAGGCCTTATTCTGGTTCCTGGCGGCAGGCTGAGCCTGTGGTTAATTCTTCTTCCTGATGGGAAAATAGAGTGACCTGTGCCTCTACCAACACCTAGATCTAGTCTCTCATTGGTTGCCCCTCTTCCCGTTCATCCTCAGGACAAATTGCAACCTGTAGGGAACAGGAGCTTAAAGGTGCTGATTCTCCAAGTAGGGAGATTGCTAGTAAAGTAGCTGGAAAGGCGAACCCTAGCACAAGGAGATGAGAAATGGGGTGCGTTTTAGAAACCTTTCAAAATCACACGGTGTACCATCTTCTGGGTTTCTCATGCATGTTTTCGATGTAGGAAGATGCCCTTGAACCTGGAGATTTGGGACCCATGGGATGGGTACCACGCAGTACTACTTTAAAGGGTCTGAGTTTGCTCACCCAACCTCACCCAACCTCTCAGCCCCAAGAGTGTCCACCCTTATGTCTCATCCAGGTGTGGGTCTAGATTTGGTCAATCCAGGTTGCATCACAGCTCCTGAACGAATTTTTTAAGAATTTCTCTCTCTTTCACTGTCTTTGTTTTACAGGTTTTTAAAAGTAATTTATTTTTATAATGGGGTTTAGCTGCTTTTCACGGCTGTGTTTATGCAGCTTTACACCCACTTGACACACTTCCAGAGAGATATCAATACATAGGTTTTACGATTCTTACTAGTCACATATATTCTTGTGCGGTGAATAGGGGTTGTTGAGTCCAGTTCACTGAGCAAGGAGTAGGTCTTGTCTATTACATATTGGGTGTATGGAACGGTATCTGAGCGAATTTGAAACCCTTGTTTTATGCATCACCCCACCTCACCTTTCCCGTTAAGCAGCCATAGTGTGTTTTCTAAACGTGTGACTCTGTTCTGTTTTGTAATTCAGTTCAGGTGTAGCGGTTTTTACATTCCCTCTATAAGTGATAGCTTATGATAAGTGTCTTTTTCTGTGTCACTTATTTCACTTAGAATCGTCGTACCTAAATCCACTCATCTTGCTTCTACTAGCCTTATGACATTGATTTCATGTCTGAGTGATATTCCTTTGTACATAAGGACCACAACTTCTTTATCCATTTTTCTCTTTCCTGGGATATTTAAGGTGTCATGAAGTAGAGGTTCTTGTCAAAATAGCAGCCCTAAACATTGGGGTGCCTGTGTCTTGCTGATTTTTAGTTTTCCCAATTTATACGCCCATGAGTGGACGTGCCCTATGCTCCCTAAGCTGTGTTTTTTCGATGTTTCAGGACACACCGTACACTTCTCCAGTGTGGCTTTTGGCAATTTACATCCCGCCCATCAGCGTAGCAAGGCTGCCATTTCTCCATGGCCTGTACTGCATTTCTGGTTTTGACACTTTTTGCAGCATGGCCCTTTTGACCGATGGGAAGCGAGACTTCTTTGTAGCGCTGATTTGACTTTCCAGGTTGCTTGGTTGGCCAAAAAGGGCGTATGCGTTTTTTCCTGAATATATTCAGGAAAAAACGCATACGCCCTTTTTGGCCAAGGGCATCATTGTCGACGTTTTGCCGCTTTTCATGTGCTTTAAAGGCGATTCGAATCTACCTCCTGAAATCTCTTTCCTGCAATTCTGCCTTGCTTTCAAATCCTCTTCGTTGCCTTCCCTCAATATATCTGTGGATGAGAGTTATCATTTATAACTCTGCGGGTTTGTGAATTGCAGTGTCCCTGAGCTCCATTTTTCAACTCGCTTTTTTGGGAGCTGGCCGCAAAAGCGCGGGATTGCCTCAGGCCCTATTCTGGTTCCTGGCGGCAGGCTGAGCCTGTGGTTAATTCTTCTTCCTGATGGGAAAATAGAGTGACCTGTGCCTGTCCCAACACCTAGATCTAGTCTCTCATTGGTTGCCCCTCTTCCCGTTCATCCTCAGGACAAATTGCAACCTGTAGGGAACAGGAGCTTAAAGGTGCTGATTCTCCAAGTAGGGAGATTGCTAGTAAAGTAGCTGGAAAGGCGAACCCGAGCACAAGGAGATGAGAAATTGGGTGCGTTTTAGAAACCTTTCAAAATCACACGGTGTACCATCTTCTGGGTTTCTCATGCATGTTTTCGATGTAGGAAGATGCCCTTGAACCTGGAGATTTGGGACCCATGGGATGGGTACCACGCAGTACTACTTTAAAGGGTCTGAGTTTGCTCACCCAACCTCACCCAACCTCTCAGCCCCAAGAGTGTCCACCCTTATGTCTCATCCAGGTGTGGGTCTAGATATGGTCAATCCAGGTTGCATCACAGCTCCTGAACGAATTTTTTAAGAATTTCTCTCTCTTTCACTGTCTTTGTTTTACAGGTTTTTAAAAGTAATTTATTTTTATAATGGGGTTTAGCTGCTTTTCACGGCTGTGTTTATGCAGCTTTACACCCACTTGACACACTTCCAGAGAGATATCAATACATAGGTTTTACGATTCTTACTAGTCACATATATTCTTGTGCGGTGAATAGGGGTTGTTGAGTCCAGTTCACTGAGCAAGGAGTAGGTCTTGTCTATTACATATTGGGTGTATGGAACAGTATCTGAGCGAATTTGAAACCCTTGTTTTATGCATCACCCCACCTCACCTTTCCCGTTAAGCAGCCATAGTGTGTTTTCTAAACGTGTGACTCTGTTCTGTTTTGTAATTCAGTTCAAGTGTAGCGGTTTTTACATTCCCTCTATAAGTGGTATCTTATGATAAGTGTCTTTTTCTGTGTGACTTATTTCACTTAGAATCGTCATACCTAAATCCACTCATCTTGCTTCTACTAGCCTTATGACATTGATTTCATGTCTGAGTGATATTCCTTTGTACATAAGGACCACAACTTCTTTATCCATTTTTCTCTTTCCTGGGATATTTAAGGTGTCATGAAGTGGAGGTTCTTGTCAACATAGCAGCCCTAAACATTGGGGTGCCTGTGTCTTGCTGATTTTTAGTTTTCCCAATTTATACGCCCATGAGTGGACGTGCCCTATGCTCCCTAAGCTGTGTTTTTTCGATGTTTCAGGACACACCGTACACTTCTCTAGAGTGGCTGTTGGCAATTTACATCCCGCCCATCAGCGTAGCAAGGCTGCCATTTCTCCATGGCCTGTCCTGCATTTCTGGTTTTGACACTTTTTGCAGCATGGCCCTTTTGACCAATGGGAAGCGAGACCTCTTTGTAGCGCTGATTTGCCTTTCCAGGTTGCTTGGTTGGCCAAAAAGGGCGTATGCGTTTTTTCCTGAATATATTCAGGAAAAAACGCATACGCCCTTTTTGGCCAAGGGCATCATTGTCGACGTTTTGCCGCTTTTCATGTGCTTTAAAGGCGATTCGAATCTACCTCCTGAAATCTGCTTCCTGCAATTCTGCCTTGCTTTCAAATCCTCTTCGTTGCCTTCCCTCAATATATCTGTGGATGAGAGTTATCATTTATAACTCTGCGGGTTTGTGAATTGCAGTGTCCCTGAGCTCCATTTTTCAACTCGCTTTTTTGGGAGCTGGCCACAAAAGCGCGAGATTGCCTCAGGCCTTATTCTGGTTCCTGGCGGCAGGCTGAGCCTGTGGGTAATTCTTCTTCCTGATGGGAAAATAGAGTGACCTGTGCCTCTACCAACACCTAGATCTAGTCTCTCATTGGTTGCCCCTCTTCCCGTTCATCCTCAGGACAAATTGCAACCTGTAGGGAACAGGAGCTTAAAGGTGCTGATTCTCCAAGTAGGGAGATTGCTAGTAAAGTAGCTGGAAAGGCGAACCCTAGCACAAGGAGATGAGAAATGGGGTGCGTTTTAGAAACCTTTCAAAATCACACGGTGTACCATCTTCTGGGTTTCTCATGCATGTTTTCGATGTAGGAAGATGCCCTTGAACCTGGAGATTTGGGACCCATGGGATGGGTACCACGCAGTACTACTTTAAAGGGTCTGAGTTTGCTCACCCAACCTCACCCAACCTCTCAGCCCCAAGAGTGTCCACCCTTATGTCTCATCCAGGTGTGGGTCTAGATATGGTCAATCCAGGTTGCATCACAGCTCCTGAACGAATTTTTTAAGAATTTCTCTCTCTTTCACTGTCTTTGTTTTACAGGTTTTTAAAAGTAATTTATTTTTATAATGGGGTTTAGCTGCTTTTCACGGCTGTGTTTATGCAGCTTTACACCCACTTGACACACTTCCAGAGAGATATCAATACATAGGTTTTACGATTCTTACTAGTCACATATATTCTTGTGCGGTGAATAGGGGTTGTTGAGTCCAGTTCACTGAGCAAGGAGTAGGTCTTGTCTATTACATATTGGGTGTATGGAACAGTATCTGAGCGAATTTGAAACCCTTGTTTTATGCATCACCCCACCTCACCTTTCCCGTTAAGCAGCCATAGTGTGTTTTCTAAACGTGTGACTCTGTTCTGTTTTGTAATTCAGTTCAGGTGTAGCGGTTTTTACATTCCCTCTATAAGTGATAGCTTATGATAAGTGTCTTTTTCTGTGTCACTTATTTCACTTAGAATCGTCGTACCTAAATCCACTCATCTTGCTTCTACTAGCCTTATGACATTGATTTCATGTCTGAGTGATATTCCTTTGTACATAAGGACCACAACTTCTTTATCCATTTTTCTCTTTCCTGGGATATTTAAGGTGTCATGAAGTGGAGGTTCTTGTCAAAATAGCAGCCCTAAACATTGGGGTGCCTGTGTCTTGCTGATTTTTAGTTTTCCCAATTTATACGCCCATGAGTGGACGTGCCCTATGCTCCCTAAGCTGTGTTTTTTCGATGTTTCAGGACACACCGTACACTTCTCCAGTGTGGCTTTTGGCAATTTACATCCCGCCCATCAGCGTAGCAAGGCTGCCATTTCTCCATGGCCTGTACTGCATTTCTGGTTTTGACACTTTTTGCAGCATGGCCCTTTTGACCGATGGGAAGCGAGACTTCTTTGTAGCGCTGATTTGACTTTCCAGGTTGCTTGGTTGGCCAAAAAGGGCGTATGCGTTTTTTCCTGAATATATTCAGGAAAAAACGCATACGCCCTTTTTGGCCAAGGGCATCATTGTCGACGTTTTGCCGCTTTTCATGTGCTTTAAAGGCGATTCGAATCTACCTCCTGAAATCTGCTTCCTGCAATTCTGCCTTGCTTTCAAATCCTCTTCGTTGCCTTCCCTCAATATATCTGTGGATGAGAGTTATCATTTATAACTCTGCGGGTTTGTGAATTGCAGTGTCCCTGAGCTCCATTTTTCAACTCGCTTTTTTGGGAGCTGGCCACAAAAGCGCGAGATTGCCTCAGGCCTTATTCTGGTTCCTGGCGGCAGGCTGAGCCTGTGGTTAATTCTTCTTCCTGATGGGAAAATAGAGTGACCTGTGCCTCTACCAAAACCTAGATCTAGTCTCTCATTGGTTGCCCCTCTTCCCGTTCATCCTCAGGACAAATTGCAACCTGTAGGGAACAGGAGCTTAAAGGTGCTGATTCTCCAAGTAGGGAGATTGCTAGTAAAGTAGCTGGAAAGGCGAACCCTAGCACAAGGAGATGAGAAATGGGGTGCGTTTTAGAAACCTTTCAAAATCACACGGTGTACCATCTTCTGGGTTTCTCATGCATGTTTTCGATGTAGGAAGATGCCCTTGAACCTGGAGATTTGGGACCCATGGGATGGGTACCACGCAGTACTACTTTAAAGGGTCTGAGTTTGCTCACCCAACCTCACCCAACCTCTCAGCCCCAAGAGTGTCCACCCTTATGTCTCATCCAGGTGTGGGTCTAGATATGGTCAATCCAGGTTGCATCACAGCTCCTGAACGAATTTTTTAAGAATTTCTCTCTCTTTCACTGTGTTTGTTTTACGGGTTTTTAAAAGTAATTTATTTTTATAATGGGGTTTAGCTGCTTTTCACGGCTGTGTTTATGCAGCTTTACACCCACTTGACACACTTCCAGAGAGATATCAATACATAGGTTTTACGATTCTTACTAGTCACATATATTCTTGTGCGGTGAATAGGGGTTGTTGAGTCCAGTTCACTGAGCAAGGAGTAGGTCTTGTCTATTACATATTGGGTGTATGGAACAGTATCTGAGCGAATTTGAAACCCTTGTTTTATGCATCACCCCACCTCACCTTTCCCGTTAAGCAGCCATAGTGTGTTTTCTAAACGTGTGACTCTGTTCTGTTTTGTAATTCAGTTCAGGTGTAGCGGTTTTTACATTCCCTCTATAAGTGATAGCTTATGATAAGTGTCTTTTTCTGTGTCACTTATTTCACTTAGAATCGTCGTACCTAAATCCACTCATCTTGCTTCTACTAGCCTTATGACATTGATTTCATGTCTGAGTGATATTCCTTTGTACATAAGGACCACAACTTCTTTATCCATTTTTCTCTTTCCTGGGATATTTAAGGTGTCATGAAGTGGAGGTTCTTGTCAAAATAGCAGCCCTAAACATTGGGGTGCCTGTGTCTTGCTGATTTTTAGTTTTCCCAATTTATACTCCCATGAGTGGACGTGCCCTATGCTCCCTAAGCTGTGTTTTTTCGATGTTTCAGGACACACCGTACACTTCTCCAGTGTGGCTTTTGGCAATTTACATCCCGCCCATCAGCGTAGCAAGGCTGCCATTTCTCCATGGCCTGTACTGCATTTCTGGTTTTGACACTTTTTGCAGCATGGCCCTTTTGACCGATGGGAAGCGAGACTTCTTTGTAGCGCTGATTTGACTTTCCAGGTTGCTTGGTTGGCCAAAAAGGGCGTATGCGTTTTTTCCTGAATATATTCAGGAAAAAACGCATACGCCCTTTTTGGCCAAGGGCATCATTGTCGACGTTTTGCCGCTTTTCATGTGCTTTAAAGGCGATTCGAATCTACCTCCTGAAATCTGTTTCCTGCAATTCTGCCTTGCTTTCAAATCCTCTTCGTTGCCTTCCCTCAATATATCTGTGGATGAGAGTTATCATTTATAACTCTGCGGGTTTGTGAATTGCAGTGTCCCTGAGCTCCATTTTTCAACTCGCTTTTTTGGGAGCTGGCCGCAAAAGCGCGGGATTGCCTCAGGCCCTATTCTGGTTCCTGGCGGCAGGCTGAGCCTGTGGTTAATTCTTCTTCCTGATGGGAAAATAGAGTGACCTGTGCCTGTCCCAACACCTAGATCTAGTCTCTCATTGGTTGCCCCTCTTCCCGTTCATCCTCAGGACAAATTGCAACCTGTAGGGAACAGGAGCTTAAAGGTGCTGATTCTCCAAGTAGGGAGATTGCTAGTAAAGTAGCTGGAAAGGCGAACCCGAGCACAAGGAGATGAGAAATTGGGTGCGTTTTAGAAACCTTTCAAAATCACACGGTGTACCATCTTCTGGGTTTCTCATGCATGTTTTCGATGTAGGAAGATGCCCTTGAACCTGGAGATTTGGGACCCATGGGATGGGTACCACGCAGTACTACTTTAAAGGGTCTGAGTTTGCTCACCCAACCTCACCCAACCTCTCAGCCCCAAGAGTGTCCACCCTTATGTCTCATCCAGGTGTGGGTCTAGATATGGTCAATCCAGGTTGCATCACAGCTCCTGAACGAATTTTTTAAGAATTTCTCTCTCTTTCACTGTCTTTGTTTTACAGGTTTTTAAAAGTAATTTATTTTTATAATGGGGTTTAGCTGCTTTTCACGGCTGTGTTTATGCAGCTTTACACCCACTTGACACACTTCCAGAGAGATATCAATACATAGGTTTTACGATTCTTACTAGTCACATATATTCTTGTGCGGTGAATAGGGGTTGTTGAGTCCAGTTCACTGAGCAAGGAGTAGGTCTTGTCTATTACATATTGGGTGTATGGAACAGTATCTGAGCGAATTTGAAACCCTTGTTTTATGCATCACCCCACCTCACCTTTCCCGTTAAGCAGCCATAGTGTGTTTTCTAAACGTGTGACTCTGTTCTGTTTTGTAATTCAGTTCAGGTGTAGCGGTTTTTACATTCCCTCTATAAGTGATAGCTTATGATAAGTGTCTTTTTCTGTGTCACTTATTTCACTTAGAATCGTCGTACCTAAATCCACTCATCTTGCTTCTACTAGCCTTATGACATTGATTTCATGTCTGAGTGATATTCCTTTGTACATAAGGACCACAACTTCTTTATCCATTTTTCTCTTTCCTGGGATATTTAAGGTGTCATGAAGTGGAGGTTCTTGTCAACATAGCAGCCCTAAACATTGGGGTGCCTGTGTCTTGCTGATTTTTA